>NW_022196911.1:41294060-41338336 GCF_008632895.1 Mastomys coucha | reverse complement strand
ACGGTATGCACTCACTGATAAGTGGTTATTAGCCCAGAAGTTTGGAATACAGGAAGAACAACCCACTTAGCTTTCTAGGCCTCTCTCACCACAGTACAGTAGCAGGGGTCCCAGGAACGATACACTTTAGTGTGACACTTGGTCCATGCAGATGGTACTGATAGAAATTTTACTCGATTTTACTCATTACCTCCACCCTGAGCAACTCCTGCAGAAGCAGAGTGATCACACTGCAGATGAGGTGACACCAAGGCTTTCTCTTCTGAGACAGGGGTCTCCTGTATATGCAGGGCTGGCCTCAGACTCCTCTTGCGCCTTTCCAACTCTGCATTACTGGCTTTGGCACCTATTCTGGTGCCAGAGCATTTCTCCTTTGTAAAGGCATTTCTTGCTTTAGAAAACTCATCCTGGGGTCTGGGGAGATAGGTGTGAGGATAAGGTACGTTTGTGATAAGTATGAAGACTTGAGTTTGGATCCCCAGAACCCAGATGCAGAAACACACATCAGCAACGCTGATGGTCCTACAATAATGAGATGAGAGGCAGACAGGAGGATCCTCGGAAACTCACAGGACCGGCCAGCCTGGTGTGTGCAGCATTCAATAAGAACCAGTGTCTAAGGCTAGAAAGTGAAGATCAACATCTGAGGTTATCCTCTGACCTCCACACATGCACCATCACACACATGAATACACACGCACACACATATATACACACACAATTGTACTCTGACCTCCGCACATGCACTGTCACATACACAAATACACATACACACAAAAGACTTTTTAATTCATCCTGGTTGAAAAAAGCTATAAAAAAATGAGACTTGAGAAGCTAAATCAAATGAGATTTTGATTATATATTCTATGTTGTTGAGAAGTCTTTACTTTTAGCTGATCTCACTGTTTGATGTTGAAGGTAATTATGTAGCAGTGGATTCTGGCTTTTTGTCTATGATTCAGTACAGTCAAAACCATGGTGACAAACTATCCCCCGGGACTTTCCATGGAAGGTCTAAGGCTATTCATCCTGCGGGATTGGAGGAAGGGAAAGAAAACCAACCAGGAATCAAAAAAGTTAGGAAAGGAGGTCATGAATTAGTTACAACACAGCAAGAAGATGCAAATGCAAAGTTATAAAAACCTGAGTTCCTCCCAGCCACCTCCACTACATGGGAAGATTCCCTTTGGTCGCATGTACCTCAGCGCCACTTCTGTCTCATTCGTAAAACTCGGGCCTCTCTTAATACTGAACTCCACCCTAGCTATCTGATTCTTTACCAGGACGTGTCAGCTCAAGAACAAGAAAATCCTAATGAACTGTGAAGTTGTTCAATCCAGATTAGAAAGAGACCATGTGGGACCTACAGGTAGTCCCAAGAGAATATTCTTTTGGCCTCTGTTTTCCCACTGGTCACAGCTAGATGACTTGCCTTTCATTCCAGGGGCTTTTAGAGAAAAAAAAAATAAACAAACCAACCAGTTCTTTCTCATTGTGCTCAATAGGGGGAAATACTTAAACCTAACTCCTCTGAGGGCCACCCCTTTTCAGGGCAGAGCTGAGGCCGGAGCCTGCTAAAAGGAGGCTTTACTGGGCCAGGTATGGCAGCACACACCTGTCATCCTGGCACCTGGAAAGCAGCAGCAGAAGAATTCAGAGTTCCAGGGTATCTTTGGGTATGTATCGAGTTCAAAGCCAGCCTTAACTACATGAGGCACTGTTTCAATAAACGAGGAAAAAAATGAGAAGGTGGTTGGCTGGTTTAGGTGGTAGGTAGGTAACGTGTTAACCCACAAAATGATACAGCCAGCTTCTCCAGGGAACATCAAAAGAATCTACAAACAATTAGAGTTCAGTTGTGTCACTCTGCCTTAAAACTGCCAGGACGCTTCTCATCGTACTGAAATTCGAATTCAGCCCTGACCCGCAAGCCCTCTCCCAGCCCTCCCATCGCCTCCCTCCCTCCCTCTGCTGCAAGGTCCAGCCATGTGGCTGAGTCTGAGGGTGAAGATGGCTTTACCAGAGACTCCCATCAGCGCAGGGCCAGATCCTGCTGTCCTTGACAGCCACCCGTTTGTCATCATGTCACCGTCACCTCAACCCACATGCATCTCTTCCAGGAACCTTCTAGGACAGTGACTAAATTCCGTGACTCACTCCTGGTTTGAAGTGCCCTGACCTTCAGTGGTCCCAGTAACATGGATGCGGATTGCTGTGCCCTTGTATACACCCCAACTGAAGCACTTACAGAATTGCTCCCCAGTTGCTTGTTTCCTCCATCGGACTTAGAAGGACCGTGTGTTGGGTCTGTCCCACCCACTGCTCCTTCTGCAGCACCTTGCAGAGCCTGGAGCATAGTCTGTCCTACTGCTGTGTGAATGAAAGGCTTCAATCCCCTCTGCCCGGCCTCCATCCTGCATCCTAGTGTGTGGGACCGCCACATTTTCATTTCCTGGATGGCATTGAACCTCTGTACGTGCCATTCTTCTCCCTGACCTCTTCTGTCCTGTGACATTCCAGTCCCAGACATATGATGGTTCCTGGTCAGTGTTTGCAGGGTCATTGATTAGCTTTGCATCAGAAGCACGAGCTATGGCTGGACAGTTCATTCTGTAGCTTAGTATGGGCCCTGAATTCCACAGTTTTCCAGTTTTGAAAAAACAAAAAATATGCAGTGCATACCAGAGGGGCTTCTAGAGCAGTGGTTCTCAACCTATAGGCCACGACCCCTTTATCAGAAGACCCTTTCACAGGGGTCACCTAAAACATACATTTATATTATGATTCATAACAGCAGCACAATCACAATTATGAAACAGCAGCAAGTGCCGCCTCCTCCCGCACCTGAACCCTGTACACTTGTGTTATCACAGCAGTGTGGGGCTTTATTTTTAAGAAAATAATATTTATATTTTGTTCTGCATCTGTGATCTGCCCCAAGTGTAGCCTAAAGCAAAAGCAAATACAGTTTGCAGCACACTTACACAAACACCACTCCTGTCTATCAGGAGATACTGGGGGCTTTTGATTTTAAAATTACGCATTAGTTACTTCAGGGGCTTTTTTTTTCCCTTAAGTTTAGCTTTCAGAGTAATATATAGTTGATATAGAAAATATAATGATTATATACATAAAGGTTTGTTGTTTTTTTTTTTAAGTGAGGGTAAGGTAGAAAATGTATGTTAAAAAAAAAACTTGAAAATTTACTATGGGAAGCGTTTGTTAAAAATATCTCATAGTTCGGGTCAAAAAGAATGTATTTCTATCATTAAAAGAGATAAACTTCCAGGCTTACATAGGAAGACCCAAACTCCCAAACTCAAGAGAGAGTCTAATATGTCTCCTACTTCTCACATCTCTGAACACCTAACTTAAAAAGAAAAAAAATTAATACAGGGAGACAGGGTTTCCTGTAGCCCAGATTGGCCTCCGTCTAGGCATGTAGCTGGGGATGGCCTTCAACTCCTGACCTTCCTGCCTCCACCTCCCAGGCACTAGGATGCTAGACAAGCACTCCATCACCTGAGCAATATCCCCAGCTCCTGAACCTTCAGCTTTTATTGTCGGATTATTGATCACTTGTTATATAACCAATACTGTGCTCATTGTTTGGGTAGTGTAGCGAAAAATGCAGTCCAATATATAAAGGAAGGTTGTATCTACTTTAGGGAGGTTAGATTCCAGTGAGAGGTAGATATTCATCAGTCATGGAGTATAAAACACAGACTGAGCTCAAATTCTGAAAGGGAAATGAATACGATTCTTAAAGGATACTTAATGGCATGGGGGTAGGAGGGGGGGAAGTTAAGGGGCTCCCAGAAGTTTCCTTCAGGGGGTGGTGTTGTAATTGACAGCTAGAGAAAGGAAACTAAGTAGAGGAGAAAGGTGGGTTCAAGAGCATGCTGGAGAAGAGATCAAAGGCTCTGTGGTGGACACATGGCGGCCACCGAGCCTGGGACACGTGTTAAGGACCACTGCAGTGTGGGGTTCAGAGGCCAGGAAAGGACCTTGTCCAGTGGAGAGCCTGGTAGGCTCCTGATAGATGCTTTGAGATACTGATCGGAGGAGAGAGAAGCCAGCCGTCAGCCCAGGCTCCACAATGGAAGCTTGTTCTGTCCTTCACACAGGCCTTTGTCTGTGCCCACTGGCTGCTTCTATCTGTGGCAATGATCTCAGCTAATGAACAGCAAGCAAGTATCTCCCACACAAGGTGTGTAGCCACCTCATTATGCAAATGGTGTTGAGTTCCTCCTCCAGGACCTTCCTACTTCTGTCAGAAGGCTGCTCCGGACTTGCCTTCTCAACCTCCCTGGCCAAACAGCACTGCAAAGAAGAAAGCAGGCAAGCAGGAGACCCACATCCAAGATTCCCTAGGCCTCTAGTGCACAAGCTTTGGGCAGAGAGGGCTTCAGAGTGGGAAGAGGAAATGCCCTCTTCTCCCCACAAAGAGTCAAAATTCCCCCATGTAAAAGAAACCAGTTTTCTGCATTGTTCATCTAGAGCCTTCTCTACCTTTCTCTGAGTTCTCCGGTAGCTCCTGAGATCAGTTTATCCACAGGAATGGAGTAGCACGTGATAGTTCAGGCAGTGGACAGCCTTCTAGCAACATCCTTAAGGGCAAAAGAATGTTTCGTAAGAAAGACAAGACTGTGTGACTGTTTGACTGGGTTATGACTAGGTGATGTGTGCTTGCAATAACCTAAACATCTCCTTCTACTAAGAATTCAGTCTACACTTAGCCTATGCCATTGGGCCCACATGATATCATTGCTCCCCACATGATGTCATTGCTCCCCACCATTTAGGACCTCATGCAGTGTGTGCTGTGAGCCCCTTTGTGGCTCTACTCCATCTTGTTGGCCACCCACAGCCTTTGCACTGGAATATGCTTACTTGTGTCTATGTGGCTAACTTCCACCAGGTCTATCCTGTGCTCAGCTTTTGCTCCTTCCTGGGGATTTTTCCAAGTGACCCAAATTAACTCTCGCCTCCTTCTCTGTCCCTCTCATGAGTGATCACTATCTGAAATTTTCTTTGTGTTCACAAATCTTTATAGGGATTTAAATGGCATGAGAGCGAAGATCTAGTCTAACTTGTTCAACGTCATATTTGCATAGCCTAGAACTGTGCCTGGTATTTTATAAATATCTGTTGGGTGAATGGATGGATGGATGACAGTTTTCTCATGCTCAGATAACTATCATGTAGACAGATGGCTTCGTTTACTCATGTGAGGTAATAAGCATTTACCTACTTAAGTGATTATTGATAAATTAACGTCTGTTTAATCCTAAGTGATGGCTGGGAGTAAGAAAAAAAACAGAAATGCTTCTTCATCGTAGCCCTGAAAAGGAGTAATAGTGTTAGAGTAGCCAGTAAGGAAAGAGTCTAGAGACGCAGAGCAACAGATGGGAGCAGATGAGATAAACAGAGAGGAAAATCAACATTCAAGGGACAGTCAGAAGTACCACCTGCAGGGATGCCGAAAGGGGATACAGAAGGATGTGAACTGATCTACACAGAAGGTATTTCAGGATTCCCCTCTTACTGCTGCTCTTCCAGATGCTCAGGGTGGGAGGGCTCCATCCAGATGGTGTGAGAGGCAGCCCAAGAGCCCCTGGGTTTTCTCTGCTTCTGTATCCCCTAAGAGTTAAGTTTGACTGAATCCTGGATCTCATCTCGTGTGGCACCCACAAAAGAAAGGAGAGGGAGACACACAGTAGAGGGATCCTCTCCAGCTGCTCCCCCTGCATGGTCCTGAAATCAACAATCAGAGGCTGGTCCCTAATTAAGTCTGTTAGCCATGTCTTCCCTTTAGCCCTAAGTAACTGTGCCCTCCTATCTCTGTGGTACAGGCTTCCTTTTATCTGTACAGGTGCAAACTTGTGTAACTTGTGTCCATCGAAACCTACGTTCTAGGTTCTCTTCTCTTGCTGGCTGATGTCTAATGTAATGAAAACTAATCCGGGGGCACAGATGTTTGCTCAGAGCCATTCTGGATAACAGATAGCAGGATTACCAAAATACACGCATATGCACATGCATACACACAGCAATGATCCTCAGACGTCAGTCCTCAAGAGCAGTCCACCTTATTTCTGAGATAAGGTAGCTCACTGAGTGGGCTAGGCTAGCTGGCCAGGGAGTCCCAGGAATCTGTCTTGCCTTGCCAGTGCCGGGATTATATGCACAAACTACCACACTTGTCTTTTTACATACGTGCTGAGGCTCAAACTCTGGGCTAGCAGCTTGCCAACTGAGATATCTTCCCCACCCACCCTCAACACATCTTAGCTATCTTCTTTATTCCTGCAGACCTCATCACCAACCAACCAGAGTGTGATAGCCCTCAGCATTGTCTGGTTCCTCCACCTTCATTCATCTTAAGCCTTCAGCAAAATCCTTATACGGTGATGGTAAAAATGGTTTGGGCTCTCATACGCCAAGAGGCTGTGGTTTCTCTCTGTCCATTGAGCCAGATTCCGATCCCATCATCATTTTGATGATAATTAGACTCAAAGGAACCAGTAAGTTACCAGGGTCACACTGCTAATAAGAATACTCAGAAATTGAACAATAGAGCCAGCAGAACTAGGGTCAATATTTTAGGAATGAATTCTAATTTAATGTGATAACCATTTTCTCTTCCTCTTCTCCTGTCTCTGCAGTCTCAGGAGGAAGTCTGTGACCTGCTCCATGCTGCACCCTTCCAAAACATCCTGCCCCGAGTCTACATCAAAGGTGAGAAACCACCAGCAGCAGTGATAGCCTTCTTTGATTTGAATTAATACTCAACTTAAAAAAAATATTGATTTAGGTATGGACACGTGTGTGCCGTGGGATGCACATGGAGGTCAGGGGACAACCCAAGTTTTATCTTCAGCTTTCAGTTTGTTTGAGACAGGGTCTCTTTGTGGATTGCCATTGTGTGCCATTGTGCCAGGGTCTCTGGTTGGCCTGCAAACTTCTAGGAAGTTTCCTGTCTCCAGCTCCCATCGGTACCACACGAGAGCCAGGTTTGCAGATGTGTACTACTTTGTCCAGCTTTTATATGCTTCTGGAGATCTAAACTCAGATCTTCCCACATCCCCCACACTAGGCTCACTCCCCAATCCCCGTCAACCCATACAGCAGTCATCCAGGAAGGAGCGGAATGTTTTGGATGCCTGTGGAACCATTACAGAATTGGAAATGGCACTCCAATTGGCTACCTTTATCTGATCCCTTTGCTTAGTTTTTGAGATAATGTCTGTCACTAAACCTGGAGCTCACTGTATTGGTGAGACCAGCTGCCAGCAAGCCCCTGAGATCTGTCCGTCCCCTCCTCTCTCCAAGCCTTGCTCCTTCGAGCCTAGCCTTACCGTGTCGCTCAGTCTAGCCTTGAACTTCTTGAGTGACAGGGAACTCACCATTTCGATACACAGATGGGTCTGTTATTGATCCAAGATCATGGGAGGATGAATTCCCGTCATGGTCTCCAGAATCAAGGAGAAACACTCTATCCAGGTTTGGGGACATAGTAACTGCATCAGGTCCTCTGAGAAGTCACCACCACCACCACCACCACCACACACTCACTTTCTGTTCCTTTGCCCCATCCACAGAGGGGGAACGCCTGGAAGTCCGGATGAAGCGCCTCGAGGCCAAGTACGCACCACTTCACCTGGTCCCCCTGATAGAGCGGCTGGGGACACCTCAGGTACAAACCCTGTATCATGGACCCAAAGGATCCCAAGAATGGAGAGTTTGGGGTCCAACCTCATCATTTTACAGATAGGGAAACTAAGGCACATAGAAGGGGAAGGTGTGTCCAATGCCATAAAGCTGGGACACCTGGGATGAGGCCTCCTCTCGGGCTTGAGTTCTTTCTTCTCCACTCAGGGTCATGAGTTCTGCCAAGAATGAGGGAAGGAAGCCGGGCGGGGGTGGCACACACCTTTAATCCCAGCACTTGGGAGGCAGAGGCAGGCGGATTTCTGAGTTCGAGGCCAGCCTGGTCTACAGAGTGAGTTCCAGGACAGCCAGGGCTACACAGAGAAACCCTGTCTCCAAACAAACAAACAAAAGAATGAGGGAAGGAAGCCTACTTAAAGCAGTGTCTGTCACACCCCTACCAGGAACCAGGAATTCCGCAACACTGTCTCTCAAAACTAAAGCTCCATACACTCCAAGTCCACACTTTACATCTAGGTATCTTAAGAACCTGAAGATCAAGAGATATTGTGGTCATAGGGTTTGCCTTCTGTGAGGCTTTAGTCTGATAGTATGTGGCATTCCCTCTAAGTACTTGGCACTTGAAGATTCAGCATTATTAAATACATATAACGGAAATGAAAAATCAAATCTAAACCCATGTTGCACTAGGTCTTAAATTAAAGTTACATTTAAAGTTACATTTCTCACAGCGTTTTCAAAAAACATTCACATATCAAAAGCATGTAAATAAAGTGTCCCCCTGAAAACTTCCGGAATGTTCCAAACCCAGTTGCCTTAGTTAGGGTTTCTATTGCTGTGAGAAAACGCCCTTACAAAAGCAAGTTGGGGAAGAAAGGTTTCTTTGGCTTCCACTTCCATATCCTTGTTCATCACTAAAGGAAGTCAAGGCTGGAACCTGGAGGCAGGAGCTGATGCAGAGGCCATGGAGAGGTGGTGTTTCCTGGCTTGCTCTTCGTGGCTTGCTCAGCCTGCTTTTCCGTAGAAACCAGGACCACCAGCCCAGAGGTAGCACCACCCACAATGGGCTGAGCCCTCCATCATCAATCACGAATTAAGAAATGCTGTCCAGGCTCGCTCACAGCTCAGTCCTATGCAGGTTCCCTCTTCTTACATGCCTAGTGCGTGTCAAGTTGACATAAACCCGGCCAGCACAGCAGTTCACTATGACAGTAGCCACGGAAGCAAGGTGGAGAGAGAGCCTGGATAGGGGGAAAGAGGAATTGAAGATGCTTTGCGTTTTTCTATAATGTCCCAATATCTTCAACGTTGCCTGGGCTCATGTTGAGTCTGTAAAAGCTAACTTTTTTTTTTCTTTTTTAATGGTACCAGTTACTACGGCCACTGAGTTGGGTAAGGGAGGACGCCTGCCCTCAGAGCCCTCTCAGACTCTATCAGGAAGGACAAAAGAGAAATAGGGGGAGAGGCACCAAACTGTCTGCTGCTGTTTTCCTTCAAGTTGATCTAAGGGAGCCTCCCATTTGGAGGCAAGCGGGGGATGCGGCCGGCTGTACAGGACACTTAGACATAATCCAGGTGCTTTGTACTACAGGCCACACTGACTACTGCCGCAGTTCAGGAGTTAAAGCCACCCTTGGACTCAGGGTCCTTACGGGGGCTTCTCACTGTGATGAGAAGAGCCTACCCTGTCGGCAGAGGGTAAGAGGTAGCCTCTCTCCATAAGGCCAAGCCCCATCTGCACGGATGTCCAACTGAGAAGCCACCACCTACAAGAGGCTCCCACTGTAAACAGTGACTAACCATAGGAGGTGTTTGGGTCTTAGGCTCACAGCAGGGAATTCCGACATGATAAAAGAGTCTTCCCACATTTTTGGGCAGCAGAGATTGAATGGAGAAAATTCTCTAAGATGATTTCCTTTTAGGGAGAAATCCCGCAAGCCAGTGGCATGCTGGCGTGCCTGCTGCTCTCCGTGTCATCCTGCAAGCATCTGGCTCTGTGAGTGTGAGCCCCAGGACCCACATGATGAAGGAATGAATGACTGGATGCAAGTTGTCCTCTGAGCTCTACACATGGGCCAAACACATGTGTGTGCACACACACTGAATGAGCACACACACAAATAATAATAAATATAACTTCATCAACCCATAGGCTAAATAAATAAATGCTAACGAGTTGTGAACACTGAAGCTGGCCAGCTAGATGTTCTCGTCTGCTAGATCTTGTATGACGTCTAGGTCCGTGACAGAGGAAACTGTCGATGGCAGACTGAAAGCAGGGAAGGTTGAGCAGTGTGGCCTTTGTATTTGTTTCTGAGCAAACTGAGGTGGCTCAGCCAGCACCATTGTTTCCAGCTCTCCCCTCAAGTATCACATCATCTCATATGAAACATTTTATTTCACTGCCTTTGTTTTCCCTTCTCTGAAATGGGATGGTAGCTGTTTCACTTCCCGAGCTGGCCTGCCTTTTTAAAGTCAGTATCTTTTCTTTTGAAGTCTGTTATATCATTAACAGCTGGTGAAATAAATCATTTCCAAGCTGACAGAGGGTCAAGCCACTGATCAGAGAGGGAAGATCTCCGCTGATAATCCACTTGGTTAAAAAAGTCATTGTGAGCCGTGTTTCCTTTCCCAAGTACTCACTGTAGATATTCATACCTGTTCTCTGTCTGGGCTCAGCCTTTTTCATGTTACTGAGAAGACATTGATGTTTGCAGAAAGGCTAGTGAATTTGCACACACACACACACACACACACACACACACACAATGTGGTAGGGTCTGCATTTCTTTCTTGTTAATGGATAAATCAGAATTCCTAAAGATGCAAAGGGCCATAGAAAAGAATATTAAGAAGCTATGGGTGGGATCTGGTGTTTCGTGTAATCAGAGTTCTTCATGAAAATGGGGGCAGGGCGCCCTTGGGAAAGACCCCCACTACACAGTGGGGAACAGAAGGTAGGGGAGAGCTCTTTAAGTACCATCCTTTATACATTAGAACAGACCACAAACTGGCCGCATTTGCATCGAGGACTAGAGGGCCTCTCTTACCTGTAGAAAGTGAGGGCTGGGGTGAGCAGTCACTGGGTGAAGGGCTTTCTGTGCAAACATGAAGACCTGGGTTCAGATCCCCAGCACCCATGGGAAAGCCAGGAGTAGTGACAAACCTGTCACCCTAGCAATAGAGTGAGGGACAGACAGACATCCAGACATCTTAGGGGCGGTCTGGCAGCCAGTCTCAACAATACAGTGAGCTCCAGGTTCAGTGACAGGCCCCATCTTAAAATACAGGCAGAGAGATCAGATACAGGCACAGAAAGTTGGCCTCTGACTTCCACATGTACACACACGTATGTACATGTACACATACAAAAGGATGTACCAGAAAAGACAATAACAGACTCACATCCAAATAACAAATATACCAACAGACAAGAAAAGTTCCACATTGCTATCAGTCTATGAAGTGGAACCCCAAGGCCCAGGCAGTTTCTAATCTCTCCATTTGATAAAGACATTTTTCTTCAGAGCACATTGACAGCTGAGAGTACAAGGCATGGGTGTCACCTGGGAAGTTGTCTGACCAGCATCCTTAAGACTCAGTCACTGTTATATAGCCAAAAGAAACAAAAACAAAAAACAAAACAAAAAAAAACCCAGCTTGTTTGTTTGTTTGTTTTGGGGTTTGTTTGTTTGTTTGTTTGTTTTGAGACGGGGTTTCCCAGTGTAGCCTTGGCTGGCCTGGAACAGCCTGTAAACCAGGCTGGCCTCCAATTCCCAGAGACTTCTCCCTGCCTCTGCCTCCCTAGTGCTGGGATTAAAGGCGTGCCCCACCACCATCCAGCTAGCAAAACCTTTTAAAGTATTTACATTCTCAGACTCCCAGTAAGACTAGAGATTTATCCAGTAATATAACAGGAGATGATGCTTGCAAAATGTCATGTCCACAGGCAACTGCTTTAGGATTGTGAGGCAAGGTAGTGAAGGTTTGTGAACAATTTAAAATAACCAGGCAGGGTAGAGAACTAAATACATTTATCAGAGGCTGTTCTGGGATAGCCACCTAAAAAACATGGCACTGAATATATTATGGAAATGAGTTTTTAAATTAGAGATATGTTAAGTAAAAATGTAATAGAGACGATCTGCTATATGCGTGCATATATCCATATTCATAACTCTAAGCGATCTACATATATCTGTATTTTAAGAAAGCTTCTCTCTTGGTAGTGAGATAAGTGAAATATTTTCTTTCTTATACGTTATTTAAATTTTTTCCCCAAATTTGACCCAGTGAATGCATATTACTTTTGTAGTTCACAGGAAGAAATGGAAGGGCAAAGACTTCTTCAGGAAGGGGGTGAGGGCCCCTTCCATTGGCTATCATGGACAGAGAACTGAAAGTCAAGCCACGGCTTTTATAAAATCATTTGCCAATGTTTTCAGACCAGGATTCTCAGGTGCCGCCTGATTCAGAATAACCAGGAAGACGGCAGATTTATTAGAATACCAGAAGTCCCTTAATCTGCTGATGAGAGCAAACATGGGTCCTGTATATACTGAGCATCCCCAGGGAGCCGTGTTCTTCATGTGTAGAGAGCCGAGCAGAACAAACATAAAAAAACCAGAATCGAATACTAAGCTCATGCTATCTTATGAGCGCTTTATCATAGCTAGCTATGGCAGCTCGAGTGGTCTCTTGTGTCGTGAACGGTCTGCTGTGCAATCGAGTTGATTCTGCATGAGTCAGGGTGCCCTCCTGATTCGTGAGGCAAGGTGTTTCAGACATACTAGCCAACTCTTCCCCAGCTCACTTTCCTCCTTCACTTTATAGTTTTCATGACAACTACAGTCAAGGCCCACGGTCACCACAATCTCTGCTTCCTGATTTATTTCCTTCCCTGGATTTACTTAGAGGCTGCCCTCTGTGGGTGGGGGAGGGGAAGGTCTCCAAGGAAGAGAGCTTTGAGATAGTCCCTTGGTCCCTTCCAGCCCCCTACAGGATGGGCCCCTGAGACCCCTTTCCTCCCACTGGGAGCTAATCCCATATGTGTCCTGTAGATATAAAGTCTCAGAAGCCAGCTTTCTTTAGCTTTGTTCCCAGACAGAAAGACCTGACTTTGACCTTAGTCTGTAATCCGTGTTCTGCAGGGGCTTTCAGCACCTTTGCTCTTAGATGTTTTCACTCAGAGGACAGACCCTTGTGGGAGACGGTCCTGTGTTTGATGTGCCTGTCTGCCTGTCTGGTTACTCGAGATGCAGTAGCCAAGACCAGATGAGAAGCTTGTTTGAATTACTAATAGAGACCATTTGCCATTGTCAAAGAAGGGTTTCTAACTAGAGGAATTAATTCTCTGAAGTCAGTGGCAAATTTTAAAGCAATAACATACGTTCCTTCTAGCACATTCCACAGTACAGAACTATTTTAAAAGTGAAAAAGCTCACCCATTTCCGGCAGTCCATCTGCACCCACAACTAATTTGTCTCCTCCTAAAATGTTTTCTACATGCACACCCCACGCATGCACTGTCCATCTGTGGGGTTGTGCTGGTGTTTGAGGGCATTGTAGTAAATGTCATTTTCTCCAACTTGCTGAATTCACTTCATAATTTAATTTGTAGGACTAAGCTCCATTGAGCAGAATCCAAGCTTTATTCCTTTCCTTGGCTGCACCTCTGCACTTCTGCTTCCTTGCTTGTGAATAGAAATAATAATGTACCCATAGAACTGGACAGAGCCACTGCTCATCAGGAGCCTGGTGTGCCACGAACTCTGGTAGTGTTACGTTATAAAACTGATAGGAACACCTCTGACTTCTGTGTACCTAGTTAGCCATCCTGGCCTGCATTCAAGTACGCACATCATGCCTGGCTTATTAATGTGGGTCCTGGAGGACAGAACTTAGGTCCTTGTACTTGCAACGGGCCTATTTCTTCAGCCCCAACCAGCCTTTGAGACCAGTATGGACTCAGATAATTTTTTTAAAATCAGTCTTCTGATTTTGTTGGTGGGGCCTGGATTTTATTTGACAGTTACCATAAGGCTTTCCATGCCCTTAAGTTCTTTGGTTCAGTGCCCTGCTCAGGGAAGGGTACCAGTCCCAGGGAACAAGTTCTAGATGTGGCTGGCACCAGTATTTGGGACTCTCTAGAGGAAGTGGGGCAGATGGGATCTTAGATGTGGACAATGTAGTGTTAACATCCGCTTCCTTTCCCAGCAAATCGCCATCGCTCGGGAGGGTGACCTGCTGACCAAGGAGCGGCTCTGCTGTGGCCTGTCCATGTTTGAAGTCATCCTGACCCGAATCCGGAGCTACCTGCAGGACCCCATCTGGAGGGGCCCACCACCCACCAATGGCGTCATGCACGTGGATGAGTGTGTTGAGTTCCACCGGCTGTGGAGTGCTATGCAGTTTGTCTACTGCATCCCTGTGGGGACCAACGAATTCACCGCTGAGTGAGTGCACCCTCTCCCCTCCCCTCACCCTTGGGATGCGCTAACCAGAAGGGAGAACAGGGGCCGAAGAGGCTTGAACAGTGATACATATTGGTCACTGTGCCAGCACTGGGCGTGGCAACAGTGCACTGTTCTTGGCTAAAGGGGCCAAATAGAATATGGAAGTACAAATGTCAAGGTGTCATATGGGACTAGTTGGAGACAAGGGGAGGATGTAGATGCCAGGGAATGGAGCTTGGTTGTCAGACCTGAGTTTTCAGACTAGAACTGGTCCTCTAACCATATCTGGGAAGGGGTCTGTGAAAAGGAATGGACAGTCCAGGAAAATCAATAAATGGCTGTCAGCAGAATCAAAGTCCAAGAATGAATGAAAGAATCCCATGAGAGTCAGCCTTTTGGCCCCTGATCATCCACCCCACCCCTGCAAAACTCCACTTAGGAAATGAGGAGCCTTTTAGATCACCCATAGTCCTGTCAGCAGAGAAAACAGGAGCAGAGCCCCCCTCTTCCTGCACCCATCTAGCATCATACTGAGGGTGGTGTGGCAGATGTGACTAGCTGGTGGTCCTTTTAGGACTAAAAGCAGGGAAAGAAGGGGTGGCGGGGAGAGAAGGACCAGCAAGTGGGAGGGGGTTTGGGGGGGAGAGGTGCGGGGGGGGGGAGGCTGTGTCCTTCAACCCTGTGAGGGGGAAGTCAGAGAGCTGCCTGGGGCAGGCTGGGCTACTACTTTAGAACAAAGTAAATGACATAAGATTGACGCTATAGTCATCCACATGTCTCTTAGGCATTGTGGCTATAGTAGGGCTTCTGAGAGGCCAAGGAGCCACACAGCCTGACTGGCCTCAGGTTACAAGCCATGTGAATCTCAAAGGCCGATTAGAGTTGAGGAGATATCTCAGTACAAGCCTTAAGGACCTGAGTTCTGTCCCCAGAAGCCATGTTTAAAAGCCAGGGGAAGAGCTGGAGAGATGGCTCAGTGGTTAAGAATACAATTGCAGAAGAAAAAAAGTTCAGATCGGAGTCTTCCAGTAGCCGCCTTCAGATGCAGATGTAGATCTCTCAGCTCCTCTTGTACCATGCCTGTCTGGATACGGCTCTGTCCGTGCTGGATGATACTGGACTGAACCCCTGAACCTACCTAGTATGAGATGGTATCAATATTTAAAAAAAAAAGATATTCAAGAAAGAAGTAACAAGAAATATTCTCAAGGAAGCCATACAAAGGCATCATATCCGAAGAAGGATGCTGAATTTAAAAAGATGTTTGGTCTCACTAGAGATTTGACAGTATGTCTTACTCAAATTCCTGACCATCTAGGCTCTAGAAAAGGTTTTGATTCCTTTAACAGTTTGATGAAAAGTAGTTCTTACAAAGATGCAGACTTTGTGGTGAAGGGAGAAGACAAAATACAGAGTTTCTCTAAGAAGAGAAAAGCAAAAACCACGAAGAAGATGGATTACACAAAAAGGAGAAAAATTGAGAGTGCTGGTGACACGGTCATGTCATGGATGGAACTGTTGTTGCTGGTTCCCCACTCCTCAGTAGTAATTTGCCAACGTCAGACACATCCCAACATAACACTGTCACGAGCCATAGTACAACCAGCAAAGACAAGAGAACTGGCTGAGGCAGAACACTGCTCTCATGACCAGCAGGAATAGGGCACATTAAGCCCAAGCACAGCTTTTGAACAAAGTAATTAAGAAAAACTGTACTGAAGCTATTTTTCCAGTGATACCACCAGAACTAGAAGAAACCAACAGAGATGAAAAAATAAGAAGACTTAAGCAAATTCTAAGAGAAAACGAAGTACCTCTTGAAGAATTCCATAAGAAGATGCACCAAGAACAATAAAATTGTGTATGGTTAAAGACTTACATTACTACAGTAGTTCTTTCCTATCTGTCATGGATCCCAGTGGATTCCTAAAACTGGAGATGATACCAAACCTTGTATAAAACCACTATGCAGTCGTGACGTTTGCTAACAACTAAATGTCTACTTGGATAGATAACAGGCAAGTTATATGCAGTATAAATATATTGAATGAAGATGATAATAGGTATCCTCAACAGAACACTGCAATTTTTGTCACGCTACTCAGAAAGATAATTTAAAAGTTACGAATTCATTCTTTCTGGTGTCTCTCCTCTATACTTAGACAGATGTGTATGATGGGGAACTAAAAAGCAACTGCAAGTTATAAGGGCGTGCTCACTTACTTGTACAGGTGCTCTGAAAGTGTCTTTGTATATGAAACTTGAGGAGTTCCAAAAAGGTTTGAGTCATATGACTTGCCAATAATCTACGTGAAGTATTTTGATTTGTTTTGGAAGAAACATTTGGATATTTTTCTGTGAAATGCAGTTCTCCAAATTTGAGCATTTTGTACAAGGTTTCTGTTACTATTTTATCTTCAACTAAACTCCTCAGGTCTTACCCTAAGAATATTGCATACTAAAATTCTACAATCTAAGATATGAAGTCACCTGTAAGCATAACTTTACCATTGAGTTTATATGTGGACTATCTTGGTCTTCTTACCCATAAAAATAATATGATCTATTTGCTACTGTTATTTTGTATTTCATCAGTAAAATCTATTATAGTAAAAAATAAAAAGTTCAGATCCTAGCACCCATGTTAGATGGCTCACATTTGCCTGCTAGTCCAGCTCTGGGAGGACCCATTGCCACCTGCCCTCTGCCTCCTATGGGCACCTGCATTCGTGTGTGCATATCCATACAGACACGTCATTAAAATTACACATTTCAAAAAGGCCACGTGGGGCATTGTGTACCTGTAGTCCTGAAACTAACGAAGCAGGCACTGGAGAACACCTGGAAGCTCATTGACCAGTTTCACTAGCAATCTGGCCAGTAAGTGGAATAGTCTGACTGCACTGGCAAACCAGATTTAGGGACAGAGACTGAGAAAGCAATTGAGGATGACACCCAGCCTCCATCTCTGGCCTCCATATATGTGTGGGCAGGAGGAGAGACAGAGAGAGGGAGTCTGATTGTATTTTTCTTTGTGTGTTCCTCTTTTCCTCTAAGCTGACTGTTGTCTCCTTGGGGTAGCTGTACTTTGGTGAAGGCCTTTCCCCTCAGCCTCTCACTCTTCCCTTCCCCACCCCAGGCAATGCTTCGGTGATGGCTTGAACTGGGCCGGCTGCTCCATCATTGTCTTGCTGGGCCAGCAGCGGCGCTTTGACCTGTTTGACTTCTGTTATCATCTGCTGAAGGTGCAGAGGCAAGACGGGAAGGATGAGATCATTAAGAATGTGGTAAGCAGATATGGCTGGCCTGAGAAGTGAGGTCTGGAAACAGGCGATCTTCAGGAAGGAGTAGGAGAAACTCCTTATGGAGGGCGAGCGATGGCTAGGCATAGACACTTCACGAGTTGGAGACGTGCTTGGAAAAGGCCTGCCCAGAACATGCTGTGATAGATTGGGTAACCCTGAGAAGCGAGCTTGGACTCCTGACCTCAAGTGTCCCTTCCCTGTCCCAAGCAGACCCTGTTGGTACTGGCCACCATTGCCACAGCATATTGGACACTTACAGCTGTGGCAGGCACTGGGACCGCACACTACAGCTGTGGCTGTTGGGTGCTATAAGAAAACAGAGCCTTTAAACTGAACGGCAGTGGTGGGGGGCAAGGTTAGAAGTCTTCATAGGAATTGTGACTTGGGTTCGATGACCAGCAGTACATGGAGCCAGTGGCTTGGATGGATTCCAGACCCAGGGAGCAGCTGCCACACAGCATGGAGGCATATAGGTGGGTGGCCAACACTGTGGTCCTCAACCTCTGGGTCACAACCTCTATGGAGGGGGTAGTTGAAGGACATTTCACAGGGGTCACATATCAGATATCCTGCACATCAGCCTTTTATATTACAGTTCATAAGAGTAGCGAAATTACAGTTAGGAAGTAGGAACTAAATAGTTTTATGGCCGGGGGGTAGGGGGCTGCCACAATATGGGAAACTGTATTAAAGGGTCACAGCACTAGGAAGGTTGATCTGTCTGGTCTAGCCTAAAGGAATTGCCTAGGAGGATGTAGGAGCATCCTTACAAAGAAAGGGGGAGTTTTAAGAGTTGTGGTTATGGTAAGTAACTATTTTCTGGTATCCAGTTCAGTGTTACTTTAAATACCCTCACAGTATCAAGCGACCATCATCAATACCATCACAAACCATCATCATCACGCCTCAAGCGTTTTCATTTTCTCCTGCTGAAGCTTTGTGTCCATTTAAATGACTCCCCAGTTCCTGGCAGCCACCATTTTTCTGTCTCTATGAATATAAGGACTCTGCATACTTTATATTATGGGAGTAACACAGTCTCTGTCCTTGTGTGACTGGCTTATTTCATAAGGCTCATCCATGTCACAGTGTATCAGAATCCCATTTATTATAGTTAACTAGTACTTCATCGTATGCAAAACACAGTCCACTGATGGACCCTTGCATTGCATTCACCTTTAGCAACTAGGAGTAATAATAGAACTATGAACTTACACATCTTAGGCATCTTACTGAGTCTCTCCTTCAGTTCTTTAAGTATACACTCAGAAGTCTAAGTGCTGCACCATCTGGTAATTTTCTTTAATTTTTTGATGAACGACCAGACTGTCTTCCCTGATGGGTACACCATTTTATATTCCCACCAACAACACCCAAGAACACAGAGTTCCGTATATCATTGGGTCTTTGTGTGTCTTCTATAGAGAAATGCCTTTGAGTCTTTTCTCCGAATTTTAATTGCTGCTTAAATTTTTCTCATGTTTACTTCCTTTGTGAACATGTATGTACGTTTGGAGAAGTCTGTCACAGCACATGTGTGGGGGTCTGAGGCCAACTTAATGAAGTCAGTTCTCTTCTACTGACATGTGGGGTCTGGGGATCCAACTGAGATCCTCAGGCTTGGCAGCACATTTACCCGTTGAACTACCTTACTGGCCTTGGATTATATTTAGGACAGCTACTTGCCTGTTTTATAAATCCTTCCTTTCATTGTGTTGGTGATATCTTTTAATGTACACGTGTCTTCATTTCCCTCTGCATTGGCTGCTAGAGACTTTGGTGTCATAGCCAAAAACATCCCTGCCAAATCCGACATCATGGTGATTTTGCTCCTGCGCTATCTTCTAAGAACTCCATGGTTTGACTCATGTTGAAGCCTTTTATTCATTTCCAAATTATACTTGGATAGAGTCTATAAAATAAGGTCTAACATTCATCTGCATAGGAATCCAGTTTTCCCAGCATTGTGTTGAAAAGGTTGCCCCTGACACCCACACATACTTCAGATGGTCTTGGTAAGAGTTGTTTGGTTCAACACAGTTCGTTTCTAGTCTTTCTATTCTATTTCACTGGTCTTCGTGACAGTCCTGCAGTGCTTTGATTATGGTAGCTTCATTATAAGCCTTGAAACTTGCAAAGGTTATCAGCAACCTTTAGCATTTTATGTGGGAACTATAGAGAAGATCTTTAAAAAGAGAAATATGACTATTGGAATGTTAGGAATCTGCATTGCAGCCCCCCTCCCCACTGCCTCCCACTTTACCCCGGTCCTAACCTACGCATCCTCATCTTCTACAGCCCCTGAAGAAGATGGCTGACCGCATCAGGAAGTACCAGATCTTGAACAATGAGGTTTTTGCCATCCTGAACAAGTACATGAAGTCCGTAGAGACAGACAGCTCCACTGTAGAGCATGTGCGCTGCTTCCAGCCCCCGATCCACCAGTCACTGGCCACTACCTGCTAGGTAGAAAATCCTGCAGACTTTCACCTGGAGGAGGAGGAAGAGGAGAAGCAGGAAAGAGAACACAGTGGTCAGCCTGCAGCAGGTCCAGCTGACAGTGTGTGGGACAGGCCTGGAAGGACAAGAAAACCTCCCCAATACATCTATACCGCTCCCAAGGCTGGGCTCCCGCATGTTCTCCCATGATATCTCCATGGTGGGTTCTCCATAGTGTAAATGAAAAAAAAAACAACAACAACAACAAAAACACAGGGCAGTGTGTGCTTTCTTCTTTTTTTTTTTCCACCTTAACTGTATTTAAGAGCTACTGTTTCCACCCTGCAGCTGCCTGCTCCATCTGTGATTACTTCCCAAGATCACCTCCCAAAACCATAACCTCCTACCCACTGCCTGTATTTGATCCAGCACTGTAGTCTTAAAGACATAGAAGAGAAGAGTGTACCCATAGCAGAGATAGCAGCCTGGCCCATTGGATGCCTCCACTTACTGGCCCATCTTCTGTGGCTTCTCCCTCCAGTTCCCTCGTCACAGCACTTCTTGCTCTTGATGTTAGGGATTCCACCACCAAAGTTTGATCCCTGGTGAACCAAGGAAGAGGTTGTCAAGACAACAGATGATGCTGACCAGGATCTTTTACAGCCTCCCTAAGACCTCTCTAGTCCCTCCTTGCAGAGCAGCCCTAGAGAGAAGAAAATAAGGCTTGCAAAACCATACGACACTGGGTAGAACTAGGTGAAGAAGATGCCCAGGCCGACTGTGAGGGAGAGAGATCCGTCAGCACAGGGCAAAACTCCAGATCCCAAAGGAGGAATGTTAGGTCTTGTCAACAGTGTGGGAAGATGAGGCACTCCTGTTCCTCAGGCAGAGGCTTAGCACTGAACCATATGGGAATCCACATGGTCGGTCATAGCGCTACACATAGCATTAGTAAGTGACCAAGTTGGTGCCTGCTTAACACAGAACCTAATCCAGGAAAATCCCCCAAGGCAGAAAATCTAAAGGGGTGACTTCAATTGGAGACAGGGTGGCAAGGAGGAAAAAACCTTTGTCAACAAGCTTTCGATCCCCAGACCCCTTCCCTCAAAAAGAAGTCTTCTTTGGGCAAACTGGAATGTTCATCATGTGGCTACTAAAAGATTCTTAGAATGTTTTATTCTTTTGCTCTCAACTTCCTGGTCTCTTTCTTTTGCTCAGGCTCAGTGCTGGGGTAGAGATTCTTTCACGGGGGTATATTCACTTCTATGTTCTAGACTGACTAAAACACCCCCGCACAGTCTCCACATATAACAGATCTTTTAAAGAGATTGCCCATGTCTCCATACAGAGCTAGTCATCTGACCTGCAGAGAGAGGACATAGCCCTGAGCACCCCTAAGACAGAGAAATGATAGATACTCCTCTACCAGCCTAGGGAGGAGAAAGGAAGACAGAAGTAGCCATCCCCTACCCCCGGAAGGTGACTTATCCATCAACCACACAGAGAGCAGAAGAGACGTGCATAACCAGTGCTTTGCCAGACAGGGCCACATATCCCAGGGAGGTCGCATAAATGAGAACCCTTGAGGGCGGCACAGCTGAGCATTTCTGGACACTAACTCCGAATCTCTGGGGATAGGGCCAGAAGATCTGCCTCTTCCCAGTTCTATTACTGCATACCACAGACTCAGAGCCCTTGCTGTAGATTGGACAACTCCACTAACTGGGCTCTATGGTCTCTCTGAGCAAGAATAGGAGTCATTTGTAGTGTAGGGTTGTGATTTGAAATGGAAATGGTCCAGTCCTCCTGTCTGGCACTGCTAATTCTCAGTCGGATCATTTTTCAATGACTATAGAGTTATCCCAGAGGCAGATTCCACCTTCCAGATCATCAGCTCTGGCTGGGCATAGTGTGTGATTAACAGAGTTTACTTGCTTAGTCCTCCCTCACAGCTCTGTAGAGATCTGGGCTGTTCATTTCCTAAGGCTGCCTTCCTGGCAGCTCATCCCTCCTACCCTGCACTCCTGACCCCAACAGTCAACCTCTGGGAAGAGTCACGTTCTCCTCAAGAGATCTGATCCCCATAAATCGAGGTCCTCGCTTTGAGGACAGAGATTCCATTCCTGCAGCAGTGTCTGCACACACTGGACAACTTCAATGCTCTTTCCTCTCTAGTGGTCCTTACTCCTCCCACCCCTCCTTTTGATTTTCTTATGTATTTAAAAATCAAGAAAAAAAGCTTAGATTTTAAAATGTTTTAAAAAGAATTCTGTTTCAGAAACTGTCAAATGTGTACCATATTTGTATTAAGAGTTGTTGGGGATTTTTTGTACAATGAATTTACATTTATTTATGGTGAACTTATATTTACGCTCGTGTTCAAATAATGATGTTAAATTCTTAAATCCTATTTGCTATGCAGCTGAAGATGATATTTTGATTTGTATTTTGGGGGTACCTGTGTTGAGTTGATATGACATTTTCATCTCCATTAAAACTGCTTCCAAGCCAGTTAAACCGGCATCTTTGTCCTGACTTCTTGGCCACATTCCAGTCTTCATCGATGTGTGGTAACCACATTAAAACCAATGTCTAGGCAAAATGAAATAAAATGGAAGGAAATTATAACATGCCACATACATGTACCCTAAATTAATAGATTGTTTTGTTTTCTACCCAATTGAAGTATAACTTTAAAGAATAAAGCTAGAAGCTGGGCAGTAGTGAAGCACAGCTTTAATTCCAGCACTGCAGAGGCAGAGGCAGAGAGGCAGAGAGTCAGAGGCAGAGGCAGGTGGATCTCTGTGTTTTCAAGTCCAGCCTGATCTACAGAGGTAGTTCCAGGACAGCCAAGGCTACACAGAGAAAAACAAAAAAACAAAAATTAGGTAGGTAGGCAGGCAGGCAGACAGACAGATAGACAGACAGACAAGCAATAAAATAAAACTGATTTGGAGTTTAGGAGGTTGCTCAGTGGTTAAAAGATTTGCTGAGCCAAGAGCAAGGACTAGAGTTTAGATCCCCAGAAACCCACATACATACCAGGTGTAAACATCTCATCATCCAGAATTCCAGCCTCTGAAGGTAGACCAGAAGACCCCCAGAGCAAGGCAGCTAGTGAGTCTACCATGCCACTGAGCTCCAGATTTGATTGAGAGACTCTCTCAATAAAGAAGGCTGAAGAGCCTTCCAGTATGATTCCGCATATCAGCTTCCAGCCTGCGTACGTATACACACACACACACACACACACACTTTTACACATGAGTGTGACCACAAACGATGCAGACATACACAGATGCATACCACACACAGAAGTAGTTTTGAGAGGAAAGATTGGAAACTAATATTTTAGGATGCTTAGTATATACAGGTGCCATGCTAAATCTAGCCATTGTTTTTAAGCATCTGCCATCAGTGTGTGGCACACACTTGATGCACATTTTTATAGAAGTGTGAGAGACTATTTTCACACAGATACCAAGAAGCAAGGCTAGAATTTGAAGAGAGTTCCAAAGCCTGGGCTAATCCTCAGACCAGATCCCCCCAAACTAGTTTGAAAGTTTGGTCCCTGGGCTTTCAGGGGGTCTGGGTCAGTAAGATTAATCAGAATCTGGTATCGGGAGGGAACCCAGCACTATGGTTGCCAAGTCCCCAGATTCAAGCAGGACTAATGTCTGGCAAGTCATTGCTTTTAAAGAGAGCATTGATCATGTAGCAATTAGAAGGATGTGTTTAAACCAGCATCAGCACACTTCACAGTTTCCCCAGATTTCCTGATGACCATCATTTCAGCCGCATACCAGAGCCCTGAGTGATCACCATGCTGCTGTGACATGGGCCAACCTCCAGGCTCCCATGACCTTGGTTTTCTCTTGAAGCTCCCTTCCACCCATTGTTCTAGATGACTTCCCAGCAGTGTCCTTTGAGGGGCCTGGCTACCAAACACAAAATCCTTCTCTCCACTACCTCTAAAATGTGTCATTTTGCATGGCCAATGCCTGATACTGCCTTACGTTTGAACTAGCATGTCTCCATCACAGTTATTTCCAAAGAGATGCTTAAGAGAGGTTTGTCTTCTTGGGCCTGCAGGTCCCAGTGTAAGGATACAACACTCGGGAAGTCAACACCATCCACAAAAGAAACTGATAAAGTTCCCACAGTGGACCCAAAGAAAGAGGTCAATATAAAGAATTCTAACAAGTCTCTCTAAGGAGTTCAGGGAACTACTGGAGTAGACAAAAGCTTAAAACAAATGTGAGGTGGGTACCAACGGGCCTCTAGAGCCTGAGAACTGGCTAATCTGACCAAATCAAGGAGCTCCAGGCTCATTGAGACCTGTTTCAAAAGCTAATGTGACCAGGCATAGTGGCACACACCTTTAATCCCAGCACTCAGGAGGCAGAGGAAGATAAATGTATGAGTTCAAGTCCAGCCTGGTCTACTTAGTGAGTTCCAGAAGAGTCAGGGCTACACAGAGAGAGAACCTTTCTCAAACCAAATACGAAAAAAACTAACAGGTGAAACACGACTAAGGAAGATGCCTGATACTGATGTCTGGCTTTCATGTGCACACACACACACACACACACACACACACACACACACACACAGAGAGAGAGAGAGAGAGACAGAGAGAGAGAGAGAGAGACAGAGAGACAGAGAGACAGAGAGAGAGACAGAGATCAAAGACAAAGAGGGAAAAAACTGTGAACAGAAAGAGATAAGAAAATATCACATAAAAAGTCAACACTTTAATTATGAACAGATTTTCCATCAGAAACTCTGCAGGCCAGAGACAGAGAGATAATATTTTCAATGTGTTGCAGCAAAAATACAATCTTGCTGACCATAAATGTTTTATCAATCAGAATTCTCGTTCTAAAATGAGAGAGAAGACAAATACGCTTCCAAGCAGTTCATAGCCAGGGAGTTTCTTACCACTGCAGACTTACGGAAATTGATAAAGAAAGACTTTAAGCCCAAACAAAAGCCTGTTAACTCACAGAGTCCACAAGAGCACAGAACAATGACATGAATCATTCCGAATAGTATGCGGTATAATGGGTATAGAAAGTCATTTCAGCTCTAGTCTGAAGTTTAAAAGAGAGGAAAAATTAATGACTCAGGTAACATTTCCAAGGCTATCTTTATATTACAGAGTGATAGGAATCCTGATATCAAACCTTCCAAAGTGGGAGTGAGGATAGGAGTATCCAGATGTGGGCAATCAACATCAGGCTGTTAACAGCTTGGAATGATTCTCACAAAATGGTAACCCCAAAGCAAAAATCTGTACCAGAAATGGAAGAAAAATCAAAAGAATTCGAAGCTACAAAATGCATCTAACCACAAAAGAAAGAAAAATAAAAGATTTACAAAAGAACCAGAAAACAGATACCAAGGTTTTAGTAGGAAATATTTACCTAACAATAATTTGTCTTGAATATACATGGATTAAAACGAACAGAATCCTGTTTTGTCTTTTGTTTTGAGACAGCATCTCACGATGTTTTCCTAGCTGGCCTTGAACTTGCAGAGATCTGGCTGCCTTTATAGAGTTGATATTAAGGGTAGACATGCACCATCATGCCCAGTCCAAATGAATGAATTTTTAAAGGCCCAAAAGATGTATGCATACAAGAGTATCACTTTTCTCTTAAAGATATATTGACAGAAAGTGTGGAGAAACATACCACACAAATGGAAACCAAAGAGATCAAGGTAGCTTTGTACGACAAAATGCATGCACACTGTTCAAAGACATGCCTATTGACTTTATACAACAAAGGAGCTAGCTAATCAGGAGGATGTGCCAAATGTAATTATGTATTCATCCAAGGTAGCAGCCTATAAATATTGACAACCAATATTAAAGGATCTGAGGGAGAGATAGATCACAATATGGTATTAGTAAAGAATTACAGTAGCCCACTTTTAAACCCACAAAGAAGATGAAGACGGAAATATGGGAATTAGGCAGTGGTTTAAAAACTTCCGACAGATGATAAGTGTGTTCAGCTGAAAAAAAGAAAAGGCAACACTGAAGAGCAGTACGAATCCCCCAAACACATCTCGAAGAAACTCTTGCAGCCTCAGATGCCAGAATTCATGGAGTGCCAACAGGGCCCTGAATGGCTGAGTGTGCGTATGCAAATAAGGTGGAAAATACAACCAATTGAGGAAGAGCTGCCAAACCTGATGGGGGAAGGGAAGAACCCTGAGCTGCTAAGAGTGACTAAAATGTCTATGTCTCTGTAGAAGTAGTGAAACTCGTTAGAGGGGTAGGTCTGTTCATTTAGTACCCTTGCAAGCTGGCTGTTGCACCCTGCTGGGGTAGAGTAAGGAGGTGAGAGAAACCTTGTCTCAAAACAAAACAAAGCAAAACAAAACAAACAAAAACCTAACAAAGAACAGAAACAGAAACTAAGAGTTTGAAGAAGACAGCCTTCACCTGTGAGCATTCTCTGGATAATGTTATCACCGGTACAGGCAAGCCTGTACCGGGCAAGCCTGTAACGGCCCCCCCGCTCCCCCCCCCCCCCCCCCCACTGACTCGTCAGAGGGGGAGGTCTGTTCAGTTAACAGTACCCTTGCAAGCTGGCTGCTGCACCCAGCCAGGGTGGTGTAAACCCAGGAGGACTTACTTTTTGCCCACAGAGAGCATCCATATGGAACTTAATAAGAGTTGTGCTAAATTATTGTGCTTCTACCTTTTTTTTGTTTTGTTTTGGATCTGGCAGAACAAGAGCCAAAAGAGTAAGTATTTTGTGGACCTACTCAAACATCAAACATTTAAGCAAACATCAAGTTTTGCTTTCTGATAACTTTCAGATGCTAAATGACATTGCTGACAAAACGTCAATGGGATTAAAGTTAGACAAGCCAGAAAGTGCACTAGAAGGATTCGGTAAAACAACCAGAACACCCTCAACTCCATAGAACAGTGTGGTCTTCAAAGAAAGTAAAATGTGGGGTACCAATTACTTAGCATACACGTTTCCTTACTATTGATATTACAAAAACCAAGAGCATCTACATTTATCAAATTTTCTTTGAAGGGATTTAAACACTTTTTGTAAACAAGTATAAAATTTACAGAAAAGATATATATATATATATATATATATATATATATATGGGGATAATCCATATTGCAGTGAAATAATAAACAGATTAAGACAGTGAGATAAAAAATGTTTTGCACAACCAAGATTCCCCTTCAGTTCATGCTGCTATAATATCCTTAGCATTTTGTAAACTAAAACTTGCATGACTAAAAGTGGTGAGGAAAACCGCTGAGCCCGTTGTGTCTCCCAGGATACATTGTAATATACCAGAAACAACCATTTAAAAGAAGAAATCAAGAAATACATGTTCCTATTGTAGCAATACTCACATATGACCTTGTCACTTGCAGTCAAATGTTACAATGTCATGTGCATGATTGATTTGTGAAGCTAAACATTGTTTTAAAACTCTTACTGGAAACTGTCAGAGCAGTTTCTTTAAACTGAAATTTGTTTTTTAGAAGTCATCCAAGGGCTATCGGGACACAAGGTTAACCACAGACTATTTTTTTAAATCCTAACTATGATAATATTCAGTGGTGGCGCACACCTTTGATCCCAGCACTTGGGAGGCAGAGAGGCAGGCGGATTTCTGAGTTCGAGGCCAGCCTCATTTACAGAGTGACTTCCAGGATAGCCAGGGCTACACAGAGAAACCCTGTCTCGAAGAAAAAAAAAAAAAGAAAGAAAGAAAGAAGGAAGGAAAGAAAGAAAGGAAACACAGAATGCATAGGAGAACGTAGAGTACATATTTTGAATCCAGCAACTCAGAAATATTTAAGGACTATTGTGTTTAATTTGATTGGATTTTTACTTACTTTGTCATATTAAAAACCTGATTTTACATCTACTTTACTTAATGTAATGAAGTGTCAAGCCCCTATGACAGCATATTTTATGCTTATTACTTACATGGAACGTTTAATTACTTAGAGACATATGGTATATGCTACCTTTGCCCCCAGACACTGCCACATTAAACAGGATAGAGCCTATGGTGGGAAAGAGATGAAGACACTCACTTGATCTGCCCACGTAGGAGGCAGGTCACCAACTCCCACAGCCAGCACCCCCTTCCATATGGTTTGATTTATTCTGATTTCCCCGCCCAAGCTTCCTCCTGTGTGATTCCCACTGGGTCCCAGATGCTCTGCTGTCTAGCTGCTCCAGGCTTCCTGCAGACAAGTGGAAAGACTGTGAGATTTCCCTGGGAAAACATGCTGCCTGGTGCGATCAGAACAAAAACCAGGCTGCCTGTGAACTCCACCCTCATTAGTCTGAATAAAACCCAGGCATTTCTGCCTTGTGGGGTTTCCAAAGGGCAGGAAAAGGAGAAATCAAAGAGAGCCAGTTGTATAGGTCTTAAAACACTTTCTGGCAAGGAGCCAAGACTTCTGGCAAGCTGAGAAAGTGAAGCAGGTTCAACAGTGTCTACAACAAGGGTAGGGTTGGCTGTCCTTGGTCTTGTTCACTGGGAACTTTCAACCATTTAATCAATACAATTCACGAAAGCACCATCTATCTCTGACTTCAACACTAGCATCATGCCCAGGCCTTGGACACTGGGTGGCATAGCATAAATGTTCCTCTTGTGTCTCATGACTCAATTTCCCTTAGACTCTTCTCCTCACCCCTGATCAAAACCTTGCCTTGTACTTGATAGCAACAGGGAACCTGCCTAGAATAACAGTAGGCATAAAAGAGAAGAGCAGAGAGGGATAGATAGCTGGTATGGACTATAGGATGCAGGAAGCAGAGTCTGTGAAGAAGAAGGAAGAGACAGGATGGACAGAAGCAAACAAGAAAGGAAAAGATTCAGGTGTGGAATCACATGCCTTTTATTCCAGCACTTGGGAGCCAGAGTCAAGTGATCTCCATAGTTGGTTATAAGCCAGCCAAGGCTTCATAGTGACATCCTGCCTCAAAAATAGATAGATAGATAGATAGATAGATAGATAGATAGATAGATAGATAGATAGATACAAACAAGTTAATAAATAAATAGGGGAAAGGAACAGAGTGAGAGCTGATACTGATGTTCATATTTCTTTCTCTTGGGGTTACACCTCAGCCAAGAATACAAGAAATTGAGAGCAACAATCTAGGTTGTTAGAAATTAGTAAGATTTTTCAAACAGAAAACATTTTTATATAATATATATTGATAATATTTTTCCACTCCCTCAGCACCTCCCAGATCTTCCCCACGCCTTCCTACCCACCCAACTTCATGTTCTTTCTACAACAATAACTACAACTAGAACCAAAACTCAAAACAAGCAAACAATAAAATGAAAACTTTCAAGACAAAAAGAGAATTCATTTTGTGTTGGCAACTACTCCTGGGCAGGGCACCTTCCCTGGAGTATGGCTGATATACCCAGTGACTTTCCATTTACTTTTAAAAAAATGTCTTAAAGATGATTTCCTCTTTGCCAAAGGCTATCTTACAAATCGTTTCTTGGTTAGGGGTGAAAATCCATGTCCATTTTCCCTTCTCAGTGCTGGGATCCCATCTGACTTGAACTTGTGTGTGCTGCCACAGTCTCTGTATGTGTGTCAGTTCTACTGTGTCTGGAAGACACAATTTCCTTGGCGTTATCCATCAACACTGGCCCTTACAGTCTTTCTACCAGCTCTTCTGCATCCATCTCTGAGCCTTGAGGTTATGAGCTTTGATGAAGACTTCCCATTGAGGACTGAGGACTCCAAAGTCTCTCACCCTCTGCACATTGTCCTGGTCACTGTTTTAATTCCTGCCTACTTCAAGAAAAAGCTTCTCTCATGAGGACTGAGCAAAGGCACTAATCCATTTGCTGTAGCAGTTTATCGTTAGGAGTCATTTATTGCTGTTACTTTAACATACTAATAGTATTGTGTTTTCCTCCAAGGCCCATGATCTATCCAGTCTCAGGTTCTTGGCCACTTTAGCAGTGACAGGTATGGGTTCCATTTCTTGGAGTGGGCCTTAAATCCAATCAAAATTGGCTGGTTATTCCCTTAACATTTATGCCACTATTACACTAATGCATCTTCCAGGAAAGTCACTGTTACAGGTTACAGGGCTTGTAGCTGGGTGATATTTCTCATCACGGTGACATGGAGATACCTACCAGCACCATGAAGGCTGGTCAGTAGGAGGTGAGGCTTCTAGCTGAGCATCAGCTTGCCTTCTTTGTGAATAAGTGCTGGGTTCAGCAACAAGGCATTACCCTCGGGTTGTGGAGAGTGATCAATAGTCTTGGCAATAGAGTGTAATGTTTACTGGGGTCCATGGGCCCTCTTTGGACAAAGACTGAACAGATGTGACCATTCTTGGCACTGGAGGTTTTATTTGTGGGATAGGATGTCTAGGTGGGTCATTGTCTCCCCCACTGTATGGTGTCCCCATTTTAAAAATACCTTTCGTAGATGTATGTATTTTAAAAAACTTGTACAGTAGAGGTTTTCCTTGTGTGTGTGTGTGTGTGTGTGTGCATGTGTGTGTGTGTTTAAGTTCTTTATTGTTAGTTGTCCCTCCTCCTTGCCTGTCTTCTCCTAAGCTCTCTACTCTCCAACCCTCCTCCCTCTTTAATCCTCCCCCATTTTAGTCTAGATTTTCCTTCATCTCTCCATAACACTATATTCTATTTCACCTTCCTTGGGAGATCCTTTCCTTCCTCCTGATCTCTTATAGAGAATCTATTTAACTTCTGTGGCTTTCAGACTGTAGCACACATATGGAAAACTTAAAAGCTAACATTAAACATAATTAGCAATCTCTTAATCCCGATGAGCATCTATTTTCTTATCAACCAAGATAAGAAATGGCAAAGTGGTGGCACCTACCTTGTGAGTTATTGCAAGACTTCAGTGGCATAAGTATAGTGAAGACAGTCAGCCTCCTGAAGTTCCTCTTTTCTTCAGGACCAGGCCATGATGGTCTGTCTCCTTTTCTCCAGAGTTTCTACTCTCTGGACAGCCCAGGAAAGGTTAAAATTGATCTCTTATGCTCTCATTTAGAACTTCTAGATTCTAATTGGCCTCAAACTTTCCCGATAGATTCAAAGACTTACCAAAAGGAAATTCGTTGGAAAGGAACATGACTGACCCCAGGAGACAGAGCCTCTAAAAGGACTGCTCCAAGAAGATAGAGAGGGAAGTTTCCGCATCCCAGCCTCTCCTTAGCACACACTCTAGCTAACAAAAGGAGACCACAATTTGTTTTTGGAATCCAAGGCCACTATTCCTTTTTGGGACCTCCTGAGAATATATTCCCTGACCAACAGGTAAGGCAAGGCCAAGCAAAGCCTTTACTCCCTGGGAGTGAGTTGTTAAGAAAAATGGACTCACTGTGACTTGAAGCATTTCCCAAACCCCAACTTAACCCAGGCCTGGCTTTCCTACCCTTCCTGTCTTCAGAGGAGGATGTCCAGAGACAGGAGATTCTACTCCTAGCTTCTGTATCTCTGGCTTCATTTTCTTCATCCTCCAAATGCAACTGATACCCCAAATGCTCCTGGGGATTTCTCGCCCAGACAGTATGACATCTACCAAGGTCAGACCATGTATGCTTTGGGGGATGTTATGAGAGATCCTTAAGGAAATCTCTCACCTCAGGGGGCCCCAAGCAAGCTTCCCATATCTGTGAACATTCAGAAACAGTAAGCCGACATCTTCTTTAGACAATCGCAGACAGCCTCAGATTCTCCAAGGGAATGAATGGCTAGAGTGCTTGGAAGACTCAGAAAAAAAGCATCTACCCATTCTCAGGGAAAGTGAAATGAGAGAAGACACAATATTATATTGATCCCCTGCAGCTGATTTATCAGGTTACTTCAAATGGACTCTCCTGAAGCAACACAAATTTATTATGAAGAGCAAGAAAAATAAATCGTATCATCTGGCCCAATCATTGGACTAACATCAGGGTGTCGGAAAACCTGCTTTCCTCTGGACCCATCAGGGCAAAATCTGCACCTGGTTGTCTAGAGGCTGCTTGGCTGTGGCCACATCACTTCAGTGAAGGATTGCACCCTCCCTGATGTTCCCTGACTCGAACCGTTCTAAATCCTTCTCTCTAAGATCCTCATGATTCTATTAGGACCACCTGGGAAACCTAGGCCACTGGTCCACCTCGAGATACTCATTGTAAGTCTTACCAGCTTGGCTGCTTAAATATGACCTTAGTAAGAATGACACCATGAGGCATGCATGCTAATGTGGAACGGGAAAGCTCACAATGTCTCAGTGCCAGACAAAGAACTACACACGGCTAAGAAATGCTGAGACTGGGAGAGACAGCCATCCTTCTCAGGGAAGCGCTCATCAATTGGTTACCCAAAAGGCCAGCCCTAAAACCATACACATGCAAGTAACATTGTACAGACTGAGAAGGTTGTATTTATATGTTTAGGAATGTATAAACTCACACAAATATATATGTAACATACACATATAAATATAACAACAATATTTTTAAAAAGGGCCATGAATTTCAAAGAGAACTAAATGAGGAGGAAGTAATATGGAAGGGTTTAGAGGGGAACGGGGAAGGGGGAAATGACCTAATTATATTACAATATCAAATAATAAAATATATATTTTAAAGATACTCAACATAATCATGCAAAGTGTTTTCACAGTATAAGGTAGCGGGTTCCATCAATTAAGTTTGGACATGGGGAGGGGAATGTTGACATTCAGCAGAACCATAAGCCCTTTTGGCAAGAATCCACTTTTTTAGAGAGTCCAAACTTTCAACCTAGCAATTCTACCTTTAAAATTTATCCTACAGATATAACTGTAGACATGTATAAAGATACGCTACCTGGAGGCTGGAGAGATGGCTCAGTGGATAAAAGACTTGCTGAGCAACCATGAGGGTCAGAGTTCAGATTCCTGCATGGGCATGTGGGTATGCACACATAAAAACACAATGTGGGGTGTTCACCGGCCTGCTATAACTGCAACCATCTGAAGGCCGAGACGGATTCCTGGGTCAAGCTGACTAGCTTGTCTAGGAGGACCAGTTTTCTCCTAGAGATTCAGTCCTACATTTTTCTCCTGCCTCAGCTGCTGTTTCCTGTTAACGAAAGAGGCTAGTATTCAGTGGCTTCCGGAACTCTGTGGTCACACATACCTGTAATTATCTCCCAGGACCATCAGTGACCACCTCTGGGTTCTTGGACAAGGTTCTTACCTTCAGTAAATGGAAACTGGGAAACGGTGAAACTACAACTTACTTACATTTACAATGTGCATGTGATGGTTAAATTTATACCAGTACCAGCACAGTGTTTACCACACAATGACTTGGTCTTGGTCTTCTTATTAATAGTATCTTTGCAGAGAAGCCACACGATCTAGAGGTACTCCTAGAATTAAGCTCACCACACACACACACACACACACACACACACACACACACACACCTCTTATTGAACGTCTGGCACTTGCATCAGCAGCATTGGTACCTCCTGCTCTTGGTACCTGTGTTAATAATGCAAGGATGATGAGACTAGGTGGTGGTGGGCATGTCTTTAATCCCAGTACGTGGGAGACAGAGGCAGGCAGATCTCTGAGAATTCGAGGCCAGCCTGGTCTACAGAGGCAGTTCCAGGACACCCAGAGCTGCACAGAGAAACCCTGACTCAGAAACACAACAACATTATATATGTTTTTAAATTTTAAGTTTTATATTAAATATATACATCACATATATATACACACATATATACATACATACATGTGTGTGTATGAACTTTCAAGTATACGGCCTTTCTGTAGTTGGAGGAAAAATACCCACAAAAATAAGTCAAAATATTTTTGTATATGTGGGATGCTGCTGATATTGAAGGAATTCTCATGCCTTGCTAAAATTTCTAGTGGGTTATAGTGGCACACACCTGTAATCCCAACATTTAGGAGATGGAGGCAGGAGGATCAGGAATTCAAGGTCATCCGATAGCCTAAGCAAAAATGATACCATGTCTCATGAACAAATGGAAGCTATCCAATGTTCCTTAGGTTGTATGAGGGCTGAGGGCTGGCAGGGAGTATCACCTGCTGAGTAGTTACAGCCTACGTGCCTCTGAAAACCCACACGAGCACCTGTCACTGTGGCCTATGAAGTTCTGTGCCTCCAAAAAAAATGTACAATTAAATATATAAGATACATTTCTCTTTGACCGAAAGCCAAACAGGTTGAATAAGCCCTGTCTCCCTGGGGCAGAGTAATGTGTGTATCCTTTCAAAGCTGGGGTGGTGATTTCTGTCTTACAGAGATCTGGGGCCTTCAAAATGTTAGATGGTAACAGTGTGACCTTCTCCCAAGGGAAGACCTTGTGTCACTGGCTCTACCAGGGTTTGACGAAAGGTCAGCCTCTCCATAGAACAGGGGGTCTGAAGGTGCAAGGCAGCAGACATGGAAGCACTAACATTTAATGAGACGCTAACAAATAAACAGTTACTTTTTTTTGAAGAGCAAAATGTAGATAATTATCACTAGTTGAGTTTAACGGGAGTGGGGGGAAAATGTGTGTTTTCTGATTAGTCCATAGCTTTGGTTTGCAGCCAGCCCTGAGGCAGAAAGCTCTGTGCCTCTGCTCCTGTAGGGGGACTCTGGCATCCTGGCATCTGTGATGGGAGGAGGCAGGTTCTGGACCTTAAAGGGGATGCTTACACCACTGTCTCACTTGGTTAACCCTGAGGAAACCTCAGCCCACGCTCTGGATTCCTGTAGGGTCTTTTAAACAGGTCTGGCATGCAAACCTGAATTACCAGTGTGACAATGATGACAGAGTTACCCAGTTCCCACTGTGGAGCTGCTCCATGGACGTCTCTCTCTCTCTCTCTCTCTCTCTCTCTCTCTCTCTCTCTCTCTCTCTCTCTCTCTCTCCTTGGAACTAGGCCAGAAGGAGAAGCCTGGAGAGAAGTGCGTCTGGAAAGACAATTTGACCAAAGTGTGAGCATCATCACATCTGGGGTACTTTCCCAGAGATCTGAGTATTCAGTCTCCCCCTACCTACATCTTATTTTCTTTATGCCCCACCATTACATTCTGTTTTGTTTTCTATTTATTTCTCTGTGTATTTTGTGTGGCATACCTACCCCTTCTAGAATGTAAGATCCATGAGAACAAGGACCTTTCCTGTTGTGACATGAATTTGTCCCTGGTCGCTAGACTAGGGCCTATAATGCACGGGGTGAATGCTAACTAAATATTAGCTAATGTTCCTTTGCATGTCCCAGCAGGCTTCTGAAGTAGATTTGCCTTCATTCAGAAGCTACAATGACCTTCATGTAACAAATGAGAAACACAGACTGAAAGGAATTATGTGACTGGGTCAGAATCAGGTATTTAGGAAGAGGTATGGCCTGAATTTGACACCAGGGCCCTCTGGTTCAAAAGTGAATACCATTGTATTGAGCAATCGTGCCTACCCCCTCCAAGTCTGTCTAGTTTTCTAAACTGACAACTTCAGCATAGATTCCTCTGTGCTTAGATGAAGGGTGAGGAAGAGAAATACAGTTCAGAAAGAGGCATTACTGCATTCCCACCTGAGGCTATTGGCTACAGAACAGGCCTCGCTAGCGTTGCCCTCCAGTCTCTGGCCTCCCTCCATAGAGGCTGTAGTAGGCCTTGCAACCAAACAAGGTCGGTAGCCCTTGTCTTCAGTGCCACGGACATGCAGGTCAACTCTATTTTATACAAACCCCAGGAGGCATTGGTGGCAATCAATCTGTTACTTGGTGCCTGATTCTATCGGACATAATTCATTTTGTCAGTTGCTTAATCACCATAGGAGCTGTAGTAGGTGTATATGGTATTATCTGCATATGTCTAATGAACCAAGAGAGGCCCCAGGACATTAAAGAAACCACTCTGGAGTATGTGGCTACGGAAACTGGATAGGAGAACATGTGCAGGCTGCTGACTCCAGCTTTCAACCGTCTACCCTACAGCTCACCAAAGACTCTGGGATTTGTTTATAAGAGTAGGTGTCACCAGGAAGTTCTTGACCATCCTTCCAACCCCAAATCTGAGAGTACCCCACAAGGTCAGAGACCCATGGTGTATGCCCAACAGAGCACACTAGCCCCAGCATGTCAATCTAGGAGGGGTATCCGGCTCCCAAGCCCTAGCATGGGTAGGGTGTCTAGCCATTGCTGGGGGGCAGGGCGGGAGGAAGGCAATATGGAAACACAAGGGGCCAGGCTTCATGGTCTTTCTATGAAACGACAGCAACTAAAGGCTGATTTTGAAGGTCTGTTTGTTTTCTGTCCACGTGACTCTCTATTTAGGGTAAAATGTCTACCATCTACTCTGATTTCACTAAAAGGAAAAGGGTGGGGGAGGCTCTCAGTTCTTCATCTTCAGTGTACATATGTGGGAAACCAAGACGCCATGAGAAGACATGGCCTTAAGTCCCAACTGCTAGTGGCAGAATAGAGAAGAGAAGCCACGTCCCCGTCCTCTTTCCCATCCACCTCTCCGTCTGCAATGAGCTGATTAAGAACATGGTTGGAACCACTAAGCACTGGAAAGTAAGAGCTGAAATCCAATTTATAGTTGATAGAAGTTTGTTTCTGTCAGATTCTCTCTGGTTCTGACCTTTGCGAGAAAATTGCCAGGCTTACTTTCTGTTTACCTAATAAACTGTTTGTTCCCCTGAAACAAAAAGGGGGAGGGAGCAAAGCCCGAGCTAGGTTGTCTTTCTTTGTCAAGCCGGTTTCCCACTGTGGAGTCCTTCTTCCACCATCTCTGCTCAGAGCTCTCTGGGTCCAACATGGCAAGCACAGCAAGTCCCATCATGGAGTGCTCTTACCATTTCCCACCATTCACTACCCTGAAGTTTCAGGTGACAGGGAAGAGAAAAGCACAGGCACCCAGGGAGTCTGCCAAACCTGGTGTCGGTGTCCACTTGAGCAAGTCTCACTACCATCGGTGGTAAAACTACACATGTCGTCATCATATAATAGCCTGGTGAGATGGCTTAGTGGCTAAAGGCACTAACTGCCAAGCCTGATGTCCTGAGTTCAAATCCCCAGAGCCCCTATGGTGGAAGGAGAGAACCAGCTCCTAACCTCCACACTTGCACTATAGCATGTGTACCTAACCCCTACAAAGTAAAATAAATAAATGTAACTCTTAAAAAGTCATCTACCAATGGCTCACCATGAAGTTTGCATGCAGTGGTGTTATACCCTAATGTGGGATTGCATGAATATTAGTGATACACATGAGAATCCAGTAACAAGCCAGCCATGCAACAATAACACATGAGTGACTATGATGTAGCTGCTTTCCTATAAGGTCTGGTAATCTTACCATCTCAAGAGCATTAGACTCTCTGCACACCCACGCCAAGGCCAAGCAATGCCAAACATCCAGCTGCATGCCTCGGAGTGAGCCCTGTCCTTGACAATGATGTCAAATCCTTCCACATGTAGGCAGATGTTGCTCGGCCTGAGAAGAGTGACCAGGAAATGTGTTCTAGAACCAGTCTGTTGGGTTTCATCAGTCACTGTGTCACTAAAAAAGAAGTTACTTCATGAGCCTCGGTTTTCTTGTTTTTAAGCTGATACTAATAGCAGTGCCCGGTACATAAGCCTACAACAATTAAATGGGATAATGGAAGTAAAAACTTAATATGCTGACTCAACCTTGGAACATGATCCCAAAATGTTAACTCACAATTTACCTTCAGATGAGCCCAAAAGAAAGACTAGAGGGAAACAAAAGTGACCGGGGTGGCTTTCAAGTGTAGATTGTCACCAGTTACCCAAGAGATGTTGATCATTGGGACCTTGTCTTACTCTATGCCTCAGTCTCTCTATTTGCAAAACAAAGAGTTTAGAGTTGGTGAGCCCTTCCAGGCACCTAAATAAGGTTTGGTGAGAAGGCATAGATCGATTCCCTCACAATGGTTTCTGTGTGGATCCAGAGAAGTGGACCAGGAAGGGGCTGGAAAAGAAGGCGCTAGCCTCATCAAATCAGAGCCTTAATTGAGAGAACTATTGTAAGAGAGGAAAAAAATCCCAGTCCTATCCATCACTGTGCAACTTGGGAAAGTCAATCCACCTCTCTGAGTTCTTTCTAAACGTCTGCTTGTCATAGCCACAGGAGTAATATCAGTCAAGGGCTTAGTCCACAGGCAGAGCACTCGGCCACAGAGTATTGATTCCAGTTGCATGCAGACCCAGTTGTTTGATATAGCCCTTCTTATAGCTGGACCATGCACGTGTGTGACCATTCCAGGCAGTATTTCCAAATGACAATAAAGTTCTTTAGGAGAGCAGCAGCCATGCCATAGACATACCTGAAAAATTGTAGGCCAGCCTCTCCATTCCAATGGTCTACATCCCCGTGTTTCTTAATCAGCCGGAAGGAGTTGGCACCAGCCCTGGCCATGAAGTCCAGCTTTGCAGAGCTGGGAAGGACTGAAGACTATTTCTTACCCAGGATAGAATCTAAGATGGCGAAGGGACCTTCCCATATTTCATGTAGCGTCCTTGGACCTAGAGCTTTAAGGCACTATGCGTGGGACTGAGGAACATCTACATTTGAGTCTTGATGCCACAGTTCATGAGCTGAGTGTCCTACGTGAACCTCCATTCTCTAATCTAGAAAACGGAGCTCAACACAGAGCCCTTTCCCCCAGGCCATTGCAAGATTAAAGGAGTGCACACATAACTTATAGCAAGCATATAAATAGCACTAACTGTACCCTTCCTCCTGGGGTGCTATTTGACCACATGACACTGAAAACACCCCAAAAATGGACATTTAGAAATGTCCTTTTGCTGTGACATGTGCGGAGTAGTAGAGGCGGTCTGGAGTGCTTGTCTGGAAATCTGACTTGATCTCTCTCTCTCTCTCTCTCTCTCTCTCTCTCTCTTCTCTTCTCTTCTCTCTCTTCTCTCTCTCTTTCTCTTTCTGACCTTCCACTGGTCACTTTCCCTCTGTGGCCCAGAGTTTTCTCATCTACAACAGCCCTGTCCAAGAGAAACACATGTAAGCTGCTGAAGCAACTTTATTCTAAACAGGTGTAATTAAAAAAAAAAAAAGCCAAAGGAAAATAAAGTAATGGGAAAATGAATCGAATACCCATTTCCTCTCATTTCATGTATTTTTGCGTTATTGTCTCGGTTATCCTTTGAGATCTTAGTGGTTCTTACTTATAAGATCTGGCAGTTTATCTGGAGGTGTTTGGGGGTCATTAAAAGCAAAGGCAGAAGATGCATGTGTGGGTATATTCTTGGTAACCTGAAAGGAGAGGCCAGATCTTGCTAAACAACTTACAGTGCACAGGAAAGACCCCTACATCAAAGGATTGTCTGGTCCAAAAACTTAACAGAAGCCATTTGATGCTTGTAACAAACCTCTGCTTGGATTGACTGTTTGTCAAGGGCTCACGTGGCACATGGGGCCAGTGGCTGACACCTCTGCCTGTGCAGATCTTTAGTACTAACCCTTGGACATGAGTTTAGAAGAGTCAAGGTTTTAGAAGTCGTGGTTTTAACGTATTTGTTTCCTGCTCATCCTTAAATAACTGGGCAAAAGATTTATTGCTGGTTTACCAGTCCCTGGTTGCCAAAGGACAGAGCCTATCTGTCCGTAGCTGGTCAGACTCTTTCAAAGCCTCCACCCACCCGGGGAGACCAAGGCTGGGTCAAACAGTGAGCCCTGTTGTTCTTGATGGGGGAAGACAATGCTGCAGGCCCTGCTACCTGCCTGACAGAGCCATTGTGGCTTGAGCAGAAAAGGGCTTTGTCAGGATGGCAGCCGAGGAGCCTGCAGTTCAATAGGGCCCTTTATGTGTGTCCTGATAAGATTGCCCCCATGCCAGCCTTAAGCAGCCCTGCCCCCTCCTGGAGCAGATGGGGAGCCTGAGGCCCCACAGGATATGGAAAGCCCTCCATGGGTCTCTGTCCTCCTCTCTCCAGCTTAAAACACAAACTTTACCTGAGACTGGGAAGGCCCATCATAGCACAGGATCCACTCCAGGCAAAAAGACATCTACCCAGGTCACTCAAACATTGTAGCTCCTCAGCTGACAAATCCATATAAAACTAAATGTGTTACAGAACACACATGTCTATCTCTCTCTCTTGACATCTGGGCACATCCATGGCAAAAATAATTTAAGTATACCTTGTTGTGTTTTTAAAAAGGCTACTAAGAAAAGCCACTAGGTCTTATGTGTTCTTAACACAAACATTTCTCCAATTTGCTTACTTGAGCACACACACACACACACACACACGTGGAGTGGATATATTAATTAGCTTGATTGTGGTAATCTTTCACAATGTCCGCGTGTATCAAATCATTACATTGCCAAGTTGGGACGGAGGAGCTGTCTTGGTGGGTGAAGGGCTTGTTGTGCATTGCCTGAGCACTTGAGCTTGGATCCCTAGAACCCTCATTAAAGTGTCATGTGTGGCAGTGCTTGTCTATAAGCCTGGCACTGGTGGGAAGAAGGAAGAGCAGAGACAGAAGGCATGCTGGGAGTCTGCTGGCTAGTCAGATCAACAGAAGCAGCAAGCTCCAGGTTCAGGGAGAGACTCTGGCTAAAAAAAATTAAATGGCCGTGAGGCTGGTTGAAAACGACATCAGAGGTCAGCCTCTATCCTCCTGAATGACTGAGAGCAACCACACATGAATGTACACACACATGCATAGTCATGCCCATGTGCACACACACATGCATGGTCATGCACCTGTGCACACATGCATGCTCACACAGGTGTACACACATGAAGGTTTTGTCAATCAGACCTCAACACAATTGGAAGAAATTTCAACGTCTAACCAGAGGGAAGGCATTTGTGTGTGCTTGTCTCTGTCCTTAGAACACAAGTGATTGAGTCTGAAGGTGAGGAGGGTTTGGACCAGTGTCCCAGCCTGTCTACACTGCAGAAATGTTGAAGTACAAGAAAAGAAAAATTCTTGTGTCGACTCTTCCCTCTGGGGTAGCACGATCAGATGGAGTGATAGTCTCCCACCCAGGCCAGTCATTCCTGTTTCCTGCATAGTGTTCTGATTCATGTTGATCTTAAAGATACTCAGCCCCAGTTTGGGCTCTAGCTTCACGCACACTCAGAGGGAGGCAGCATAAAAGACTCACAGCCTTCCATGTGCTGCTCTTTCTGCAATGCCTGTGACTGAATGCCTCCATCCTCTGCCTGTCCATCCCAACCCTGCCTCCTATGACAATTCACATTTAGAAAACGGACAGACAAGAAGCTGGGTTATGGACAGCAAGGGGGACTAAGGGATCCTTAGGAAAGCTAGTGGCTAACCCAAAACATCAGAGGCAATACCTGGAGAAATCATTCTTCGGTGACCAGACAGGAAGCCACAGGCAAGACAGAGTAGGGGTGAGATACCTATAAGGACCAGACTTGGGAGCCCTGAAGGCTCTGGTCTCATTTCACTCTTCACATGGACTTGAAAGGGAGCCTACCTCATAGGAAGCTCGATGAGATAAAACCTGTGGGCATACCGTGTCCAAAGATGACACCACTGCTAGAGCTGGCCTATTGCTCCAGTACTCAGTCTGGCTTAGTGTGCCGGGTGGCTTAGTGTGGCTGCTGACATCATGAGTTTCACCCTGACTCTCTCTCTTTCAATTAATTAACTGATTAATTTATATCCTGAATAGGCTAGAAGAGACAGCCCAGTAGGGGGAAGTCCCAAAGGCAGGCAGCAGGGTCAGAGACAGCCCCTGTTCCCTCTATCAGGAGTCCCATGTGAAGACGAAGATGCACAACCATTACATATGTGCAGAGCACCTAGGTCAGTCTCATGCAGGCTCCCTGGTTGGCGGTTCAGCCTCTGTGAACCCTTGTGGGCTCCATCCTGGTTCTTCTTGTTTCCAGCTGAGATTCAGGACAAGTCAACCTGTTCACTATGCTCAGTGTACTCTCTGTAGATAATAAAGGTATGTGCCCCGTAGAGTATACATGGGGGTTGAACAAGCTGGATTTGGTCAGAACTTGAAACTCTGCCTGGCTGGTGGCAAGCACTTCACAGTGTTTCCATGACTTGGTCCGGGTCCTTCTGACTCGGTTTTACTGTCACCTGCAGAGCCAATACCTTTTTGATTTTATTTTTATCAGCATCTCACCGCCATCATTATTATAGCCGTGTTGAGGTATTTTTTTGACAAATAGAAAATGCAGGGCTGCTGAGATGGATCAGTGGGTGACGGCACAAGCCTGCACAAAGGTTGGATCCCTAGGAACATGGTGGAAAGGAAGTTGCCCTCTGACTTTCTCATGAGTGCCATGGCATGCACACTCACATACATACATACATACACACAAACGTGTAAGAAAGCTGCATGCATTCAAGGTATACAATGTGATGCCTTTATATGTACATATGAACCTATACAACCTACATAATTAGCATGCACATATACATTTCATCATTTTATGTGTATGTATATATACACATATATAATATACATACATACATATATGTCAGCACTCTTGCACATATGCATTCAACCACAACTTTTATTATGTAAACAGGTATGTTTATATAATTTTATTTTATTGTGTAAAATTTATAAACGGTGATTTTGGAAAATATCTGCTTCTAAATGATTCGTTTGTTTCTCCCTGAACTATGTAAGAACAGAATAGCCTACTTCGTTTGGACCGCCAATCACTTCATTTCCTTCTTCCATTCAGCCTATCAATCCCCTGCCATCATCCATTCATGAGACACTAACATGTACTGAACATTTAAGGACTCCAGTCACCCACAGTGCCCAGCACAGGTTAAACCTCTAAGTTAGGCAGTGCCGAATAGACCAGGAGGATAAAGGAAGGAGAGGAGGAACTAACATCCCAGACCTTTCTTTGATACTTCCACCTCCCAAAGTGGCTTCCTCTGTGCCATCCAGGAGTGCATCCACTCTGCCACTGAGGAAGCTACATGTGGGTGCTGGCATCCCGGAAAGGCAGGCCGGGGAACCCGCCCCATCTCTCTTGCCCCTGGCACGGGCCGATGACTCGGTGGCTGGCACCCAGCTGCGGTCGCACCCCAGAAGGGCATGAGCCCCTGCCCCAGAGTTGATTCCCCAGCGCCCAGTGTTGCCCAAGGCACAGGGTGACTCCTCCCTGAGGACCCTCCCCTTCGGGGCGCGCGTCACTCTCCCCACCCCTGGGTTCAGACCCCAGCGGCTTCCCGTGCCCAAGCCAAGCTGGGACAAGTCGCGGCAACCTGTTCAGGAGCCGCGGACCTCGGGCGCCGTCAGCCCAGGTCCCCATGGAGCTGCGGGTCGCCAACGCCAACGGCAGCTGCGAGAACGGTGCGTGCTGCTGTGCGGGGGGGGGGGGGGGGGGGGTGTACTTGGGCCGGCGCTGCGCTTCTCACCTTGTCCCCATCATCCTCGCCACCTCCTCCTCACTTGCTGGGGCGGCAATGCTGGGAAGGGGGAGGTCAGCATCATTTTCCCACTCTGTTCCCAAACTGTCCAGAAGTTCGGGTCTGGCGGAGATGTCACCTCCCCAGTGGCAGCTGCAGGGAGCTGAAGCAAGGGAAAGAAGAAAAACAGAGCGCACTGGGGCAGGTGGCCAGGGAAAGGAGTGGGATAGAGGACTCCGGGTAGTGTAGACTCGCTGCAGGCTAGCTAGATACCTGCTGACTTATCTTTCCATCACCTAAACCAGAGAGCAGAGGAACAGAGAGGCTCTCCATCCAAAAACTACACAACACATTTTGAAAAGGGAGAGAAAGAACCTCAGACAGTGCTCAGGAAATACACTTGTTTTTTCGGGAATATTCCTTAACTATGCAGACATGGGTCTTTCCTGAACTATCCCATTGAAGCCCAGAAACAAACGCTAATATGCAGGCAGTTGTTTCATCTTTATTTTTTGTCATATTTAGACAAAGACTTTCTAAATTGTCCAGAATAGCTTAAAATGTGTGATTCTCCTGCCTCAGTCCTTCTCCACCAGGATATGCAAGCCTGGGTCACTGGGCCTCAATTTTATTTTTAAATTTATTTATTACTAGTGTGCATATGTCTATGTGCATGCCTCTCTCTCTCTCTCTCTTTCTCTCTCTCTCTCTCTCTCTCTCTGTGTGTGTGTGTGTGTGTGTGTATCTATGTGAGATGCATGCTGTTTATTTATGGACACAAGTGCCATCCTGAGGCTATGGCGGTCAGCACTGAGTTCTCTCCTGCTTTTATGTAAGTTCTAGGGCCAGAACTCAGGAGCAGGAGACTTTTCTCAAGGAGCCATCTCCTCAACCTTAAGCCGAAGTTTTAAAATGTTTTGTTGGTGGTGTTTTTTTTTTCTGTTCTTTCCCCCCCCTCTCTGTCTCTC
>NW_022196911.1:41265268-41294023 GCF_008632895.1 Mastomys coucha | reverse complement strand
CTCTCTCTCTCTCTCTCTCTCTCTCTCTCTCTCTCTCTCTCTCTCCCCCTCTCTCTCTCTCTCATGCTGGAAACTGAACCCAGAGCCTTTTACATGCTAGGAAATCACGCTAACACTGGCTTTCATCCCTGGAGCATATAGTTGTAATTCTACTGTACCCATTCTAGAGATGTAGAAACAGAGGATCTAACAGGTTTAATAATTTGGTCCAGGTATCACGGTGGGGAATGTGAACCACTTCCTGGATTCAGACTCCTGAACCTATATGACTGTTGTTCTCTGTTTCATCTAGAACTTTCTCAACTTTTGTCCTGTATTGAAAGTGCAGCCCGTGTGTTGCCCTGAGTCCCTAACTTCTGCCCTTCTTCAGTGAAGAGCTTGAAGCCAGCTCTTAGGTGTTTAGTAACTAGGCAGGCCATTTTCAGCCTCACTCCTTATCCCAAGGCAGCAGACATCCCAGGTTCTAGAACATACATTCTAGAGAAAAAGACAAGGTACCCATTTTTCTGATGTGCACCCAGTCTGGATCGGGTTCCCTCGGCCATCAGCTCTGTGGTGATAGCTTCACTGTACTGGGAGAACTTGATTTCCATGGATGTGCTGAGCTCAGGGGGACTGGCTGAGGCGAGTCCTCTGGCTCCGCCCACTAGCAGTGAGACTGGAAGAAGCAGGGGAAAGGTGAGGGGGCAGGCTTTACTGCCTGCTTTTCCTGGGCTCAGGGAACTCCCCAGATGAGGCTCGTGAGTAAGGATGCCCTGAGCCGGTGGAACAGGAGCGAGCAGTGCAGAACCAGTCTGATGACGCATAGATGACTTCTTGTCTCACAGCAAAAGATACACACACACACACACACACACACACACACACACACACACCCTACTGGATTTCAGTCCCAGCTCCAGCAAATCTGTTTTCTTGATGGGACTTCAGTTTCTGTAGCAGAAAATGGGTGTCAAATGGGCTGTTTTGTTTTGGTTTTATTTCCCACTTTACTGCTTTTCTTTTAAACTTAGCATACAGAATGGAGGGTCTCGCTCTGACAATTCCATACACATAAATAATTGTGCCTTGCTCATATTTGCTCCCCTCCTGTTTTCCACTGCCCTTCCTACCCCTCATTATTTTTTTAATGAATGCTTCCTTTTCCCCCTTCTGGTACCTGGGTTGAAACCTATGGCATTGCTCATCCCAGGCTAGTGCTCTCCTGTTGAGATGCATCCGCTACTGAGCTACATCCAAGACCAGCTGGGTTTTCAAAAGGGCTTGTGTACCTGTTCTCCACGACTCTTGGGCACATTCAAAAGGTCAACTTTGGCTTTATTCTGCGCCACCACGATGCTATGCTGATGCAGGTGTGCATTACAACCTCCCTGGTCTTGGATTTGGGACCCATCTAGGCACAGAGTAGGAACTCCAGCATGGTATGAAAACTCTAGGCTTAGGTCCCTGGCACTGAGGTCTAGACTTTTGTGATATATGCTAGGGTTGAAACACGCAGGAAGGTCAATAGCAAACATGATTGTGGGAACTGAGAAAACTGAGGAATTTCAGGGGCAGGTCTGTCTGAGAGTGATCCAGCTGCTGCGGCCCCAAGGCTGGCACGACCAGAGAGATAAACTGACTTTCTGAGTTTCCAGTGCAGTCTCACAATCCCAACTCTGAGTGTTCCTGGGAAAGCTCCCTATTTTTTGACTGTTTGCAGAGTCAGATCTCAATGCACAGACCACAATGAAGATGGAGGGATGCTCCACATTCCTGCCCTGTGAGTGTATGATGGTTCTGATCATAGGCTCAGCTATCACATGGGCACGGAGCCTACTTATGCCTTCACCTTTCTTACAGGTCAGACAAAATCAGGGTGGTTATGGCCATAGACGCACCTTTACTACAATATCCCCTTAGGAAGACACTTGAGCTCAACTTATTTTACTAAGAGCCTGGAAATGGTCATTGTGACTACTTCTTTAAATGGCCGTTAAGAATCCTCGAGGTAAACTCTAGAAGAGCGGCCATGTGCATGGTAGCTGGTAGAGTCTTGGTTATGCCTTCTTATGTTTCACAGGATGTGTACAGCTTTGTGTGTCACTGAGGTCTGCTCTTTCTTGGTGTCTGCTCCAGTGAGACAGATAGGAGGCTGGCTCTGGGCTTGAGGAAAGACTCAGACGAGAAGAGCAACTTGGCAAGATGGATCTGTATGGGACTTCTGGAACACTAATCCAGTTGTGCCTTGAAAGAGTCCATAGCCACTGACCCAGAAATAAGTCCTGGAATGGAGAGGTCCCAAACAAGGAAAGCTCACTCTCCAACAGGCTGACCAGGGTCTGGGTGGACCCTTAGCGGGGTGACATTCCCACTCCAGCTAGAGCTGGCATGAAGGTGAAGGAGCCCCTGAGTGAGCTTATGAGTTTACTGGAGAGCAAATGCCCAGATGTTGAGAGAGGATCCCTGAGGATGTGACAATGGCTGAGAGTTTAGCTGGCTCCCTACCTGGTGTGGGAGGTGTCAGTACCACAGGTTGGAATTTTGAAGCCAATCTGTGTGTTATTAATCAAGGTGGTTATGGCCATAGATGCACCTTTACTACAATATCCCCTTAGGAAGACATTTGAGCTCAACTTATTTTACTAAGGGCCTGGAAATGGTCATTGTGACTACTTCTTTAAATGGCCGTTAAGAATCCTAGAGCAACTGTTCCTATAGAATGAATATATATATTAAACTTATGTTTGAAATGAGCTTATGTTGCAAGAGTAACAACAGTTACATTACTCCTCTGAGATTAAGAACTGGGTAGTTACTTGGTCTTTGAGGCTTGGTGCCTCAGAAGTCAGAGTCCTTCCACACTGACTGTCTTACCCTGGAAAGCCTAAGAGCCTAAGAACCTGCTAGTTGCAACAAACAAGAACAGGTCATCTTCCCCAAACGTGTTTCTCCCTCTGCACTCATTGCGGAATACCTCGCACCACTGAGACTGGGTGCCCCGGCTGTCCCAGTCTGCTGCTAACATCCTGGAGGGTTCCTGCAGAGCAACTGGTTCTCAGTGTATGAGAGAATCCCAGAAATGCTGGTCCTGTCTCCAGGGAGGGAATCTGCTCTAGGAGAAACACAGTAAATTAGCTCCAGGCAAGAAGGAAGGCAGCCTGAGCGAGCAGAAGGCCAGTAGTCCTTCTGCTGTGCTCTTTCTTTACCCGAGCTGCCACCTGAAGGTGCTGCCCACTTTTGGGGCACAATTCCCACATCAGTTAAGACCAACAGGACAAGGCCTCAGGTGAATCCCCCACCCCCACCCAGGGAACTCTCTGAAAGCTGACATTAAAACCAACCATAATCTTCATGTCCTTGAGCAAGTAGACACACAGCCTCCATTTCTTTGTCTCTGGAATGGGAATTTTAAAAAGTCACCTATTTGACTGGAGGTCCTACAATTTGCTACGTTCACGCAAATGATGTCCTTGGTGAGAAAACAGCTAAAAGCAGAGAATTGGCAATACACTTTTTTTTTTTCATTCTAGTCTGGTGTTTGGAGCAATGGAAACATGAAGTCCAAACCAGAGTTCAATTCCTGAATCGTTAGACCATGCCCACAATCCTCAGTGTGGTTCTTTTCCCCACCAGGTTCCATAGTCAGCCTCTACTGCTCCTCTCAAGAGGTCCTTTGTCAGATTGTGAGAGGCATCAGCTCTGAAGAGCCCAACAATGCCACCTTGATCACCTGGCAAGAGAGGGTCAGGAAGAAGTATGGCTTCTACATCGGTGTGGGTCTCGCCTTCCTCTCCTGCTTTCTCATTGGCACCAGCGTCATCCTTAAGAAGAAAGGCCTCATTCGGCTTGTGGCCACAGGGGCCACAAGGGCAGGTAGGCTCCTCAGGCTGGAGGGGATGGGTGAAGGGCATCCGTGGTGGATAACTTCTCTTTACAGGGACCCAGCCTACAGTCTGAGGATGGGGCCCCTAGTGGGCACCGGAGGCTCATTGTCAACCCTGCTGAGTGAGAATCCCCACTGTCAAGAGCTGGAAGCCTTCCTGTACAATCCAGTAGAGACAGAGAAGCTTCAGGATCAGACAGGAGAACCAGACACTCCAGGCTTAACCTTACTTACTTTGGATTCTTACCAGTCAGCCAGATTCTTTCCAGTTGTGACTGGAAAGTCACAACTTCTCCTGTGAAATGGGAGTCACAAATGCCCCAGCCCACATCAGGTCAGACTCTCAGGGGCCCTTGTACATCCAAACTGGGGCACAAGTGCCAAGTCTTGCTCATTTGGAAGACTGGGTGTGAGTCCCTGAAATAATCCCTGGGAAAGGAAATCACACATAAAGGAATTCATACCATTTGTTGAATTCCTATCATTTATTGTGTTCCTGCCGTGTACCAGGGTATTCTGTGAGACCTCGGGACACAGAGTCCTATGGTACATTTGATCAAGTGAGAGAGACAGACAGACAACAGGAAATTATCCTGTGATGTGCTGAGTTCTTTATGACTGGGGGGGGGCATAGTCAGGTTGCTATGGGCATATTTTGGAATATGTAAAGCTCAGATCTGGGTGCAGAAGGGAAGTTTTCTACAAAGGTTGATTCTTACACTGAGACCTGAATGATAATGAGCCAACAGGGAAAGGAGACAGGGGACGAATCAGTGGTATGAGGAGAAGCAGGTGCCAAGGCTCAGAGGTGAGGCTTAGCTGGATATGGAACGGAAGGCAGCTCAGGGTGACCAGAGAGTGCAGGGACAGATGAGACATCTCAACAGGGTCATGTAGACTTGGCTACAGAGTTTGAGTCTCATTTGAAAAGGGAACAAATGGGAATGGATCACATTCATCACCCCATTGCAAAGGGTCCCTGGTTGCTGGGTAGAGACTGGATTAGAGTCCTGGAGTAGAAGATGTGGAGGGTATTAGCACAGGTGAGAGGATGGAAGTAGGACAGTGGGGCTGGAGATGTTGTAGATTCCAGACATAGTTTTGGGAGGTGAAGCTCACCTCTTTTGATATTCCCTACCTCCCAGGGGAGGGTAGAAGGATGTGACTCAGGTTTCTGACTTGAGCAACTGGGAGATGATGGCACTCAGTATTCTGCAATGAATGAAGAGAGAGAAACAGGTTTGAGGAAGATGACCCGTTCTTGTTTGGACCTGTTCATTGCCTGACTCTTTCCCACGAGACACTGTGCTTTACAGACGCAGACTGTTCCAATTACAATGCTGCTTTCTCGATTGCTGTTAGTGGGGTCTTAGGCAAGAAATGTGTTTTTCTATATCCCAATTTCCTCATCTATAAAATAGACAAAGAGCAGCACCAGTTTGGCAGGTGTATAGTGGTGCACCTAGGTGTAATGCTATCCTAGCTTGCATTTTCTTGCCATGATAAAACACTATGAGCAAAAGCAACTTGTGAGAAGAGACAGCCTATCAGGAAAGGAAGGCGGCAGGGACTGAAGGAAAGGCCATAGGACAGGCTACTTACTGGCTTGCTCCTCATGTTTAGCTCAGTGTGGCTTTGTTGTTGTTGTTGGGTTTTTTGTTTGTTTGTTTTTTGTTTTTGTTTTTTGTTTTGTTTTTGTTTTTGACAACACAGGGACTACCTTCCCAGGGATGGTATCAGCTACAGTGGCAAGACTCCCACATTAAACATCAATCAAGAAATGCTCCACAGGCTTGCCTACAGACCAATTTGTTTGAGGCAATAACCACTACTGAAGGTCCCTGCTCCCAGATCGCTCTAGCATTTCAAGTTGACAAAACACTAGCCAGCGTAGTGCCGCCCCAGTAGAGATGGGGCAAAGTCATCCTGTACTACATAGTGAGTTCATACACGTGATCTCTCTAAACTGCCGTTAAGGTTGTCTAGAGTCACAGAACTTAAGGAATGTTTCTCTATATTAACGGAATTTATCGGAATGACTTACAGTTTGCAGTCCAACTAACCCAAACAATGGGCAGCTGTGGATGGGAAGTCTAAGAATTTAGGAGTTTCTCAATCCCACAAGGCTAGGTTGTCTCAGTTAGCCTCCTGTATAAGCTGGAATCCTGAAGAAGTAGGTTCCAACAGAGGTGCTGGCAAATAGTGCGAGCAGGTGAAGGAGAGCGAACCCTTCCTTTTTTCCATTGTCCTTATGTGGGCCTCCAGCAGAAGGTATGGCCCAGATTAAAGGTGTGTACCACCATGCCTGGACTTGGAACTTGCTCTGTCCTGGGCTGGCCTTGAACTCAGAGATCTGCTTGCCTCTATCTTCAGGGATTAAAGACATGTACTATCTTGTCTGGGCCTAAATGTTTCCTGGCCACTATGCCTTGAGACCTGGATCAAAAGCATGTGTCATCCCATGTCAGGATCCAGATCAGAAGCCTGTGTCTTCCAGCCTCAGGATCTGCAACACAGGTGTGCCCTCCACTTCTGGATTGTAGTTCATTCCAGAGGCAGTCAAAGTGGCAACCAGGAATAGCCACCACACCTACACAGTGAGATCCTGTTAAAAAAGGAGAGGGAGAGAGGGGGCTCAACAGGTCAGTGGGAGAATGCTTGTTTAGTGTGTACAAGGTTCTGAGTTAGATCATCACCCTTGATAAATAAAAAGTGTGTCTTATGTAAAATGCTCAGAAACAAAAGCGTTAGGGTTTCAGATTTGTTATTCATATTTAGGAGTATTTTGCATATGCATGAGCTATCTTGAGGATGGGACTCAAGTCTGAAAGTAAAACTCCTTATGTCCCTTGTATACCTTTCACAAAGAGCTGAAGGTGATTTTACATCGCTGGTTAGTACCTTTGTGCATGAAAATGCGTTTAATGCTGTGGGATTTTCTATCTCGGGTGTTATGTTAGCATTTTACTTTAGGGGGTTTTAGATCAGGGATGCTCAGCTGTAACATTTTTAAAAAGAGCCATGTCCTCGGCTCTAGTCCCTGGACCAGCATTACCTAAGCAGGTGGGTCTAGCTGGACCCATGGTATATTCCAATATGGAGAACTGGGCAAGCTTGAGATAGAGCTCAGTTGGCAGAGTGAAAACCTGGCTTGTACCATGTCTCGGGTACCATCTCATTATGACATAAAACCAGGAATGGTACATGCCTGTAATCTAAGTACTTGAGAGAAAGAAGCAGGAGGATCAGAAATCCAGTGTTATCCTTGGCTACATATGGAGCCTGGGCACAAAAGACTGTGTCTCAAGGAGGAAAAGAGGAAAATAAGAAAACTGGGAGAATGAGGGATACATTTGGGGCAAGGGTCATTACTGCCCTTCATTCACTCTATACAAGTGTTTGGCAGACAGACCAGTGAGCTTGAGAAAAATGTCAGCTTGTGCTCATTGGAGAACAGAGCAAGTGTGCTTGACCAATCATTCAGAAAGATAGCTTCCCTAGGGTCTGCCCTGCTCCAGTCTACTGTCTCACAGTCTTCTGAGTGTGCAGGTCCGAGGGTAAAAGGCATTTAACACAGCAGGGGGAGTAAACTTTTTATGAACCTGATAAAGGCAGAAGAATTTGTGTTTAGAAAAATCATCATTCTAAGATGGCAGCCGCTTTCTCAGGTCTTTCCACTGCCATCATCATTGTCATGTTTGTGTATACTGTTGAACACTGGCTAAGCTGTGAGCACTGAACAAAACACACACAGTTCTTGATGCTTCTATTACAACTAGGGAAAGCAGAGGAAGATAAGCAGAGGAGCTGCAATTTTAAGTGTTAAGAACCGTGAAGGGAGCCAGGCAGTGGTGGTGCACACCTTTAATCCCAGCACTTGGGAGGCAGAGGCAGGTGGATTTCTGAGTTCGAAGACAGCCTGGGCTACAGAGTGAGTTCCAGGACAGCCAGGGCTATGAAGGGGAATGGTCACCTCAAGAAGAAACAATAGTAATTAGAGGCCAGACTGGGCATCTCTGAGAAGCAGCAGAGACCTCCAGAGTGGGTTTGAATTCAGACATACCCTAGAGGAGAGCATTCTGCACACAGGGAGACACACAGTCAAAGAGCTTAGGGCAGGAAAGAGCTAATCATTCTTGAATACGAAGAGTACAGCAAGGGTTTTTGTGGAGGTGGACAGGACAAAGCTTCTGCTTGTCTCCATAAGGATTAGGGATTTATCTTAAGAGTAAGTAGAAGACACTGGGCAGCTATACGGAAAAAAGTGGTACAATTTGCATTTTTCAAAACCACTGGCTGCCATGCAAGAAACAAGTTGCTACTGGAATAAGTATAGAGTCACAGAGTCTCATAACAAAGCCATTGCTTCTCCTGGCTAGACATGATAGAGTAGGAGGTGGCAGCAGCGTGCTTTTTGGTGCAGAAGGAGGGGAGAGAAGGGCCTCTGGTTTCTACACATGTCACTTACTGAGTATCATTTAGCAAATGGCAGTGGTACGATGAGTGTCAAGAGTCATGTTTAGGGCAGAGACTGGGGCATCCGTAAAAGATGGGATAAATGCCGAATGAGTAGTTAGACACACAGCTGGATTCAAAAGACAAGTTTGAGCCACAGGGCCATTGGATATAGATACTAAGAAGCAAATTCTGGGGGGACAGTTAAGGGAATCAAGGCAGAACTCCACAAACTGTCACCAACTTCTAACTTTTTATCTATTCCCTTCTATAGTGAATGGAGGCTACGGCTACCTGAAGGACCCAATGTGGTGGGCTGGAATGGCTACCAGTAAGTGGCTTCTTTCACTACTAAGAACAGTGATCTACTGATAGCTGGGATGGAGATGAAGGGGAGGGCAGATGAAGTGGTCCTGTCTCTGTTATAGACACTGGGAGCCCAAGTGTCATCTTCCTTGGGAAAATCTTATTTCTGCAGACATCTTACTCTGAGCGATCATTTTCTCAGACCCAAAGGAGGACCCTCCTATGAAGAAAAGGCGCAGAGGCTCGAGATGTAGCTCATGTGGGAAAGAGAGCACTTGCCTAGCATGCACAAAGCCCTTGGTTCAATCCCAAGCACCACATAAAACACGCAAGGTGAACATGCCTGGAATCCCAACACTCCAGAGATGGAGGCAGAAGGAGCAGAAGTTCAAAGTCACCCTCAATTACATAGCAAGTTCAAGGCCAGGCTAGGATATAGGAAAACCTGTTTCAGTTTATTTTTTTAATGACTACATGTGTGTTCTTTTAGTTACCATGGGTATACAGGGCACCAGTAGCACTTTCTCCTGGCCACAGTCTTGGGCCTCCATCTGGTAGACTTTGGGAACCTAACGTAACTTCACTATTCCATGCAATTAAGAGCTTCACCCACTTTGAACATGAATGTTTTGCTACTTTGTCTAAATTTGTATGCTTTCATATTGTTCCCACTGTCTACATGCCTTTTCTGGCTATCAAAGACTAATTATTTTAAAAATAATTTATGATGGTCATCATGATGATCGTAAAGGTGATGATGATGATGATGATGATGATGTGTGTGCGTGTGTGTGCATGTATGTGTGTGTGTGTGTGTGTGTGTGTGTGTGTGTGTGTGTGTGAGAGAGAGAGAGAGAGAGAGAGAGAGATGTACACATATAGTGGGGAAGAGGATGCTCCTGCCCACCCATGTACATGCAAAGACATCAGGTGTATCAGGTGTTTTCCCCTAATGCTTTCTGCTTTAATTTTTGAAACAGGGTTTCTCACTGAACCTGAGGTTCACTATTGTTGCTAGGCTGGCTGGCCAATAAGTTTTGTCTCCATGGTACCATGCTGGGGCTACAGGCACACCCAGCCACGACTGCGTTTTACATGGGTACTGAGAATTTGAACTCAGATCTTCTTGCTTGCACAGCAAAGGACCTTCACGACTGAGCTGTCTTTTTAATCCCCAAAGCCTAATTCTTTTAGGTACAAACTCACACCAATAATCTCCCAAATAGGGTTTGATCCTTACTTTGGGCAGAGCTATTCCACTCACCCTCTGCCTTCACACAGGAAGCCCTGCCTGTACTTGTCAGAAAAGAGATGCAAAAGGTTTTTTTTTTTTTTTTTTAAGGCAAGGGCAGACTAGGGACTCAGACACATGGAAAGTATTTTTGGCTCCTTGATAATTCAGCCGTTTCTAAGCCTCCTGTCTTAGACTATTGTCTTAGTATGGTTTTTCGTGCTGTGATGGAACACTGACCCAGAGCAGCTCCAGGAGGAGCAGATTCGGTTGACTCACAGGCTTGTGTAAAGTAACTTTAGGTTTCTGTCCATCACAGAGGGAAGCCAAGGCAGGAACTCAAACAACAACTGAAGCAGAAGCCACAGAGGAGTGTGGCCTATCGGCTTACTTCTCCTAGCTCTCTAACTATGTGTTCTTATAAGTCCCAGGGCTACTTGCTAAGATGTGCAATCAAAAAAATGTCCCCATGAACTTGCCTCCAGGCCAGTCTGGTAGGATGCTTTCCTTCTCAGATGAGAGCAGCTTGTGCCAAACTGATTAAAACGACAACAACAAAACATCTAATCAACACAACTGTCCACAGTTCCCCTAGTAAAGAATAATTCATGGACCAAGTGATACTCAAGGAATCTACAACCGTAACTGTTTCTTTATTTAATTTTCTAGAACTTATTTTAAAGATAGAGATGAAGACATGTCAATCTGTGATACACACTTAACAGAGGATGTACTAAAAGCTAAAAGACACCCCACATGGCAGTTTCTCAGGTCACTGTGAGCTCAGGACTTGGGCCTTGCCACCTTGACAGTACAGTGGGAGAATGCAGAGTCTGGGTCTGACCTTGTCTCCGAGGAGACAGCATCTGGATGGGATCTTACAGAGTGCTGGTCTTGGGTTTTAGGTACAGTTGAACTGACTGACGCCATCTCTGCCCAGATTCATCTGGAATGGACGTGGTGCCTTGGAGTGACACTGGCCTCTTTCCCTCTCTAATTTCCTAGTGTCTGCTGGAGAAGTTGCCAACTTCGGGGCTTATGCATTTGCGCCTGCGACGGTTGTCACACCGCTGGGAGCACTGAGCGTCCTCATAAGGTTACTGTCCCCTCTTTTGACACCTCTTTCCTGTTTTCAACTTGTTGAGATCTAAATTTAAGAAAGGGGGAGCAATTAGTTCAGGCCTGGGAAGAAGGAACATGCTATTCAGAGCTCCAGGCCCCAGGACTGATGGCTGCCACAGGCCTCAGTATCCCCTCAATGAACTAAGAACATGAGCCCTAGTGTCCTTTTGTTTATAGTGTATATGTAGTATATGTATATGTGAATATGTATAGATGCATACACAGATGCATGTGCATATGTATACACTTCTTCGTAAGCTGTCTATGGGGGCAGAGGGCAGAGTTTATTATCTTCCTTAGTTTCTACCTTAGTTTTCCACAATGTTTCTCACTGCCTGGACCTCACCAATTGACTAGTCTGGAGAGCACCAGTTAATTGGTTAGGCTGGCTGGCCAGTAAGCTCAAGAATCCTCTGGTCTCTGCCTCACCAGCTTAAGGAGTACAGGCACAAACCAGCACAGCTAGTTTTTAGGTGTGTCCTGGGGATTTGAACTCAGGTCCTCATGCTTGCCATCTTCCCAGTCCCAGATACTAATCCACACTTAAACCTTAGCAGTTATAGATTCATAAGTCTCAGAGTCAAGCCTTAACTCATCCATATGCAAAGTAGAATGCTAATGATACACACCCAGGAAGCTCAATGAGGCTGCAACATAATGAATGGATTTAGAAAAAACTAGCTCCAAGCCACCATGGCTGCAATTTACAGAGGAAAACTACGCATTAAATCATCTGAGTGTAATCCATGTTAGTACTCACTTAATCCTTGTACTTGATCCCAAAACCCAGAGTGGTTAAGTACTTTGGCCAAGGTAACTTTCTAGCAAGTTCTACTTCTTGACCTATTTCTTTTCCTTGGGTTGTAGAGCAAACCTTCTTCTACTTGTGTATATCAATATGAAGGCCCTGTTACCAGGCTAGGATCCACTCTATGCAGTATAATTCCAGGTGCCAGGTGTGACAGCTGTGCTATACTATGCTGCCTCTTGATAAGGACTTAGCAAACAACAGTTTTTAAAATTAAAGTTGTTAGAGCTGGTGATATAGAAATACTGGGTTTGACTGCTAACATCCCCAAACAACCCAAACCATAATATAATAAAATAATTACGCCTAAGCATTTGTACCTCTTACCACCCCATTTCTCCCAAGCTATGAACATAGGTACTTCTGTGGGGGTCCTTAAGCCACATCTGAGGGATACTCTCATTTAGGGGCTACCTCTGGAGCTGTGGTAAACCCCTGCCAACCATACCTGGCACCCATAATCTCTTCTGTGTTGTTTTTGTTTTGTTTTGTTTTTTTCCACTTGGTGATAATTTTGAAACCTTTACAATTGTGAGGCAAGTAGATTCCTGACTCCCAGTGCACAACTGGCCTGACTGGTGTCACTGCTCAGTAGAAGTGCCTTCCAAATTCTCACTCCTGGGATGTTTTGAAAGGCGTGGGATTCTCAACTGCTAGGCACTGCCTGTGTGAAATAGTTGGGGCTTGCTGTTCCAGCCTTGCCTAATTTGCATATAGTCCCGGGACCACCTTCCCGGAGATGGCACCGCCCACCGGGAGTTGGTCTGGTCTGCATCGCATCAATTAACGATCAAGAAAATGGCCCACAGGCTTGCCTACCAGCCAAGACTTTTTGAAGTTACCGATGCCACCGTCATAATGCAAGCTCATGGCTCATTCCCAGCCTGCCCAGCCCCCCTTTTTCTTCCCTTAACTAGAAGATCAGAAAGAACAGAAATGGTATCACCAAGGAGCCAGAGGAATTTTGCTCAGAAAAGGTTCTAGAAAGCTTAAAGTTTCTCTTTAACATAGAGGAAAACCCACTAGCTTTGATCAAAGTATTGTTCAAAAACCAAAAACAAAAAACAAAAAACAAAGTATTGTTCTTTTAAGATTTATTTATTCTTTTATGTAACAACAGACATACCAGAAGAGGGCATCAGATCCTGTTACAGATGGTTGTGAGCCACCATGTGGTTGCTGGGAGTTGAACTCAGGACCTTTGGAAGAGCAGTCAGTGCTCTCAACCGCTGAGCCATCTCTCCAGCCAAAGTATTGTTCAATACCTGCCTTTGCCACTTAGCAGTCAAAGAACTTTGCTGAATCATTTAAACTTCCATGAGCTCAGTTTTCTTATCTGTAAATGGAGAGTCGTATATGTTAACTCACATATACATATAATTTGACTCTAATACAATACCTATTAGGAAATACATGGCCCAAAACATAGTGTCTATGATTATTGTTGTGGTGATTTATATTGGCATATGCAAGTGAAAGAGAAGTAGATTCCTATTCTATGACCCAAGGAATAGAAATGGAACAAGGAATAGAAATGGAACAAGGAATAGAAATTGCCAGGAAGTGCATTTGGGGTAAGTAGTGTGAACCTGCAATGTACTCATTTGGCTTGTTTCATGCTACCAGATGCATACAAGCCATGGTTGAAAAATATCTCCTAGCAATACTGCTAGAATATAAGTTCAGTCAATAGGGAGTCAGATAGGAGTACTTTGAAAGGTTCTTTCAACTTGTCTTTGTTTGCTTTTTATTGCTATGATGAGACACTGTTACCAAAAGTAACTTGGAGAGAAAGGGATTTATTGGGCTTACAAATTACATCATGAAGGAAGCCAAGAACTTAAGAGACAGAAACTAAAGCAGAAGCCACAAAGGAGCTTGCTCCTCTTGGCTTGTTCAGTTTGCTTTCTTATACACCCCAGGACTGTCCAGGGATAGCACTGCCCACTGCTCATCCACATTAATCAAGAGAATGCCCTCACAGACTTGCCTACAGGCCAATCTGATGGGAGCATTTGCTGAGTTGAGGTCACCACTTCTCAGATGACTCTAGCTTGTGTCAAGTTGACAATAAACCAACCATGAACCTTTGGTTTGGGGGACAGTTTGCGTTTCAAAAATAAAAGAGATCTATGTGTACTTCTGCTTGTCCGGTACACATTACAATCCCCTAGAAATGTGTTTCTACTTGTGAAAGTTTGGGGTTGGACGGAAGGGATCTAGGAAGCTTTCTACAGGGAGAAGTGGGTTCTGGACTGTTGTTTTCCATAAGTGTTTACTCAGCTCCCATGTGTCTTTTGGGGGGCTGGGATAGGCACCCCTTTCAATCCCTCTCTCCCATCCCCCTATACAGTGCCATCTTCTCCTCCTATTGCCTGGGAGAGAGCCTGAATCTACTGGGGAAGTTGGGCTGTGTGATCTGTATGGCTGGCAGCACAGTGATGGTCATACATGCCCCCAAAGAGGAGAAGGTCACTACTGTTGCAGAGATGGCTTCTAAGATGAAAGACACAGGTAGGCTTCAAGCACTGGGTTTGCAGAAAACACAAGGGGATGAATTGTGTATAGACTGTCTAATTGGCTCTGGCCATCTTCATGCTGCCCCCTTGAGGCAAAGGTGAACAACAGCAAGGAAGTTGGACGGTACCTGTTCCCAAGGCTTCCTGGATTGATGAGAATACATAGTATTTCTTGTTCATTGTGTGCCAGACATGTCTCTAAATACACATTATTTTATTATGAAAACATGTTATGCAGGATGATGCATCATATTATAAAACAGCTCTTCAAGATAAAAGGAATCCCATTGTTTGGTCTTTTTTTTTTTTTTAAACAAATGAGGAAACTAAGGTCTTAAGAGTTTAGTAACTCACACGAGTTACTAAAAAGGGTTACTAAAAGGTTTGAGGCTGGGACTAGAACCTGCCTGTGTCAGGCTATAAGGATACTATCCGCATCTTTTGCTGAATAACTTGTGCCCATCCTTCCTGAAGGGTTCATCGTATTCGCTGTGCTTCTGGTGGTGTCTTGCCTCATCCTCATCTTCATTGTTGCCCCACGTTACGGGCAAAGGAATATCCTCATTTACATCATCATCTGCTCTGTGATTGGATCCTTCTCCGTGACTGCCGTCAAGGGGCTTGGTGTCACCATTCGGAACTTCTTCCAGGGCTTACCAGTTGTGCGGCACCCGCTCCCCTACATTCTATCCCTCATCCTGGGACTTTCCATCATCATCCAGGTTAACTTCCTCAACAGGGCACTGGATATTTTCAACACCTCATTGGTCTTCCCCATCTACTACGTTTTCTTCACCACAGTGGTGGTGGTCTCCTCCATTGTCCTCTTCAAGGAGTGGTACACCATGTCTGCTGTGGACATTGTGGGTACTCTGTCTGGCTTCGTCACCATCATCCTGGGTGTTTTCATGCTTCACGCTTTCAAGGATTTGGACATCAATCAAATCAGCTTGCCCCACACGCACAAAAACACGACTCCAGCTCCTGCCCCAGAGCCCACGGTCATTAAACTAGAAGACAAGAATGTCCTTGTGGATAACATAGAACTTGCCAGCACACCATCACCACAACAGAAGCCCAAAGTATTTATGATCCATTCTTAAAGCCTGGCATTCATGAGTAGAAGGAGGCATCCAGTGGTCTAGCCTGACCTCTCAAGTTCACAACTACCTGGTTACTTTCAGCACATCTGTTGCCAAGGGCTACTTTTTTTTTTTTTTTTTTTTTTTTTTTTTTTTTTTTTTTTGAGATATTCACTTATACCTCACTGCTAGAAAAAAAAAATCCCTACCCAGTAAGGTAGGGGGCAGGACTTCCTGGACGTACAGCCTTGGTGACTAAATCCACATGGTTCTGTTGGAGCCAGCAAGTTTCCAGAGCCTCTTCCCTCTGGTTGCTTCAATATCACCATGTTGTTGGTAGAATTTGACCTGCTGAATGTAGCCCAGCTCAAGAACTTCCCTCAGATATCGGTCATCAGGTAATCCTTCATACCGATTAGCCTGTCAAGCTGGACTTCTCAGTCCTTAGCCCAGGAATGGAACTTGTGGGGGTGCTACAGAGCAATCTGTAGACCTCATCATGCCAAGGTGTGTAGCGCATGCCGAGGAGCCTGGTGTTTCTTGTAGGCAGAAGCAAGACCCCAGCTGACCTTCTTACTGTGAATACCACCTGACATCTCAGGGAAGTTTCAACTGGCCTGTACTCCAAGCACTCCAGCCTGGAGGTCACATCTTGTTGTCTGTGCCCGCAATGGCAGGTACCACTATCCTTCCCTCTCTCTGTCCATCCCAAGACACCAGTCACTGACACACATAGGCTGTAACCTTAGAACCAACAGCAGGGGATGCCTCCTAGTCCAGCTCGGCTGTTCAAACCAGTGTTCACCTAGCAGCCTCTGGGAAGAGAACAGCAGTGTGCTACCACACTGGAATTTAGCAGAATACAATTTCTTTGCATCAAGAAGTTGACCATAATATGACTTGGGGAAGCAGGGGAGAGTATAAAACCCAATGTCATGGTTGTCAGAATGGAGTCATGGGCTCTCTGGAAACCTGGACGTAATGTTTGGCCTGACTCAGACCTGAGCAAGGACCAGACCAAAAAAGGTATGGGGAAATTTCCAAGCTATATCTAGTAGAATCATATTAGAATCCCAGTAATCAAGTGGGAGTGCAGGCTTGACACAGCCTTGTTGGCCCAACTGGAACTGAGTTTATCTCCATTGACAACCTAGCTGCCCACACTGGCAACAGCATGCCATGACTCCTCCATCATCACCTGCTCTTGGGGCCATTTTTGGTGACCTCACATTTGGCCAGAAGCAGTCAGAGAATAGCAGCTGGAGAGAGAGAGAGAGTGGGGTCCTTTTCTTCCTAGCTTCTTACAGCTGTGAACGTGTAGGCTTGACACAAGGAACATAAGAGAGTGAAGTTAGGTGCCAGTGTGTGGGAAAGGGGAAACTTGATCTTCAGTTCAGGTAGCACTGTAAAACTCCCTGCCTGCATCCTGTGTTCAGATGTGATCCCCTAAGTACAACCACACCCAAGTCAAACTGTTTCTGGCCTTGGACAAGCTCTTAGGGCAGATCAACACTCTGGGTCCCTATACCTTCCACCTCCAATGCCCAGTAATTTGATGAATGTGGATTTCTGACTGTGACTGAAATCAATGCAACACATTGGATCCTGGGGGAGTGGTAGTAAAGGGAGGGTTCTGAGAGTATGGGCTCTGGGGTCAGTAATAAAGACTTCAGAGTGTGTTTACTTGACAAATGTCCTGATCTTCTATGCACACAGAGCAAATTCACTCCACTGGTCCCTCTCACACACTGGGATGCCACTCCTTGATCTGGAGACTGTGTCTTCCAAGATCTGTCCTCACTCAAGCAGGGAAGGCTGATGTATTTCTGAGAACCATTCATTTAGTTCACGTCTATGCCCTTACTCGAAGCCAGGCACATGGCAAAAAGCATACGAAATACAAAGGATGGTATTTCCTTAGCCCTTACTCGAGGGTTCAATGAGATGACTATCTTACGATTTTATCGCTGTGAAGAGACACCATGACCACAGCAACTTTTATAAAGGAAAACATTTAATTGCAGCTGGCTTACAGAGGTCTACTCCATTATTGTCATGGAGGGAAGCATGGCACACACAAGCAGGCACAGTGCTGGAGAGGTAGCTCAGAGTTTGACATCTAGACCCACAAGCATCAGGAAGAGACAGTGAGCCTGGCTTGAGCTTCTGAAACCTTAAAGCCTGCCCCCAGTGACATACTTCCTCTAACAAGGCCACACCTCCATTAATGCCTCGCCTTATGAGACTAGGGGGGCCATTTTCAATCAGACCTATACAGTAAAGCTCCTATGGTTATTAATAATCTTAGAATACCTCAAAACTGAGGCTGGAAGAAAATAGGTGTGGTGGTGAGAGACCAGCAGTATGAGCTGTCTCCATACAGGCCCAGGAAATCTTAAGTGCACACAAGCTGGCCTCCCTGCACCTACCCATTCAGCCAAGGACTCACACTAAGTCTCTCCCCTTCATTAAAGCACACCCCTAGTGAAGACAGGTGGTCACAGCGCATCTCAGCTGTCTCCTAAAGGCAATAGTGTAGAAGAATGTTCTAGAAACTAAGTGATTATTAAAGCCTTTGGTGATCCAAGATTTAATGAAGCCAGACCATCTGGAGCACAGGTACAAAGCAGGAAGCCCTCTCTACTGGCCATGGGAAACCCCAGGGTGTCACTGTGGCTCAGGTCATGGCCAACTGAGAAGACTGGTGGTCTGTGTGATACCTGAGACAATCACATGTCTTAAGTGGTCTAGGCAGTCCGAAACAGTTCACACACAAAAGAGCTGTCCAAACAGAGAGCATTTCCTAGTGACAATTTGTTTTAATTAAATACAAACAAGGAAAAACAAAACAAAACAAAAACAAAACAAAACAAGGCACCATGGCCCATTCAAGTATTTTGCATAGATGTACAAATATTGTAAACAATCAATAGGAGGACATGAGAGGAGAGGACTATTTCCTGTGAACAATCTCCCAAATCAAAAGAAAATTCACATTTGCCCTGGATCCCAGACATAGACGTACACGCAGCCATACAAGAGGACACTGGATACATGACTCTGGGGTACTGGGCTCGGATTCTACAGAACCTCTCCCTAGCAAGCTGCCCTAGGGATGGGGTACCTTTCCAGTTGGTGTTCCCTGGCCTGTGTGTGGAGTCCTCTGGGTCTGTCATTACACACATCTGACAAAACGACTAGCCTTCAATTTTAAGAATACAAGTCTCACCCCCACTTTGTCAAGTAAGCAAATGAACCGAGCCCAGGGGAGACGCTGAAGGACTGCTGCAGGGTGGGACGGCTGCCTTGCAGAGAGCACTAGGACCCTCCTGTCTACAGCTGCTTGGAGCAGGGGTAGAAAGGGGTTTTTCTTACTAGTGGAAGTCACCAAGACTAGAAGGAACAGAAAGCAAGCAGGGAGTTGCAGCTTGGAAGGGGGTTAGCCCAGGCTATGTCTCTTATAGAGATGGGGAGCTGAGGTTTACAGGTCAGGCATGGCTTTGCAGTTCTAAGGTTGGCAGGCAGCTTATCTAGCTTCTAAAAACATTTACAGCCTAGGCTGGCGGATGTAGCTCAGCTGTAGGGTGTTTGCCTATACACATATAAAGGTCTGTGTTTGAACTCAGGACCACATAAAGCATGGTAGCACATGCCTGCAGTCTGAGCACTCAGGAGTTCAGAGGTCATCCTTTGTTTTGGTTTTGGTTTTTAAAGTGAGTTAAAAGCCAATCTAGGATACATGAGGTCCTGTCTTAATTTTTGTTTTTGTAGAGGTTTTTTTTTTCCTCTGTGTCTCCCTGGCTGTCTTGGAATTTCCTTTTTAGACCAGGCTAACTTCAAATTCAAGAGATTCACCTGCCTCTGTTAGGACTAATGATGTACACCACTAAATCCAGCTACAAACCTTCCCTTAGCCCACCAGAGCCTTGGCTTTGATCTATTTCAACATCTTCTGATATCCCTCTTCAATGGCCGGGAACAGAGATGCCTTGAACAGTTATTTCTAGCCTTGCTCACATTCTATGCATAAGAAAAGGGCTTTTCAGTCTCGGATGCCCTCATAGACTTGGTGTAGGTAGACCAAAGTATTCTGTTACAACCTCCCCCGACTCCCCATGTGGTAATATTCTTTCATCTCCTAAGTGACAATCCTTTGGGACAAACCCTATCCTTGAAGTCTAGATACACCTGTATGGGACCCTTCACAATGCAGACGGGAAGGGATTCCTACCTGTGACAGCCTCGCTGGCCTTTGGAAACAAAGCCTAGAATGAAGGTGTACCTAGAGTAGCTGCCGACTTTTCTACCAAGTTAAAAAATATCCTGTCCTCTTACACGTCACAGTATAATGTTATGGGATGGAGGTGGTATCGAAGTAATGAAAAAGGAAAAAAATGGAAGTGATGCCAAAAAGCAAGGAAATGGGTCTTTTTCTGATATGGTTCAAGGGACAGAAAGCGGAGAGGGTTTCTAACTTTGTGGTGAGAGTCAGGATGACCTGTAGTCATTGGGTACTTGGTAAAGCGCACAAATGAGAAACTGATATAGGAGACGGACCAAGGCCTAAGTAAGCTTTTGGATCCCACTTAAGAATGTGAAAAGCGTAGTCACCCTGAAAAGGAGAAAGATGTTTTCCTGAGACCTTTAAACCCCAGGCCATGTATGCCATATTTTCCACTTGTCTACAGTCCCAAGACCTTCTGACTCTGTGAAGAGATATAAGGAGGCCTCGAGGTGGTAAATGGGGAGTCAAAAGCTTGCCTTTTCCTCTAGAGGGTTCCAAGAGCTAACAACTGCTTGCTGTGGGTGGTGGGAAGGCCCCTAGAGAATCCTCTGGAGTGCTATTAGCACCTTTCTGGGGGTGGAAGATGGCCTCTCAGAGGCCAGGCCCAGCAAATGTGTAACAACTGTTCTAAGTCGCGGAGCACCAAGCAAGAGGAGGTCCACCCAAGTCCCGTTCCCACCTTCTCAGCATTTGCCATGATGATCACCTAGAGGCAGTAACCAGGAGAGGATGCAGGTGCATGATAAAACCCTGGATGAGGAGAGTTTGGGGAACCCTGCCCAGATCTGGTTCACCATGGCTGCTGACAGCGATCTGTTCACAGAGTCAACAGTCCCACCTCAGAGCTGACCACTAGGGAGGGGCTGGTGCCCCTGTGTATGCAATACTAATAGCCAGGATTCCAAACATGTTAGTCCCCCTCAGTATAACTGTGGCTGTCCTGGAGAACCTTACTTACATATAGGTCAGAAATAAGGAGGAGATCCCTTATCCTGCCTAAGGCCATAAAGCACAAATGCATGCAGAGCTGTCTGCCTGCCTGCCTGCCTGTCTGTCTCATTGTCTCTGTCTCTCATACACACACACACACACACACACACACACACACACGCACACACACACGCACACACACAGTGTCTCTGTCTCTCATATACACACGCACGCACACAACGGCCACTCAGCTCAATGCTCTTGAGATCCAGTGCAGAAAGTCCAGTGGCTACCCCATGAGGCAGGATCCTGATTTGTAGGTCACTAGCATATAGTCATCGGCAAGTCAGGACTGCGTGGTTCACCACCAAAGCACCATAGGATAGGGAGGTTGGAAAAGGAGGAGAAGGTGACACATGGAACACTGGGGATAGATGACTGGGGATTCTAACTGTCCTTAGCAACCTTTGGCATCGTGGCTCAGAGGGGACACAGGTTGACCACTCCCCCCCTGCTGTCTAAGCTACTTACAAATAGTACCTGTCTGAGTCAGAGTGACCCGTGTAAATATGGGAGTGGGAATGTGAAGAGTGGCAGGGGAGAGGAGCATGGCTTATTGCATGCAGCCAGAGAGCCAGGAACAGGCACCTTGACCAAGTCCTGGGGGCAGGGATGCAGCAGTAGCTTCCTCAGTCCCTAAAAGCTAAGAGACGGTAAGGCCCAGCCTGGGTAGCCTGGGATCCCAGAGGGAAGTCAATAGTGAAGCTCTCATGTGTACCTGCCAGCATAGGACCCAGATGGATGCCTTCTCCAAGCTCCGTATAGGAGGACCCCAGCTCAAGACTTCCCTGAGCATCGCTGGTAGCTCTTGGCTAGTGGGCTGAGGGAGAATCTTCCCCACCCTCCTCCATATGTTTCCCTTTCCTACCCGGGCTGTATATTGCACAGGACAACACTTAGGAGCCCTCGGATATGAGTCCCCCTGGGCCTCAGGGGAAGCAGGAGGCGCTAGGGTAAGAAGGGAGATTCTGGGGATGAGGGGGTTCCAGAAGGCTACTGAAGCTTCAGGGTGGCTGAGCAGGCTTCTTTCTTCTGGACCTTCCATGGCATCCGGAGTCTTCAATTGAAACATGAAACTTCTAGACACTTCTAGATCTTGGAGCTAGTTATCCCTCCAACCCTCTGTGATCGGTACTCAGGAAGCTGGAAAGGAAAAGAAAGCCGTGACAACCTGAGGGCTGGCCAGCAGGACTGGGGGCAAGTGTCCTCTTGCTCTTAACAGCCAAGGGCAGGAGCGTGATTGTCAGAAGTCTGTCCCTGTGGCTGCTTTCCGGGGCCATCAGCCCTTGCAGTGAGAGCAATTGTGTGCCCACTCCCAAAGCTGGAAACTTAGCCCCTCTCCTCTTCCGTCAAGTTTCAGTACAATAGTTTCCCAGTGCTTCATGGGAATATGAGCTGGCAGCCAGCTGTTCTTGCTTCATCCCTTCTGACCCAACTCCCCAGACTAAGCTGAGGACACGGCAGCCAGAGAGAGACATTAAGGAAAGGGACAGATGTCGACAGACTTGTATAAACTAATGGCTTTGACCTTCATAGCAATGTCATGGAGCTGGTCCCTGCAGCCTCTGAGGCCTTTTTAAAAACTACCTTGAACCACCTTGCCGGTCAATCTTAAGTCTTCTAATCAAGACAAGGATTTACTCAAGGTGGCCTATCTGTTCAGGTGCCAACAAAGCCACCAGAGCTCAGGTTTCTGTGTGACGCCTTCATTCTCAAAGAAATTCAAACCTCCTTTTGCTCATGTAAGGTACAGCCAAACAGACCACCAAGCAAGGTTACATGTTCGTTTCTGCTTCTGTTCTAGAACCTCAGTTTGGACCATGAGACTTCATTCTCAGCCATACACTTCCCCTCTGGTCCTTCTGGGTACTTCTGTGCACTCACCTTTGGAACAGGCACTGCTGGAGGCCTAGGAGGCTGAGGACCTGTAGTAGGGGGCTGAAGCAGGGAGGCGCCTGCTGGCCTGGGAATGGTCCTTTGGCCCGGCACAGGATTTGCTGGGAGTGCCTTCTGAGGTGGTCGAGGCCTGGAGAAATCCTGGAGAGAGCAAGAAGTCTTACTTGAGGGGCTCCTTTCAAAAGAAAATATGCCTACTATCTTATGGATCACATCCAAAATAACTTACATACTGGATTGCCCCATTTTTAAAGTACTCGCCTGTGTATGGGTATATAATATAGTCACATGCTAAGAGAAAAATAAGTTTTGAAAAACAAGTTGGCTGTCTATTAAAACTAGAGCTATGGGCATGGCATGATAAGGCATACTTTTAGTTCCAGCATTCAGGAGGTAGAAGCAGGTGGGTCTGTGAATTCAAAACCCTGTCTCAAAATTTAAAAAAAAAAAGAAAAAGAAAAAGAAAAAAGAAAAGGTCTTTTCCTGATGTGAAAAATCCCACTTCCAGTTGACCATGTTAGAGACTGTTAGTACAGGAGCCAAAGGCTGGTTTGTAAGTATGTCCCTGTGCATACTTAAAAACCAGAAACTAGAAACTTCCAGAATGTCCACAGTGGGAGAAAAATGTAAGCTTGTCTAGTGACGTGGGCTACAGCATGCGCAAAGAGCCAAGCGTGGGGATCTGGGCTACTGAAGACAGCCAGCTTTGAGACAAGCTGACATGGGCCCAACTGAGAAGCATGGATACAAAGCAGACTACCACATCCCTGCCTAAGGCCAGCGGAGATGAGCGAAGTGGGTGGACATGATCTGGGAAGACAGATGAATGGTATATGTATGTGTGTGAGATAGAGAGAGAGAGGGAAACAGAAAGAGAGACAGAGAAACAGAGAGAGAGAGAGAATATGTGTACATGCATGTGTGGTGTGTGTGTGTGTGTGTGTGTGTGTGTGTGCGTGTGTACACGTACATGGGGCTCCCCTAAGCCTACTTTTACTTTAGTTTATTCCTCCTCATCTCTTTTATCCCTATTAACATAAATAATTTACCAGGCTTTTATTTTCTGTCTCTAGCCATCTCTGACTAGAACTGAAATAGAGGCGGGGAGGGGCACCTTTTCTATCTGATTCATGGAGACATCACAGGTTTGGGGAGCTCAGCAAGCAGGCAACTCAACCAGAAACGTAAGTAAATGAGCTAATCACATTTCCCAGAACAGATGCTCATTTCTGCACTACTTAAGTATTTTAGTATAAAGAATTATTGCTGTTGTTTTGAGCCAGAGTTTTTCTACATAGCATTGGCTACCTTGTAACTCACCATGTAGTTCAGGCTGGCCTTGAATTTACAGCAATCCAACTGCCTTGGCCTTCCAAGTGCTGGGATTAACAGCATGCACCACTACATGTGGCTAACTGTGTTATTTTTAATTATGTATATATGTGAGTTTATGCCCTATATGTTCAGGTGCCACAGAGTCCAGAAGATCCCATGGAACTCACTGATCTCAGTGCTGGGAACTGAACCTTGGTCCTCCCCAAGGGCAGCAGCAAGTGATCTTAACCACTGAGCTAACTCTGCAGCCCCACTACTCAATTTTTTAAAAACAAATATGTGCTTCTTTTGTAATTGGAAAAACAAAATGACAAAATCATGGCCTGTCCCTAAGCTGCTGGGACTTGAGAGAAGCCAGTTCCTTGACCTGCCTAAGAGGGGTGCTTGTGAGCTCCATGATGGGCGAGTTTGCAGGGGGCAGACACATTTGTGCAGAGTTGGTTTTCCTACACGATTGACTTCTCAGGGCAAAACCTGAAGCTCAGAAAGAAAAGTCGAAAATGCCTGAGACCAAAAAGCTGCTGCACACCCTTGAGCTTTCTCCCCTTTCCAGGAGGGGTGCTGGTCTGGGAGGGTACACAGTAAAGGATGGAACCCCGAGTGCAGAGAGCTCAGGTCTTCCAGGGAAAGACTGCGGGGTATAGGCGACAGTTGAGAAACTGCAGACTGAGCCACTGGCAGTCGTTATCTGGCTTGGAGCCTTATCAGAATGTCTGCTCTGGGCCTCCCAGCACCGGGCCTCCCAAAGAAGCCAGTCTAATACCAGAAGCTAATCCTTGGTGGGAAAATAAGAAGGGCCAAGACTTAAGAGTACAGAGGAGGATTTTATGACCTCCAGCACTCCAGGAAAACATGATGAGGATCTGCTACACTATGCCTCTACAAAGGCAGCAAGGCCAACTTTATCCAGTGAGTACATTCACATTCATTAGGCATACCTCCCTGAGCATGCTCAGTTTAAGGTCATTGTTTACAAAGAGAATAAGAGCTAGCCCATTTCAGGGCATGCATGGCTCAATGTCGTGGAGCAGTGTTTAAAGTGATTAGGTAGGAATGGGTCTGGGTATGCTCAGCTTGCACCATAAAGTTTCAGATGCAGTCCATCCCTCCCCTGTGTGGATTTGTATGTCTCATCCTGCCCCCCCCCCCAGGCACTCGCAAGAGGCAGTTTCACAGCACAGAACCCAAACTGATACCCTCTCTGTCTCATGCCCCAGGGACCATGCCAAACTTAAAGCTGACCCTGTGGTAGTTGTGAGCAGAGAAACTTGGCCCTGGGAAATCCTTTGAACCATACCAAGAGAAAGCAAACACAATCCGCTCTAGAGGCCAGTGCCCAAGAAATGTCCATGTCTTCACTAGGGAACCTATACCAGAGCATACATGCTGAGCGAACAAGCCACTGTGTTATAGCTCCAAGTTGTGAGTAGCAGCTACACAGAAGGAGACAGGCTAGACCCATCACCCCTGCAGAGGCCCACTCAGGCAAGCGAGGCATCATGGTGCACCCTTCAGGAAGACTCTTCAGGGAGTGGGAGCTAACTAGTAGGTACTTTGTAGGGCTGAATACAATGAGAGGGCCGCAGGGCACTAAGATCAGCCTTATGAGGTGAGAGAAGCCCCTCGGGAGGAGTGTTATCTAAGGTCACAACTGAGGGTGAATAGGAACAGACCAGGCAAAGGAATGTGTGTGTGTGTGTGTGTGTGTGTGTGTGTGTGTGTATGAGGAAAAACAGCATCTGCAATGACCTGAAGAGGACAGGATCTCGGGAAACTGAAAGAAGTTAATTTGGGGTATGAAGTGAGTGGAAATCAAATAGGAAAAAAGCATCATGTAGCTTAGGGAGGAGGAGGAGAAGAAGGAGGAGGAGAAGGAGGAGGAGGAGGAGGAGGAGGAGGAGGAAGAGGAGGAGGAGGAGGAGGATTAATAGTAGTAGTAACAGCAGCAGCAGCAACAGCAGTATTTTGGTTTTTCAAGACAGGGTTTCTTTGTATAGCCTTAGCTGTCCTGGAACTAGCTGTGTAGAACAGGCTAGCTTTGAACACAGAGATCCGCCTGCCTCTACTCCTGAGCACTGAGATTAAAGTTGTGCACTCCTACCACCTGGCTGAGAACGTACTTCTAAGTCTTTATCGCTAAACCTCTGGAAGCCCACTAGGTTCACCAGAACAAAGGATGATCAAATCTAATCAGTGCATCAAGCCCTCATTGCTGGTGGTCTGATATGGGCGATGTCTGCAGCCTAGGGTCTCGGAAAACCTACTTACCTGGGACGGTAGGCAGTTAGGTGCAGGGGGCATGGGCCGGCTTGGGGGAGGCCTCCTGGCTGACTCTTTTCTTTCTATTGGAATTCCACCTTCTGGGGAGCTCCTAGGAGCCCTGTTCAGATGTGCTGGCAATGGTGCAGGTGGGGATTCAACTCGCAGGTAGTCTGGAGGGGGCCTGGGAGGAGGGTGGGAGGGCTTCCGGAGCGTTTCAGGGGTGTTAGTCACCTGTGTGGAGGAGACAAAGAACATCTGAGGTAAGGAATCCTCTGTGTGTGTGTGTCTCAAGGAGGTGACCAGAGCCTCATCTGCAGGCAGAACAGACACGTGGACCTTCAGATTCCAGGCTCCAGAGCCTGAGATGGCTTTCGTTACCAATCCTGAGGGCACACATAAGCACTTAAGAAAGCCTAACAGGAGCCAAGCAGTGGTGGCGCATGCCTTTAATCCCAGCACTTGGGAGGCAGAGGCAGGCAGATTTCTGAGTTCGAGGCCAGCCTGGTCTACAGAGTGAGTTCCAGGACAGCCAGGGCTACACAGAGAAACCCTGTCTTGGAAAAACCAAAAAAACAAAACAAAACAAAACAAAACAAAACAAAAAGCCTAACAGGGATTAAGGGAAATCAATCAAGTTCAATGGTGCAAAGCCCTTACCTTTCGCTTGCCCTGAGGTGTCTGCAACTTGAAAGTTGGGTTGGCATGGCCAGTTCCACCATTTTGAGACACCCTGAAAGGACAACTAGAAACAAGGGATAGGGGATAGGGGGAAGGGAGATGTTCAATGGTGTGTGTGTGTGGACTACGCAAATCCAACCCAGGCCAGTGAACAAATCTAATTAACCCTCCTCGAGAGAAAGTGGGATAATCCTCTCAAACCCATCTCCTAAATAATAAGCACACACATATGGCTAGTGGAGATGCCCAAGGAAGGGCTTCTGCCTGGCACAAAACGGGCCTCTCCCTCTTCAATAAGGAGACTGAGTATCACTAGCTATCATGTACCCCGAACCCACCAGCATGGACACAGAAGGATGCAGGGCAGAAAAGAAAAATCCCTTCTCATGCAAGTACATTTAACAGAACTCTAGAGAACATGCCCCATCAATATCTCAATGAATTAATCATTTGTCTTCTTGGGTTAATGTCTAGTTATCTCTGGGACTGATTGAGCTTGTCATCCCTCTCTGTCGCTTCAGCTTCCTGCCCTTTAAAAATAAGATGTAAGTTTAACCAGGCAGGAGACGGTAAATAGATTTTATGTCATACCCCAATTTGAACTGACTAAGGGCTTTCTACTGGAAAGAATTGGAGTTAATGACCAGGCTCAGTAGAAATCACTTATACTATGACCTAACAGTGTCGGCCACGGTGACTGAGCAGGACCAAAGGGGTGAGGGTGGCATGTTCCCTGCCTTCACCATCCCAGAATTAGACCCATCACCACCAACCTTTCCACCAGGGCTGGGCACAGCACCCTGTCCCACCTGAACCGATGCCGCAGCTTGAAAGGGAGAGCAGAGGGCTTGCCCAGTTTGTGGCTCTGTCTGTAGCAGTGACATAATAGCACCAGGACTGCCAACACAAAGAGGGCTGTAAAGACCCCTGCGATCACCGGACCCACACCTGCCAGAAGTCAGCACAAGGGAGAGAATTAAAGGCCATTCAGGCTACAGTAAAATGACAAGAGCCTCCGTTCCCCTTCAGATACTTGATTACCGTTTTATTTGTACGACTTATTTTAAACAAACACAAATACAAATGTAACGTGGACATTATCTTCTGTTGGGGCCCTAATGCTAGCTGAAAGAGCCAGGCCCACAGGCTTCTAAAGACAGGCCCACAGTCATTTCTGCTCAGCTGCAGAGATTCCTCCCAAAGCAGTTCAGACTCTGTCCGTCATTCACCATGAGCTTCCAACTAATGGATTTTCATCAAGTCAGCCAGTGACACAATTTTCCTGGACACAGATCAATGGCCAGAAAATACTGGCTCAGATGTCTTAGGACTAGAGCTCTCACCCTGGACCCTCAGTCTCACCACTGGGTCCAAAGCCATCTCAACAGTTCCTGAGTCATAAATGTAAAAATACACAGTGCGCCTGTGTCAATGAAGCTCCCCTTTGCTCTATTCATGTTCACGACACAGTCAGGCTCTTCCTTCTTGTCTGTTGTCATTTTGTTACAGCACAGACTGGCCTCAAAGTTGCAGCAATTCTCCTGCCTCAGTCTCCTTAGTGCTGGGATTACAGGTACGCAACTACTACATCCAGTTTTTAGCCTTATATTTATTTAAGTACTTTTGCCATTATTCAAAGACAAAAATCTAGAAACCACAGGGGTCAAGTCCTCCCCTAAGAACTATAAAACTTGTCTGTTTTCCCATTTCTTAACCTTTATTTAACAAAAAGCAAAATAACCAATACAATGTACCCCAGGATTGTGATTATTTCAAGTCTCCCTAAAAGGACTAATTACTAGTTACTCCCCCAAGTAATTGTGACTATCCAATGACCTACCCCAACACTTACCATCCTCTCTCTCTCTCTTTCTCTCTCTCTCCCTCCCTCCCTCCCTCCCTCCCTCCTTCCCTCCCTTCC
>NW_022196911.1:41243751-41265041 GCF_008632895.1 Mastomys coucha | reverse complement strand
CTCTCTCTGTCCTAGTAAAAGGGCAGGAAGGTGACTAAGCCCAGGCCCCGTGGGAAGAACTGGCATCTTCCCACTACTCTGTCTTTATCTTGACTCCCTCCCTATAGAATCCGGAGAGTGAAACCAACTTAACCTGGACTTTCTGCAACGGGCAAACCTAACCTATAGCCCACAGTCTCCACATATTCCCATATAGCTATGAATGCAGCCCAACACGTTTGTAGACAACGATGCCATATTGCAATGTCAACCGGCTGGAGGCTCCTGCCAACCAACCCCTCATCCCCATGGTCTCTGCCTCTCTCACGAAGGCAGAACACTTACTCTTAGGTGGCAAAGGACCGCTGTCAATGCTGCCACCATCTCCCGGGGTGTTACAGAATGGTGGAGCCCAGCCAGGGAAGCAATGACAGTTCTTGTTGTTGTTGCAGACCTAAAGTGAGGGGCACAGACGTATCAGCACCCAGGAGAGCTGTGACCTCCCACAGGGCGGGCCCCCCACGACACCCAGGGACCCAGACCTCTACATGTACACACGTACCCCGTGACCATTACACTTTTTCCCACAGCCTTCCGTCTCAAAGAAGGAGGTGTTCCTGCATTGCCCCTCGAAGCAAATCTGTGACAAGGAAGAACAGCCATCAGTAGAGCAGCAGGGGTGTGGGGGAGGTTTAGGGTGTGGGAGGTTCGTCCTTAGGATGAATGGGAACCCCAAAACATAGCTCTGGGTTATATACCCTAGTGAGAAATGCAAAAGGCCTCAAAAAAAAAATTCAGTGGGTAACTGAATTCTGCTATCGTCTTTGTGATTAGGGAAGGAATAACAAGCAGTGCTGAAATGTTACATTCAACAATTAGGACATGTTTATAGTTTAGCATCATGCTGATCATATTGCATCCAATTAGTCCAATGTGGACTCATTTTAGTATTATGCCTAAAAATAATGATTGTGGAAGGAACTTACTCTGGGCTGTGCATCGTACCATGGGTTTCCTCTGTATTTATAATTTAACACAATTTAAAACATGAGATCGGTGGCATTATTTTCCTTGGGCTTCTATGACTCTTAGAACATTGCTATTCCATGTGATAGCAAAATGACACGCATGACAGTGATGCCTGTATTTGCATGCCTAATCCATGGTCATAGGTGGGTGCTTATCAGTGGGATGCTGTTATTCTAGGGGCTGAGCATCAGTCCTCGAGAGCCCACACTTCTCGATCTCTGTCTCTGCCTCTTGGTTTCTGAGTGAGGTTAGGGAGGGACTCACATGGTTGTGACCACACTTGGTCCCAGTCATCACCAGCCCTGGATCCAGCATGTCACCTTCGCCTTCCTCCTCCTCAGGACCCCGGTAGACATGGGTGCCCCGACAGTGGATCCGCCTCCCATTCAAGGTAATGGTGGTGTCAATAGATACTGCATTGGATTCCAGGGGCCTGGCCTGGGTGCTCTGGCATTGGATCTTCCCACACTTGGCATCCCTGGGCCAAGGAAAGAAGATAGAATTAGAGGCTGGGGAAGAGCTGGGGCATTGCAGGGCTGAGCCAAGTCAGCAGGCTTTGGTGGAGCACGGTAAAGGACCAGAGAGTGGGCTAGAACTCAGCAGTAGAGACCTGAGGTAGACTCAAACCCAATAAAGAGGCAGGTTGCTTGTGTCTCAGCAGACCTAAGCCAGGAGCTCGACTTAGAATGTCTTAACTCCAAGGACAACTGAATGACATGAATATTCAGTCATCTTTGTCCCAAAACCATTCCCCAAGCACTCCAACTAGGAGCTGGGTCTCCCTCTGCCTCTCCCCTTTCTTCATTGTTCCCAGGGTTGAGCATTTTCAATCCCTGTCGATCTTCCCTCCTACACATCTTCCCTGACTTACATTATTACCCTCTTTCTATCCTGGCCTGCAAGACACCAAGACTGCTGACTGCAGCATCTATGGGAGGAGTCCAGATCTTCCAGAAATGCCTTTACATCTCTCAGAATCTAGCTCCTGCTTTCCTCTACCCAGGCTCATTTTTCATGGTCCCCCTCTCCTTTACTTCCCACAGACTGCAGCTTACTATCTCTATCAGCTCTCCAACTGCTAGTTTTTCTCCAATGCCTCTGCCTAAAACACTGCTTTACACACTAGTGTAACTCCTCACTCTGTTCATTTCAATGGCTGCTACAGAACTCAGCTAGAGAACTTCTTGGGGGAAATGCCCCAGGCTGTTACACCGATTACCACATTGCTCTAGACACGCAATTCAGCACCTTGCATGTGGTATATCTGAAACAGTGATGGGCAGAGGAGTGAGTGGGTGGCTGGAATGAGCAAATCAAAGATGGCTCTTATGAGCAGACATAATTTTAGCACTCTGCAAAAATGGTCCAAAAGAGCCGTCTGGGATCTACAATGTTGATATGCTGGAACATTGTCATCTCTGATCACAGCCATCTCCTGCTCCACTTTAAAAAAAAAAAAAGACAGGATTTCTCTATGTGACAGACCTGGCTGTTCTGAAACTTGCTTGGTAGACCAGGCTGGCTCAGATTCACAGAGATCTACCTGCACACTTGCCTCTGATTCCCAGGTGCTAGGATAAAGGCACGCCCAGCGATCCTGGCTTGCTCTTAAGAGAGTCCCCAAAGCAACCTTGATCAGCTTCCTAGGAAGCAATGATGCTCGCTCCTCTTTTTCACTTCTTAGAGCCAACTGAACAGTGCGTGATCAAGCAACAGGCAGAGCACAGAGGCAGGCTTTAACTGGTTTGTTTAAAAGCCAATGGTAGGCTATCCATACCAAGTCAGGTGGGAGTGAAGAGGACAGAGCAGGAATCGCTTGGTCACTCTTCCTCCCACCGGGTCAGAGCTGTGATCCTCACCTGGGGCTGCACTTCCTGTATTTGCCATTCAAGCCCTTGCCACAGTTTCCATAGGTGTCTCCAGCAGCATTCACCCTCTCAAAGCAGAGATCGAGGGCAGGCCGGGCTCCTAGGTGTGCAAGAAACATCTGTCAGTGCATAAGCCCTCCAGAGGCTCCCCATGACAGAGCTAGCCTTGGCCAATGAATGCAAGCACTGTCTCTTCTAGTTTTGTTCTGCACTTTGTGGTTTTACTTAGTTTGTTGTATACAGAATTCAGCCGCATGGCATACAGTTGTGTGACTTGAGGGTGCAGTGAATGCTGCTACAATTAGCAACAGTGTAATAACATCTTGCAAAACAGTGTCACATCCATAAGCAAATACAATTGGAGGTTGTTTCTTTCTTTTATTTTTTATTTTTTCAAAATAGGGTTTTTCTGGATGGCTCTGGCTGTCCTGGAACTCACACTGTAGCCCAGGCTGGCCTCGAACTCAGAAATCCGCCTGCCTCTGCCTGTAGTGTAATGCCCAGCTTCTGAGAATGGTGGCAGATGGAATCCCACACCTGAATGGGGGTGGGGCTCAAAAACCTGGCAACACTAAAGAGATTCTGAATGTGCAATGATCCAAAACTAACTAAAAACAGAATGTGTAATGAATTCAGAGCTCAGCCATGTCGAGTCACATGACTTTGCTACAGCGTGGCTTTCAACACAGCTGCACACTGCACATAACCAATGAAAGCTACTGAAACCAGCTCAGACTTAAGGCTACTTTATATTACGACTGGTCATGTTTTTTTGCTGTATGTATGTTGTCGCTTATGCAACAGATTCATTAAGGAAAACAAAGAATGTTTTCCCTACTGTCACTCCTCAGCAGATAAACATCAGATTAATGTTAATATTATGTTAGACAGTTTGATTTATAAAATTGCTGTTTGCATTCCTGACTTCAGCTCCTTTAAAACAAACAAACAAAACAAAACAACAAAACACTAGCTGAGCGTGGCGCCTGCCTTTAATCCTCGAACCAGAGAGGAAGAGGCAGGTAGATCTCTGGGAGTTGCAGGCCAGCCTGGACTATGAAATAAGTTTCAGGCAAGCAGGCCACACACACTGAGACCCTGTCTCAAAAAATAAAGATAAAAGTCACTGAACTAATCATGATTTGGGATCAGATTAGAATTTCCAACAGTTTCTGGTAAGGCCCTAAACATACTTCTGTCACTTTTGTACCACATATCGATGTGGGTTGGTGTTCCTATCCCTGACAACTATAAAATCACGATGTCAGTCAACTCTGAAAACTGTTAAAGACCCCCTATGTCCTACACTGTCAACCATTTAGCCAAGTCTCAATTCTTCATGTAAAAAAGCAAACAAGCACACCAGTTTGTTAAAGTGTACGTTTGCTTTGGTTAAAACTATATATGAAAGATTATTTAAAATAAATTTCCTTGTGATTTATTATCAGTAAATGTTTGTTATATATACCTACTTTTATATACTCACAAACTGCTCCATGCCATGTAAAAACTTCTCAGAAAAAAAGGATAAGTGGAAAAAAAATTTAAGCCTAATGTAATTAATGGAACTGATAAGTACATTCACATTTTTTGCTATCTCTAAAATGCTTCCTACAGGGGTCCTATCTGTTTCCTTATACCCTGTACTGGCTGGTTTTGTATGTCAACTTGACACAAGCTGGAGTTAGCACAGAGAAAGGAGCCTCCCTTGAGGAAATGCCTCCATGAGATCCCGCTGTAAGGCATTTTCTCAGTTAATGATCAAAAATGGGAGGGCCCTCTGTGGGTGGTGCCATCCCTGGGCTAGCAGTCCTGGGTTCTACAGGAAAGCCAGCTGAGCAAGCCAGGGGAAGTGAGCCAGTAAGCAGCATTCCTCCATGGCCTCTGCATCCACTCCTGCCTCCAGGTTCCCGTCCTGTGTGAGTTCCTGTCCTGACTTCCTCTGGTGATGAACAGCAATGTGAAAGTGTGAGCTGAATAAACCCTTTGCTCCCCAACTTTCTTCTTGGTCATGTTTTGTGCAGGAATACAAACCCTGACTAAGACACACCCTCTATGATGACATATTAGGATGGTTGTCACTTGCTGTCTTTGAGATCTGATACATGAAAAAATCTCCACTTTTTGGTAGTTTCAATTTGCTTTCCCTCAATATGACTGAAGTTAAACATTTTTGTAGCTTAAGGGTCTTTTTCATTTTCTTTTACTCTCCATTTCTGCTTCACTGGTGTGTTGGGGAGGGAGTATTATTATTATCTGTCTGCTCTGGGTTTAGAACTAAAAGCTTCAATGGACTATGAGAAATACTGTCACCTGGCTGCCCTTGGATATGTTGCCCTTGAGCTAAGAGGATGAGATGTGGTATTTGAAGGAGTTCCAGGCCATGCTAAGTGGCCGGCAGGGGGACAGGTTCAGCTGTAGTCAGTGGAAGAGACCACGATCTCCAGGAGGGTCCTTACCAGGTCCCCACAGCTGTTGGCACTGTTCCTGGTAAGTGAGGCACATGCCGTTGTAGCAGTAGGCCTGGCCACCCTCGCAGGGGGTGCCGTCCATCTGGTAATAGTTGGTGGGGCAGTGGGGAGACTTGCCCGTGCAGAACTCTGGGAGGTCACACTGCCGCACCTGCTCCCGACACTGGGTTCCAGGAGCCACCAGCTAGGTTTAGGAATGAGAAGAGAAAAGTAGTCATTTCTGCCCTGCCCCCAACCCTTTTAGGCAAGAGCTCATGAGCATCCTATCTGTGGAAAACAGTTTTCGAGGACCTTCATATCACGGCACTTATCGCACGACTTCAATGAGCTCAAGTCATCATTGGCCTTTGCATAAACAGTGACTGAGTACTTCCAAAGTTGTGTTCACATAGACAAACTCAACGCAAGTTCACACAGGTAGTGCTTGAAATCAAGGAATCCTTTGTGGGGCTCAATCTGAAATCCCGCAGTTGAGTGAAAGGTCACTCCATGCTTATTCTCCAGCCTTGGTCTGAGACCTGAAGGACTCAATTCAGCACAGCCTCTCTGGGGCTTCCATGTCAAAACAGAAGGTGGCCAAGTTCTCCTGAGCCAGGCAAAGACACCTATGGCTCGGGCCCTCCCCTGATTCCAGGTGACCAAGTCACCCGCCAGCTCTTCTGGGGAAAAAAATCCCAGCAGGCCCCTCTGCAGGCCATTCTTAGGCTGAAAGGCTCACTGAGCAGAGATGAACAAAGCCAGCGGCAGACACAGAAGCCTCAGGACATGTGTGCGCTTAATCAGTACTACAGAACTGATCTTTGGTTCTTGTTTACCCATAATTCCAGACTACAGCCCTCTCTCTGGCTGCTAAGAGCAAGCATGCTCAGTGGAATACTTGAACAACACATGAACACAGTGTGTGCTCCCCAAGCTGAGGGTGGGACAGGCTACAGCTCCATTCTCAAACTTCTCTATACTCAGATTTTCAGATTAATAACTCAAAAGTTCAAATATCATACTAGTGTGTGTCTAACAAATCTGTATGAATATAATAGATGTGTATAATTGTAAAAAATGTGCCACTATATATATATTACATAATCTCTAACAAGGCCTAGGATAACCTTTATAACCAAAAATAATATAATTATGATGAAATAAAATTATTTTAGGTAAGTTTTTATAAAGACTATAATTACTCTGATATTCATTTGGGTCAGATTTTATCACCAAATCTGTTCATTTCTTTTCAATATATATATTTTAGGATTTCCTGAATTGTCAAATTTAGATTAAAAAGTTCTCTAATTCAGTGCTGACTATTAATAGTAATAAATTATTTTTCATGCTGATATTCGGAATGTATGCTTCAGAGCCAGGGAGAACTGGGTTCAGGTCCTGACAGAATCTAGAATACATCACCCATCTCCTCATGGCCCAGCTTCCTCACCATGAAATGAAGGCAGGAGTGTGCACCCATCACCCATCTCCTCACCGTGAAATGAAGGCAGTAGTATGCACCCCATGGGGCTGAGGTGAAGACTGAGTCAGTGAGCATATAAAATTCTCATCCCAGTGCCCAGCATCTACCAAGATGGCCATTATGTTCATCAAAATCAGGGTCTGCTTTTTTCATGTGTTCAAGTAAAAGTGATGTCAGGACTTGCCTGGACTCCAGAGTAAGTTCAAAGCTACCCTGAGCAATTTAGTGAGATCTTGTCTCAAAATAAAAAAATATATATACACACATATAAAATCAAAATAAAGATATATCTACACATGCACATATATATGTATGTATATGGCCCTATAGAAGATATATCATACATATTTAAATAAAAAGATATGTGTATGTATCTTTTTATTTTGATTTTATATGTACATACATATGCACATCTTTTTATTCATAGATTTGATTATATACTTAAATATATTAACATATTTATATATTTATCTTATATAGGATATATGTGTGTGTATATATGTATGTGTGTGTATATACATACACATACACACACACACACACACACACACACACACACACACACACACACATATATATATATATATATATATATATATACACACACACACATGCATGTATGGGGTGATTTGAGCACAGTGAAGCCCAGGATAGAAAATTGGTAGGCTTAGTTAATGGGACAGTCTCAGTTCCAAATATCTAACACACACCCATCTCCCTTCTCTTCCTCCCAGTAATGGTGTTGAACCAGAGCCTGGAGCATGAAAGTACAGATTCTTACTACAGTGGCCAGTGTTAAGAACCACCCTCACTGGCCTTGTGTCTAAAATGTTTGATGCAGGCTGAAACCCAGCTGTTATCCACTAGGCTGTCACCTCCTGAGGTAGAGGAAAGGAGACACTTACCTTGCACTGGTGACAGCAGGAACCATGGGCACACTCAGCCCCTTCCTTCAGAGTGCAGTTGGAGGCATTGCAGCAAGGGTTTCTACATTCCTACAAAGGCAGCAGGAGGGCAAGAGTCAGAGCCCAGCAGGGGGCGCCTCGCCACCTCCATTCCGGGACCGCCTGGCATGCTCTGCTTTCTGCTCCCTAGAAGGCCTCATTAGAGCACCGTTTGGCTGTTCTTTACTAAGGTAATGAGTATTTGTCAGAGAAAGACACAAGTGCTTCATCCTGAGAGAAACCACAGCTCAGATGGGCCTATGCAGTGATTCCGAGTAGGTATTATCCCATCATTATATGGTCATACTGAGCTTGCACAATTCTACCAGCCACACTGTCCTTAAAGGAACTCCCCCTGTGCTGAAGGGCCTGGGCTGATCCTTGCTTTTAGTTCATGGTTCTTGGTCTTTTACTAGTTCTTTTATTCTGAAAGTTACAGGGTTAGAGTTTTAAAGACGGTCATAAGATGGCACAGTGGGTAAAGGCACTTGTTGCCAAGCCTGACAACCTGAGTTTGATCCCCGAGTTCCACGTAGTGAAATAAGAGGGGAAACATATGCATACACGCATGCACACAAACACACATTAAAAAGTGTAAAATAAAAAACAAAAACCAGAACATCTCGACAGAGAGGGTATACGGATACCTTGGTCTCATGGCCACACATGGCTTACAGTTCACTAACTGTCAAGCCTGGGTTAACATACTTTCTCATCCTTCAAAAAATAGACACGAAACAATATAGTTCTGCTTTTTTTTCTTCTTCTTCTTCTTCAGAAAAATATCCTTCTGATGAAAATGACACAGAGCTAGGGCGTGTGCTCTCCACGCGCACTCTGAAGCTCTGAAGGACGAAAGCCTATCCCCCGAGAGTTCTACTTCTCCTTCCTCAGCAGCTCTTCCCTGACCTGACAGCACTTCCAACACTCCCTCCGAATCCTCTCTTCTCCGGGCTACACGGTGTGAGCTTGTTGCATTAACGCGCCTCACCAGGCTCATGGCCATGAGCTCATCCAGCTGTGTGGCCTCCAGAAATAAATTCAGTGCAGCTGGAGAGCCAAAGACGCCATCTGGGGCTCCTCTGGGGAGGAGGAGAGCTACGTGCCCTGGGATCATGGTCTGTGGCTAGAGCAGTTGCTCAAAGGGGCTCCACCCTGATCCTGGATAGGGCTGTGCTGACCACAGCTGCAGAGGCCATAGAAATGGTCCACCTGCCAGACTCGCTGTCTGCATCTGACACACAGAGGGCCTTTGGTAGTCATGTGTAAGAAATGCTGGCAACTAGGAAATCATCTGTCACTTTGTCCTTTTGATAGGAAATTATCTGTCCCATTGTCCTTTCAAAACGTCCTTAAGCTCTGAAGACAATGCAGATTCGTCCCCACCTCTAAGCAAGGTCCTGACACTTACTTCTTCTTCTCCACAGTCACATTCTTCGCCGTCTTCCAGGTACCCGTTGCCACACCTCCGGCCTCCATACAGCGTCCTAGTATCCGGCATGTTGGAGAGACACATCCCCCCTCCTGACTGCAGATACCTGTCCAGCTCCCTCCTGTTGCACGAACTGAACACTTTGGGAAAAGGGTGCCTGGCAGAGAAGGAGGAGGCATTAGCAGAGTTGAAGCACACCAAACAGCTTGCTGTCCTGCCTGCCACTCAGGAGGCAAAGTTCACTTGAATGAAAACCCTGCACACGCACGCCCTCTGCCTCACCAGGACATTCATCAGTACATCAACTTAGAATTCTTTCATACTGAATCATGAGATGATGAACAGGCCGCACTGTTACATTGTTTTCTTATTAAAAATGAAAAAGGCAGTTGAGAAACAGGACAGTAATTTCTGTCTTTTCCATGAGGGAGCTGAGGTAGGTAAAGCGTGAGAAGTACATTAACACAGGTGTCCATACTGAAAGCTGAACAGGACACTGGGTGGATATTTCTTTTCTCGTGACGAAAATCAGAACCAGAAAGTCCAAGACCACAGTCTTAACTCACTCATGGGCTAACGGACTGATCTCTGTTTTCATAACCAACTCCATCACCCAACACACAAATGTGTGGGCTTTATCACAGTAATATGTACGAAAGCTCCACAGTCGCCTACTACTATGGAAATGAATCAAAAGCGCAGCCTGTTCCTTATTTGTAGCTGCCACCTCTGGTTTTGGTTACCCAAAGTCAACAGTGATCTGAAAGTATTGAGTTGAAACATTCAAAAATGGACAAACCCTAAGTGTGAAGTAACTTTTATTATCATCACTATTTCAAGTGTTCTAGTTTATTATGAATTGGTGTTTTTAACCTCTTACTGTGCCTACCTTATACATTAAACTCATCATAGATCATAAATGTATGCAGGAAAACCACACAGAAATACAGCACAAGATGTAAATCTGGGAAAAGTGCTATAACACAACATGGGCTTGTAAAGATATCCTGATAAGGCCCTGCCCTTAAGTCTCTAAAACAATAAAAGGTTAAATGTCAAGGGCTTCCTTCAGTACTGCAGTAGGTCCCCAAGGAATTTGCTACTGATCATTCAGCTGCAACAGTGTGTGAATAACTTACAAACAGCTAAGGTCGTAATGAATTTAGCTGTCACCCATTTGTCTACACATACTCTATTGGGATTGGCAGAGAAAGGGGTGGGGTTAACCATGAACTCAAACTCAAAAGGTATGCCCGTAAAGTTGCATCCTACATGTCACCGCCATCCTTTGGGGTCACAGTAGTCAGGAAGCAGTGAGCAAACACTGGTGCTATGAACAAGAAAGCTGCATTGAACCACCATTCTCTAGGAAGCACAGCAATCCCTAGTGGTTTGGAATGAAGAGATGTAATAAGGACCCTATTACACTGCCTTCCAGGGAGTGGCTCAAGTCCTAAAGAATGGCATGATGTATGTGTTCAGGCACAAGATAACCCTCCTCTTTCAAAAGCTCTGGTTGAGAAAATCTTTGTTAAGTGTTGGAGGCTCAGTGGGCCTTTGTTTCATGGATTTCCTTAGGAGTAGGTGGATGCCCCCCTTCTCCTCTTATTCTATAAACCACAAAGCTTCCAAAGAGGAAAGACCAGGGGTTGTGGTTCTGATCAAAATAGGCGTTCATCATAGTTTCTCAAAGAACTGGGCATATGGGTGTGGTAGCACATACTGAAAGCCCCAAAGACTTTAGTAGTTGATGTGGGAGGATTGCTTAAATTCACAAGCTCAAGATTAGACTGAGCAAGACTCTCACAGGTGACCTCAAAAACAAATACAAAACCAACCAAACAAAGGGTGTTGAAGCCAATTTTATAGCTGAAAACTACAAAATATGTGCCAATCCAGGGTTCTAGATCACCTGCTTGCAGAACTTAGCATCCCACCACACATCTGCCTGCTTCCGCTTCATCTAAACCTCATTTAACTGTCTTCATCAACCGTTTGAAAGTTTCACTGAGGCCGTCTAGGACTGCTTGGGTCAGGCTGACCCCGCATCTCTCATCCCACTCTTCTCTCCACTGGCACCCTTCCGGTTGACTCACCCGGTGGCAGCAGCCATGATGCACCCACCGTCGGCTGCACTGGCAGAACAGCAGTGTGCAGAATCATGGCTCATGCCAAAGTTGTGGCCAATCTCATGGGCCACAGTGGAGGCGACACCAATGGCATTCTCCGAGTGGTCCTGTTCAGAGAAGTATTTCAAATTCAAGGTCAGAGGTTTCTTTCTGCTTGTCACACCTTTTTCTTTATTTGCTTTTTTTTCCCCCAAGACAGGGTTTTTCTGTGTCATCCTGATTATCCTGGAAAATACTCTGTAAACCAGACTGACCTCAAACTCAGAGATCCACCTACCTCTGCCTCTGAGTGCTGGGATTCCAGGCATGTACCACCACCACTTGGACTGCATGACTTTTTCTTATCTGAGCCTGACAGCTCTCCACTGATTTCCCCTAGCGCTGATCATATTGCCTCTTCATAACTTGCTCTTACCAAGCCTAAAGCCACTGCCTTCATTAGAAAAGCAAATGCTCAGGACTGATGCCCGTGTTCTTAAAAGGTGCAGACCATGAATGAACTCTTGAACATCACCTTGAGGTGAACAGTGGATACATTTGATTCACTGTTTTCTGAGAGCACCGGCATAAAGGGCCACCCCAGACCAAACTGGTACACTGGGTGATCTTAACCACCCAAACCAACAGAGCTGGTGCAGTGATGTAAATCTAGAATCCCAGCCAACTGAGAGGCCGAAGCAGGAGGGTCATCTGAGCCCACATGTTTGAGACCACCCTGGGTAATGTAGTGAGACCCATCCCCAAAAACCAAACAGAAGAACAAAAGCAGCAACAAGGATATTTATACCAGGCATGATTGCAAATGCCTTTAATACTAGCACTCAGGAGGCAAAGACAGGAGGATCTCTGCTACAGGTTAGCCTGGTCTATATGGGGAGTTCTGAGATAGTGTTTTGTAGTGAGACCTTGTCTCCAAAAAACAAGTGATATATATATATATATATATATATATATATCCTTTTATTATCTCATTTATTATTCATTCTTACCCTAAGATCATAAGCATCGAAGCTACCTTTACTTTACAACTAAAGACACGCATTAACTCCAAAGTCACATGGCTGCTCTTTGAAACCAATCTGACTCTAGAACCTGGGGGTTTAACATTCATGCTTCCTCACCAATAAGAGTAACAGGATGGGTAGAGGGATAAAATAACAAATGAGCAGAGAAGAGGCTTCCTTTATATTCACTCCAGGTTAGAAGTGACAAGCCAAAAATGCAGGGGCTAAGGATGTAGCTGAGGAGTAGTAGAGTAGCATGCCCGAAGGCTTGGATTTGATCCCAGCACCACATCGAACTTGGTATGTTAGCCAGCACTTGTCATCCCAGCACTCAAGAGATGGAATCACGAAGAACAGAACCTCAAGGTCATTTTCAGCTAGATAGCAAGCCTGAGGCCAGCCTGGTCTATTCAATGAGTTCCAGGCCAGCAGCAGCTTCATAGCCAAGCAAACAAAACAAAAAACCCTATTCTTGCCAAGTCAGAATTTCAAAAGACGGCAATTTCCTAACCGTGACTCTTGAGACAGGATCTCATTTCACAATGCAGTACCTAAGGACTCAAGACCCAGACTAGAAACACTTCCATCTCTGTTCTCTCCCCTGCCCCCAGCTCCTGCTCTGCCTGGTCCAGCCCCTGTTGTGGAATAATAACACATGACAGATCTGGAGGTCTATTTTTACAATTGCTTATGAATGGACACAAACTACGATGAATGAAATTTCACCCCTGGCTACTACCCTTTGAACCTAAGAACTTCATCTGAAACATTTGTTCTTTTTAATTCTTTTTTTCTTCTGCAACTATAAATAGCCAATCGGCTTTTCAAAGCTGGCCTCCTCTCTTGGGAGTCATTTTCTCCTTATGCAATACCATTGTCTTGTCTGAGACGCACCATGCTAACTCCTCCGGACTGGTATATGGAGCACATGGCCATGAGGGGGGCCAGGCCAATGGTGGTGCCTTGGAAGGACTTGCCCCTGCAGGAAGAAAAAAAGACATGTAATTCAGGTGGGGGCTGAGAGAGCTGTTCCCCTGAGACAGGAGTGAATGGCTACCATGATGTGCTGACCTCCTGACATTCCCAGATAATTCCCAAGAGGACAAGCCAACTGGATAACTAACTTTCAGGATACCACACCTCTCACCTCCTCTCACTTCCTCCCTCAGTAGCAGAGAAGAAAGGTTACTTTCCCCCTCAGAATGTGCCCAAAGTCTCCGAAAGGAAGAAGGCAGAGCTTGGAAAGCTGTGTACCAGCTGGGCGGTGGTGGCGCACGCCTTTAATCCCCCAGCACTTGGGAGGCAGAGGCAGGTGGATTTCTGAGTTCGAGGCCAGCCTGGTCTACAAAGTGAGTTCCAGGACAGCCAGGGCTACTCAGAGAAACCCTGTCTCGAAAAACAACAAAAAAAAAAAAAAAAAAAAAAAAAAAAAAAAAAAAGAAAAAAGAAAAAAAGAAAAAAGAAGAGCTGTGTACCAATCCTGATTCATAGAAAACGGCCAGGGACAGGGGTCACAGGGAAGGGTGTGGCCCAGGCTGTGATGCCCAAATGAATCATGTCCATTTCCGCCAGTGGCCAGGGGCTCAGGCCTTACCATCAGTGGCATTGGGGGGCAAAAGTGGGGATGCTGGACAGCAGCCATGGGGCCGATGCTGTGATCCATACATCACACAAGGACCAAAAAAGCAGCTGAGTCCCTTTGGGAGCCTCACAAACTGCAGCTGGGTGCAGGGCTAAGCTGTTTCTACCTCGGCTCTACAATGACGACCCTAACGTGTCAACAGCCAGTTTCCCCCAGTCTAACCTCTCCCCTCTCAGTCACACCCACCCAGAGTAGACCAGGCAGAATAAAAGGATGTTTAATAAATGTTTGCTTAATAAATTCAATATATGCCAATCTGTGTGTAGCATTTCAGAGACTTGCACTTAGCTCTGGGAAAGCTTTACTGTAAACAGATTCAATGTGTTCAATCAAAAAGCTCAGGCCAAATGTTTCAGTAAACAGAGACTTTCTCAGTGAGTGGCTAGTCCTCAAGTGGTCACTAAGAGTCCAGCTTTTAGGGACAGGTAAACACTGGAAATCCCAGTTATTATGAAAGGGTAAATCAAGGTATCAAGGATGGAATAATTGTTGGCTGCTATATTAAAAAAAAAAAAAGCACAAGTAAAGGAGTCTATTATCTATGTGCCTTTTTGAACCACCTCAAACCACCCCAGAAGGCCAACACTAATACGTACCAACCACCCTTAGGGGGTTGTCACCTAGCACCCTGACCCCCATCAGTATTCCTTTCTTTCTGAGGCTGTTGGAAAGTCAACACAGCACTGGACCAAACGTTTCAATATTTCCTCTCACCAAGCATGAAAGGCCTAAAGTCTACCATTTTGACCTTCCCTCGGGACCTCAGCCCTGAGATCCCAGAGAACCTGAGGACCCATCTCCTGTACCCTGCAGTGGGAGGTCAACGGACGTGCTCAAGAACATCTGTTTCAAGCTATCAGCTGTGACTAAGAGTCATCTGCTCATTCCCCTAATATTCACTCCTAAGTGCTTCAGCTGCTCAGCTGATGATGGGCGAGGCTAGTTTCTTCACATGGATGAAAACACGTCAGAGGACTGTTATCATTCTTAGGCTTTCTAACATTTTTTCAAGGTGTGCCAAGTCTGAAACGGCCTGGTTATCTGGTCCAGGGAGCAGGGGGAGGTCTCGCGCAACTAACATTTGCCCCTGTGAAAGGGAGGATGAACTTAGCACCCACCCTTATGGCAGGCAGACGTTCTGCAGCCAAAGCTGATACAACGGGACCAGAAAAAAGGCTGGCTGCTTACGTGATTAGTTGAGCATTGTCATGGCTCTTCTGGGCAAGCAGCTTGCGCCTCCAACTAAGAAAGGACCACAGGGTAGAGTACGGATTCTCCGAAACTTCACACTTATCCCCATGCGTCCACACCTCCAAGCCGACGAGAGCAATCCGGATGTTCAGGGACCGGTAAAACTGAAAAGACACAGAGAGGCCAGTTTCTCTCACCACTGTGCCTGGGACCTCAGAGCACAGATGCTGGGATTGCTCTCTGGCCACTGGCTCCAGAAAGCGGGGAAGTAACGATCTTCAGAGAGATGCATTCTGGTGGTCAAACTGGAGTATCTTGGCTTAGAAAACAGGTTAAAAAAGAAGTAGAGGGAACAGCAGCCTAACCATCAAGGGGTCCTTTGACGGACCTGACCTTGAGGCTACTGTGTCAGTGACTCTGTGTTATATGTCCATGTGTCCTGTGTGTGTACATATTACATATACATGTGTCCTGTATATGTACTTATACATACAAAGCCCAAAGGTCCATGTTACCTTCCTCCATTTATTCTCCCATGTTATTTTTTGAGATAGGGTCTCTCACTAAACCAAGAGCTCACTGATTCAACCTGACTGGTTGGCTTACGAGGTCCAGGGATGGACCGGTCTCTGTCCCCTGGCTCCCCCACCAGCCACATAGTTACAGGTGCATGCCACCATGCCTGGCACATGGGTGCTGGAAATTCAGGTCTTTATGCCCCCAGCAGATATTTCACACACTGGGTCATTTCCCCAGCCCACCAGTGACTTAAAAAAAAACCTCATATACACAGAAGCCACAAAATGATAGATCACGCCAGTCTAAAAGTGGTAGGTTCCTTCCCAGCTGAAAATAATAGCTGGGGCCCCACTATTCATCAAGCACTTGTCATGAAAAAGGAACGTACTGAGGCTTGGAAAGGTTGAGACATTTGCCCAAAATCTCAGCAGAAAGACTCTGGGGCCAGGACGAACCAGATTATACTTCCTGGGCCCTTGTGACCTTCTGCTGCTGAAAAGCTGGGGTCATCTAATATGTATATAATAATAAAACACACACACACACACTCCTTCAGATCCTTCACTTGTCCCCAGGAAACTGCAATCTAGATGGGCTCCTGGTTCTTCTGTCTTTTGCCACATCTGTCATTACAGAAACACCCGAAGCATCTGAATTTGCTTCACTCAGGAGCTTTTTAAGGGAAGTCATCTTGGCTTTTCTTATAGTTCAGAGAAAACACTGTGGATCGGGCCCCTGATTCAGCAAAATGTGTAAAGTCCTTCCAGTTTTAGCTCTAAAATGTTCAGTCTAAGTAGCTGGCTCAGCGAATTTTAGAGGAGCTAGTGTGCCTCACCCTACTGGGAGTGATAAACCTCCTGTGCTGGGAGGGAAGCTGGAGGCTTGGAAGAATGACCATCCACAAGGCACAGGGTTCTCATCAACACTCCGGGTGTTCGGCCACCTTCTTTTCCCTCCCCATCTTTGCTTTTTCAGTAGTTTTTATTGTTTATTTGCTTGATGTGTTTACAGACATACCACTTCCATTTCTCATCAGTGCCCAGAGGTAGGCTCTAATCACCCAGTGCAAGAGGAAAATTCCTAGAGCCAGCCAAACCAGTCCTCCACCTCCTGGTCGTCAGTCTGGGACAATGGTTGCTACACAGGTGGCAGTAGGATCAGCTTCCTGTATCCCCAGGGAAAACACATTTTTCCAGATGTTGAGTGTTTACAGGATCACTGAGATGCTACTGCTGGTGAGCTAGGAGCTGGACACAGAACTCTACTGTGTCCCTAGAATCCTTCCTCTAGGAAAGGCCAATGTTTGGCTTTCACCTGTTACAAGCCAGTGGCCTCTTACCACAGCTGTTGAGGACAGAGGAAAAAATACAAGGCTGTGGACTTTTCATCTACTAACTCCACCGTAACTAACTCTGCCTTTTAAGCCGTGAAAGTTTATTTGTTTGTCTGTTTGTTTGTTTATGGTTTTTAGAGACAGGGCTTCTCTGCATAGCCCTGGCTATTCTGGAAACTCACTTTGTAGACCAGGCTGGCCTCCAGCTCAGAGACCTGCCTCTGCCTCCCCAGTGCTGGGATTAAAGGTATGTATCGCCACCAACCATCTTGAAAGTTTCTAATTTCTATTTGTTACTGGCTGAGCCATCTCTTCAGTCCAAGATCTGGGATCTGGGAAACTCGAGCAAAGTCTTCCAAGTTCTACAGAGTTCTGAAATGGTTATCAGAGTTTCAAAGAGACATGAGACCCCCAGGGCTGGGACTGTCAGCCAGTGGTAAGCATGAAACCTTAGTTCTACCCACAAATACTGCCCCTTAAAAAGATGCACATGACCAAAGCATGCCAAAGCTTTGCTTTGGAGAGGAACTGTCATTGCAAGGTTACCATCTCTGCATTTTGTGCTGGAACTTGCTTTCACATAGAATCCGTCTGGGTCTGAGAACACTCCATCTAATGCAACTCAAACTTCTGTGGATTTCCTAAGTGCATGTTTTAAACGGCACCTTTTCTGTGCACACCTTCTGATCCTGACCCATCTCGATCCCTAAGTCAAAGAATCACTGGGCTTTCACCTGGAGGGAACACATCCTCCATGCTTTTAAAATTGGGCTCTTCCTTGCCCAATGTTCCTCAAAACCCACTTCATTTGTGAGAAAGGTCAGGGGGTCAGAGCTGGGGACACTTCTCTGTCCAGCCATCTGCTTTCCATGTGACTTTTACATAGGCAGGAGCACAAGATCTCATTTTTAGAGCGTGATTCCATCAGGAAGCTATAAACATGACTGAAAGCCACTGATTTAAGCCAATGCTTGTACTTCACAAATTAAGACAGAGCAAAACCAAAGCTCCCGGACACTCACACAAACCTACAGAACATAAAAACCCAACCCAAGAAGCGGAGTTGCTGGCCTCTGGTTGATAGCTCCGGGTCCCAAACCAGCAGCAAGAGCAAGCTCAGGTGCGTGTGGCCTCCTGTCTGTCCTGCAGATCATCTGAGGTGGCACAACCTCCCCCACAAAGTACACACCTGGTCTCACCTTATCAACATAGTTGGCAATCTCCATGAGCTTGTATTTGGTGGCATCCTGGTCACGCCGATTCTTCTGAAACTAAATGGGACAAACAGAACCAGGTGAAACAGACCCCTCCACAGGTCTCATCCAAGGGTCTTGGGTGTGCAGTCACTTTTTGGCAATGATCCTTCCCAGGGCTCACGAAGGAGCAAAGAGCAGACGTGGTTATCTTCTTCTAACCCTTCAAGGAGTTATTTTCCTGCCCTTTACATTACATTGTTACTAGCTAGCTCTCATTGATTGCTCAGAGGAGGGACTGGTCTCTTTGCTTTGCTCATCAACCCAATAGGAAGCCCCTGTCACACATCTTTCAAGGCTTTGCCTGAATGTGTTAAGTTATCACTGGTCCAATGGTTGCTGAATTGCTCTACAGGCAAGCTGTTGTGCTTAGCACAAAAAGGAGATACAAATGTAAGGTATTGAGCTTCAGTTACAATGGAGGGAGAACCAAAAATAACTAAAACAACAAATCTTCTACTTAAGAAGGACACAATTTAAAAGCACTAAGAAACTCACTGAGAACTTGCACAGACTAACTGCGGGGGAAGGCGGGGGGGGGGGTATGGGGGAGGGAGCATGCAAATGCCACATAGAGTGCTGCCAGCAGGACTATGTGGCATCAGCAACAGGTTTTGCCTTCCACACGATTCCAAGTGGCAGTGCCTTCTGTAGTGAGAAAGAGTCTTAGACTTCATCATCACTGTGAAATCAGACATTGCTAATGGAGCACAGAAGGGAAGATTTTGCTGTACTTGATTAGAATGTCTGCCTAAAGTCCCATTAGGAGGCATCATATGACCATTTCTGTCTGAAAAGGACAGACCTCTTTCACCTTCAATAATGAAGTAAGGAAACTGTCAGGATGGGAAGATAAAAAGATTTTAGAATTGTAACCTCCCCCTGCCCCAAATGATGGGCATTCCCTGTCTGCTGTTATTTTACCCAGAATCTGGATACTTAGTGAATTTATTGTGGGTACTCTGTATGTTCAACATCAAGCTTTCTACCATCCACATCCTCCCGAATACCCAAACAAGACAAAGAATAAAAGGCCAAATAAAATGACCTAGAATATTTGCTTGGCAAGGGCTGAGTCCCAGCTCTGGCACACCATTTCCTCTCTCTTGTATAGATTCTGGAACATCCCCTGACTTCTTTGGAACCACCACTCACCAGAAAAGAACTCCATTGCTACCCTTATCTCTTTCAGAGGTAAATTCTAGGACCCTGTTGCGTAGACCTTTGCAAAGTGTTTAATCTAGAAGTTTCTATTATCAAGACCTCCTGACTTCTAAACTAGTCCTGTGGTAAGAGTATTTCCATTTATTTAGTAAATATTTATTACAGCATTGGGGTGAGATTTCAGGCTTCCAAATATATTAATCTTATCCTCAAACAGTAAGGCCCAATAAGGCCACCATAGTTGAAACAGTGGATCATGTTTTCCAGAAGATTCTGAAGCAGGAGTTGGTAAGCTTATTCTACAAAGCACTACAGAGTAAACATCCTTAGACTTGGTGGACCACATGATTGTGGACCACAACTGCTCAGTTCTGTGTTGGTGGACCACATGATCATGGACCACAACTGCTCAGTTCTGCATTGGTGGACCACAACTACACAGTTCTCCTTGGTGGCTTAGAAGCGTCCAGGATGCCATAAATCAAAGGGTATGGCCCTGCTCCAGAATAATACTCATAGGAACATGTGATAGGTTCACTTGGGCTGTAGTTTACAACCTCCGGTCAGAAATAAGTGCTTCTGTTACACTTTCTGTTACACAAAAATAATGTTATACTTTCTGAGGCAACCCTGGTTGTATAACACGGTAGGCCAGCCTTTCTCAGATATCTCACTTCCTGCAGTACCTTCGAAGTCCTTTACAGCTCCATGTGTAAAGACAGTCCTTCCCCTCCCCCAACATAAACCCCATTCTTTTCTCTCCTTACGTTCTATTTCACGTAATGAATGAGTAAATATGCCCAGAACTACCCAAGCAGCTCTCTCATACTCCTCCTTACCCACGGAACGGACAGGCTGAGAACCATTCCAGAAGCTGCTACCTCAGCCTCGGCCCAGGCAGAGAGCCACTGCTTGTTCACTTACTGCCAACAGCTCTTTCTAGATGGCAACAGCACAGCCCTACTTCCCATAGCTTGCTTTCCCATTCGAAGACCCCTTGGGATGCTGTGAGTTCCGAGCCCAGGGATAGCTGCTGTGTCCGAGCACCAAATACTACATCCTTCCCTTGATTCATCTTCCTGCACTCTCAGATTAACTGCCAGGAATACATTTCTGCCAGCAGATTCTGGGCTGCAAATCTTGCCTGGCCTATTCCAACCCTGACATGAATCATTCAAAGCCTACAGCTGAGAGATAGATGTTCATGACCCTGAGGACAGAGAGATTCCCCTCACTTAGCTGGAGGTACGAGCCATGGCCCTGGAACAAAAAGGGTGAGGATGTCTATGTGACTGGTGCTTCTTAAGGGATATCTCACCCTCCTGCATCATAAGATTCTCTGGGCAGCCCCACAGCCATGGAGGTACCTTCAAGCAGAGACTTGCCCTGCCTGGTTTGCTGTGAGTCTAGCCTTCAGGAGGCAGACCACTCCCCATCTCAATTTACCTCCTCTTTTGTGCCTGAGAGACTCACAGGGAGTGGCTTGTAAAACCCTGCATCAAAGACCCACTGGGCAAAGGAATAATACTACTCCCTTAAACTAGAGCAGTGGGGTTTCTAGGTGTCTCCTACCATCAATCTCAGGATATTTTATCTGATCAAACAATCTGGTAGCTTAGGAAAAATGGCCAAAGACCTTGTACCAGACAATACTAGATATAAAGCTTAAATGGAGAACTGCCTGGGAGGAAAGACCTTGATTTTTCCCGGGAACCTTCACAATACAGAGAGCCAAAGGTGCCGCTTGTAGGGCAGGGCTGAGTGGGGTGCGGCAGGCTTTGAAACCAACCTTTGTTACTGCTCAATCTACACATCAATCTGTAGAAAGAAAACAAAGGTCCCAGAACCCACCCATTCCTGGCTGCTG
>NW_022196911.1:41165473-41243741 GCF_008632895.1 Mastomys coucha | reverse complement strand
GTTTTAAAAAGTTAAATTCTTCCGAAAGTAAACACTATGTTCCCTCCCTAGAAAGCCCTTCACCTCCACTCCTCTGCCCCAGTGAACTCCTCCTATCTTCAAGGAGCTCAAGGGCCTTCTCTTCCTGCCTGTAGCTCTCAAACCTGGGCTAGAACTCTCCCACCCACTGGCACCACCCTGATTCACTGTGGGGCTATGGGAAAGGTAGAGCTGCATAGAAAGAGGCCATTGGGGAAGATGGTAGCCCCAAGTAGAGAGGACATGAGAACATGACACAGTGATGAGCACTCCCCCCACCCCCCGCCCCTTCATGGAGGACAGAGAGTTTTGCAGTGTTCAGCCAGGGCACAGGAAAGTGTGTTTGGCTGTGGTCATGTCACCACACGATACGGGACTTAAAGGTAATGATGCCTGGTTAATGGAGATATGGGTGGTAGGTGCATGGAAGGCTCCCAGGAGGAAAGAGAACTCCTGGACTCCAGGATAAGTCTCCATTCAAGCTTTCTTTCTTTACATGCCACCTGCCACCTTCGACATCACCATGCCAGAGAGGCTCTACCATGGTTCCAAACCACATCAGATCCACTGTGTGCATTTTAAGCATCACCAAGGGCCCATTTCAGTGGCTATCATGCCTAGAACTACAAGGATTTTGTGCTTCTACAGCAAAGTTCAGAATCAGGAGCAGCTCTGACTTACGGCTGCATCCCGATGCCAAGCACTGTGTTGGTACAGCACAGAAAAATCAGGAAGTCACCCAAGAAAGTGAGATAAATAACTGAGCCAGGTGGACAGGTGTTTGTGAAATCTGAGGGCCTGTCCAATTCGAGGGAAACGAATCAAGGGGTTATCCTCCTCTTTTAGGCCAGTGCTTCCCAAGCTCAGCTGCTATGCATGAAAACCACTCCAATATCTTATGAAACCATGGGTTGTGGGACCCTCACCCTGACAATCTGGGGTTCGAGAGATATGGAATGAGGCTTAGAGATTTGCAGTTTTCACAGTTCCCAGGGGCCACATATGCTGCTGCTCTGGGGACATTTGGGGAGCACCGACACGGTTATAAAAATAGACATTGGAGAAGATTGTATCTGGTCAGATGCGGCAGGCACTCGCTGCCTTTGTAAAACAGAAGCCTGCAAGGTTCTCTACAGGGTTACAGACAGTCCTGAAAGAAAGTATCCAAACCGTAGGACCGTGAGATCCTGTCTGGGTGAAGCCTGTGCTTCCGTGTCCGTCCTAGGAGAGCCTTCCCTTGGCTTTCTGTTGTTTTCTTGTTTCCTTACTGTTTAAAGTGGCTAGAAGAGCCCTTGGTCAGACTTAAGGTCAAATTTCTATGATAAACTAGAAAAAGATGAATGTGCCCATATTTCCCCAAAGCACCGAGAAAGCTGAATAAATGCTTTCAAGAGAGAAGTTTTTGTTTGTTTGTTTGTTTCTTGTTTTGTTTTTGTTTGCTGAAATCCATTGCTGACCCCTTACCTCTGCGTAATCAGCCACCAGGTAGAGCTCCACGTACTTCATAGAGCGTAAATCTTCCCGTTTCATCTGGGCAAGAGACAGAAGCAAGTCAGCGCAGTAGAAATGGCTGGCTCCAGCTCGTCCCAAAAAGCAGCCGAGAAACCACACTGTTAATAAGCTGTGACCTTTCTACTTCTTTTACATTTAGGTGTTAGGGGCAGTCCTGGCATCAGCCCACCAATTCCATCTGCAACTGGTTATTGCTCAAGGCCTTTCTGAGCCATGGGATCTAATCCTTTAGTCTCAAAAAAACAAAGAAGCCAAACTGGCTAGCACAGGCAAAAATCAAGGCCAACACCCCACAAGGGAACATGCCGACAGCTTAGTTCCCAAGTAACTTTGAGACCACAGACCACCATTCTCAGTGTGAACAAAACACATGTTGTACATCAGATGAGACGGCTATTCCAAGAGGGGAAGTGGACATTTCTTAACCTTATTCAGTTTTTTAAAGTCAGTATCTTAGAATATTTTAAATATAAACATTGGTTCTCTTATGAAGGTATCTCAATCAACAATTGAGAGAGGAGAGAGAGAGAGAGAGAGAGAGAGAGAGAGAGAGAGAGAGGGAGAGAGAGAGAGAGAGAGGTGGGCCTTTCCATCTTTCTTACTCATTCTCTCTCAATCTAGAAATACTCCCAGAACCAAAGTAAGGGTGCACAGAGAGGTCAGGCTCCAGTCTGACAGCTCCACCAGGAACCTAAAAACTCACTCTGCGAGGTTGCTTTTTGGTCTGATGTGTAAACTGAAGGGCCCAGTCCTTCGAGGTGGGCCTGGAGTGCTCAAACCCACAGTTCCCCGGAGGCAGCTTGAGATGTTCGGATCTGTAAATACGGTGTTGGCTGTCGCTGTTAGGGACAGGCTCGATGATGTAGCTGAGGTTACTTCTCACTATAATCAGTCCTCTGTGAACAAGAGACATGGAATCTCTGGTCAACGCTCCTAGAAAAGTCCCTCGTGTAGATTCAGATGCCCCATGCTTCTTCACTTTATACTGAGCCATGAGCCCCTCTGGGAAGGCCTGATGCAAGCTCAGACCCTCCATAGAGAAATACACGAAGGGGCACAGAATCTCAGAGCACTTGGACCTCCCTAAGTTCAGGCTTTAGACTGGGACTCCTAAAGGCCACCAAATCAAGCACGACCTATGACAATCCTAGACCCTATAGACAATCATAAAACTTTATAGACCCAGAAAAGGTAACATGTGATCAGTAAAAGCACGCTAGCCTGCTGGTAAGATAACCAGCCTCTAGATTTAGCTCTGGCACTCCATGGTCACACGCTCTTCAAGAAACACCTCATGACCCCGAGCTTCGATTTCCTCATCCCTAAAATAAAAATGATAATGTACGAAATCATCGGGGCTCTTGAGTGATTAAATGAAAGTCAAGTGTCCCTGTGCCTGGGAGACAAGTGGTACTTAACAGTCAGCATTCCTACCCATCAACTGCCCCATGCCAACAGCTATCTGGTCAGGTGACAGCCACAACTAACCATATAGAACAATCGTTCACCCAGTACTGAACTCAAAGATATGTGCCAGGTTATTTGGTTTTTTTTTTTTCCACTCATTGAGATTTCACTGGGTTCTAGATATCATTCAAACACACATAGAATTGTTGCTGGTGTATCCACATGGATTCTCAAGGAAATAAAAATCTCAGACACTCCAAACCACATATGAAATGGTGTGCTATTGATATATAACCTACTCGTGTCTTCCAGGATATTTTATATCCCCACTAGGTTACTTATAATACCAAATAAAATGTAAATGCAGAGCCCAGAGTGGTGGTGTATGCCTTTAATCCCAGCACCCAGAAGGCAGAGGCAGGAAGATCTCAGTGAGTTTGAGGGCAGCCTGGTCTACAGAAAAAGTTCCAGGACAGCCAGGGCTACATAGAGAAACCCTTAAAAACAAAACAAACCAAAACAAACAAAGGTGAATTCAGGACCTGGAAAGATGGTCCAGTTAAGAGTATTTGGTTCTCTTTCAGAAAATCTGGGTTTGGTCCCAGCACCCATGCCAGACAGCTCCCAACCTGCCTATGACTCCAGATCCAGAGAATCTGATGTTCTCTCTTAGCCTCTACAGGCACTGCACACACACAGTGCACAAAGATACCCTCAGGCACACACACATTGAATAAATAGATAGATAGGTAAATAAATAATATTTTAAGATGTAAAGATATGTTACATATACTATATTGTTTAGGGAATAAGGTCAAGAAAGAATATATATGATCAAAACGGTTTTTCTAAAATGTTTGATTCACAGTTGGTTAACTCTACAGAGGTGGAATGCCCGAGCACAGAGAAGCAACTGTCTTCACAGTTGGCAGGAAGGCAGCCATTCTGGCTATGCATCTGCAGCCATGGTAGTTGCTGAGGATAGAGACATGAGCAAGCCAAGCTGCCTGCCCTGGTGAAGAATGGTCTGAGCATGGGAGTAGTCACTGTGATCCATGGACCTAACCCGAGCCTTGGCAGATACCCACGGACTAGATGCAGTTGCTTAGGGTACCGTACTACTGACGTCTCTGTGGCTCTCCAGGTTCAGTGAGCACGTACTGCCCATGGCCTCGACACTATCAACAGAGGTGGGGAGGCGCCCACAGGGCAGCTCGCTGTCATTTCATCCACTGAGATCTATGATATGCCAAGTTAACACTGGGATGAAGGAATGAGAAGACAGTGATGTCTGCCAACTGTGCATCCCATGGTTAATGACCTTTCAGGAAACTGTGTCTGAGGATGGAAGAGGGCCAAATGCCTCCTCTGTCATCTTATCTCCCACTGGGAACCCTGCTAGAGTCAGCCTGATCAGGTTGTGACTAGTCACACTCCTGAAGAGTGTTGTTGGCATCATCAACTACAGTCATGCGTAAATATAGTCTGTCCTTCTGACCCACTCTCCAAACTGCCACCTTCTGTACAGAGAGATAAACAAGACAGCCAGGCAATGAGTTTCAGATTCTGGGAACAATGAGCCCAGGACTGAATCCCACCCCCACCCCCCGGGACCCTGGCAACAACTCACTCAGGACCTTATCTCCAAACCAAAGGCATTCTCAATCTAGCCTCTGGCACCATGAGTGGCAGGGCTTCTCTCTTGGGCCACTCAACCTCCACCCACCACTACCCTCTCAGGATGCCCACCCAGGTTTTGTCCTTTAATAAGAACATATGACTCTCTCGGGACAGACATCACAGACTCTGGTGGGCAGTAGACCTTTCATGACCCCATCCCTCGCTGACCTCATTCCAGTACCAGGAAGGCTATCAACTTCCTGGCTGCATCCTGGCTGACACAGCAGCTGCCATCTGGCCTATGGTGAGACACCTAAGGTGTTCCCTTAACAGCTAGGGTGGAGGGCAAAGATCAGGGATCACAGCCACTTCCCTACTCTGCACAGGAAAGAACGGAGGCCAGGGCAACTTGGGCATCCTGTTTCCAAGCTATCTTTTCATCCCAGCTGACCAGAGCTTCTCCCATCACCCCAGCTTCCTCTAATGGCTACAATATTGGCCACACAATGATGTGGACCATATACTGGCTCCACCCACCACTGCCCTCTCAGGATGCCCACCCAGGATCTGTGTGCACCAATATTACACCCAGTAAGTGGAAAGTTCCCCATAGGAATCAGTGAAAGCTTAAATACAGTCACAAGGTGTAGTTGACTTGGTGTGATATGGACAAGCCCTTGGCCAAATAGGTCAGTGATAAACTGGAACTTGGCAGCCAGCCAGGCTCGTCGTCGTTGTCGTCGTCTTCGTCGTCGTCGATCCTTACAAATAGTTTTCCCATGACCAGCCCAAATTCACACAAGTAGTAAAGAGTTAAAACAGGGGTGAACCTCAGCATTCTGGTTCCTCATCCTACAACAATCACCCTGACCTTTTATTATCTTTCATAATAGCCCTGGAGAATGGTTCAGAAAGACACCCCCATTCAGTGAGCACTCCCTGCCCATGACTTCACAACTATGAATGGAGGTAGGAAGATGTCTACAGGGCAGTTCTATGTTATCTCATCTAGTGTCATTGAGACTGTGCATATGGCTACAGTTATGGTGGCAGTGAGTCTCTCAAGGGGAGACCAGCCAGGATATCTTGACTGATGTTGGTTGTAGGTGCAGCAATAGAGAGAGAAGCTCACCAAGACACTAACCCCTCATTTTCCAAAGGAACTGAGGGTTACATCCTCCTACGGAAGCCTGACACCCAGCTAGCTCACTCCAGCTACTTTATTCAAACATTATACAAAATTAATTAGGGATGGGAACTGAACTGCTTATGTGTTTGGTTGTGAGCCTAGCCCTTAATGGCTGGGCCATCTCTCCAGCCATAGCATGGCTTTGGTCCAGCATTTGAAATCATTAAGAGTATAGATTGGTCCAATTAGCAACCTCTTTTTAAATTTAGGCCTGCTCTAGCTTGACTTCTCTCATAGAGGATTTGTAATGCCATCACACTATAGCCAGGGCACTTATAGCCACCTTCATTTTGATAATTTAAAACAATGAAAACAATTTAAAACAATTATTATTATTTATTGAGACAGAATTTTTTTATGTGTGTGTAGACCAGGCTGGCCTGGATTTGCTCTGTAGATTAGGCTGGTCTCAGACTCACAAGGAACCTATCTGCCCCCGCCTTAGGCTCCGAAGTATTGAGATCAAAGGCCTGGATTTATTTAGTCATTATCTATGCACCCTTGAAAACATTGAAATCAATTTCCATTTCTTTCTCTTTTCTTTAGAGATTAATATCTTCAATAACTTAAAGCAGTTTAAAAACAATTATTATGTATTAAGACAGGGTTTCTCTATATAGCCCAGGTCAACTTGGACTTGTTCTGTAGATTAGGCTGGCCTCAAACTCACAAGGAACCTATCTGTCCTTGCCTTTATCTCCCAAATATTAAGAACACAAAGCCTGGATTTATCTATCTATGTACCCTTCAAAACACTTATAGCAATTCTCATTTCTTTCTCCCTTCTTTGGAGATTAATATCCCTATGGATAAATATACTTATATCCCCTTTATCTTTATGTAAATTTATTTAATATTCTTCTCTCTTTTATAGTCAATTGAATTTAAATTCCCTTTCATTTATTGTATACTGTGCTAGGTTGAGCTGTAATCAGTTCTCTCATGGAAGCCCAGGTTTATAGAGCCTGGTTGCTCATAGCAGTGTGACATTCATTTTCAAGTTAGCTCTCCCAAGCTGCCATTCGCTCTCCCATGGGAGCCCCATGTTCCAAGGAGACAGGCTAGCTGTTCAGAATGGCCTGAAATTCTACCCCATGTTAGCTCTCATGAGCATAGCTTTGTTTTTTTGTTGGATAAAAACAAAACAACTCTGCCCTAACCTAACTCTGGGTCCCCACATTGATCAGCAGAACATACCTTTCCTAGAGGCAAAATGGTTTGTGGCAATGGAAAAGCATTATTTTTTAATTTGAAATTATACTAGCTCCATTGGTAGAACATGAGACTCTTAATCTCAGGGTTGTAGGTTCAAGACCCACATTAGGCACTACCTGTTGTAGAAAATATTTAATCTCAATCAGGGGTTCTTGCCTCACCTTTGATCATTCAGTTCCTGGATAAAAGACACACAACTTTTATTATTATAATAAGCCTTAGCACTAGGCCTGAGCAGATATCTACCCTCTGTGCTATTAAATCTATTTCCCTATCAATAATCCCATTTTATAATCAATTTGCCATATTCCATCTGGGCAGCTCTTACCTCCAATTGACTAGCCCTCATGGCTATATGTTTATGATTCACCTACCCCATAGTGGTTTCCTCCTCTCTCCATCTTCTTCTCCCCTCATCGTTCTCCTCAGACCCCAAGCCCACAAATCCCACCCATATCTGTTCTGCCCAGCTTTTGGCAGTTGGCATCTTTATTTAACCAATAGTTTTAATTTAAGGAGCAAGGTTATTACAATACATAGCAAAAGACCAAACATCAACAAGGATGCAACTGGCCAGTTCCCTGGCAGATGGCAGAGGAGGGGTCCGCCCCACCTTATCCTCAGCTAGTGTTTGCTGACAGCTAACTGACCATGTACCACAGAGATCGCAGATGTTACTCTCTTTTAATTTCCACAGCACATTGTAAGGCAGGCAAAATCACAGAACTCACTTTATCAGTGAAGAAACTGGGGCTCAGAGAGGTTAGAACCAGAAGCTCTCACCTGTGGCTAAAGGTTTAGTGGATACAGTCTGTTCCCTTGGGCTCTAGCTAGCTGTCTCCACTAGGAAGCTCTAAGCCTGTGCTGGAGATCCCAGGACCAGAGCTTCCAAGCGAATCGGTAATCTTTGGAAGGTACCCAGGCTATCCCAGTAGACTCGAGATCTGTTTGCTGGACCAGGTGTCTGCACTTCGGATGGCCAGGCTGATTCCATGACTGGCTTCAGACTGGCAGTTAAGAAGCCTAGGTTTAATCTCTATTTCCAAGAACAGACAATTGCAGGCAAGTCAAGGCCTCAGAAGCTGCCCCACCACTGGCCTGAGGCAAGGACAATGGGTCAGCATCACTTTCCAGACCTCCCCCAGCAAGTTTCCAGCCCCCACACCCCGGTAATGGAATGTCTGTAGAGATGGACCCAACAGATTAACATAGAACTCCCTAATGTGCTTTAAATCAGGTCTGCAAGCTCTCTCTTGGGTGTCTCTCTGTTCTGGTAACGGGAGACTCCAGTACGCTGGACTTCTGCAGAATAAAGCACTCTTTGTGTTTACATGCTATTTGAGTCTGGAGTGAGCCTGGGGTATCATTCTTCAGCAAATCATGGACCCTTACACACTAAGTCTGTGGGCAATGCTCTGCCGAGCCACTCTCAGGAACTTCAGGAGCCTATGCTCCTGTCTGTCTCCATGGCCCATGAGCAATCGTCTCAAGCAGGCAGTCTGAATAACTCAAGCTTGGGATAACCACTGAGGTTATCCCTTCCAGCAACAGGAGTCAGTGCCCCCTCCCTTTTCTCCCCTCACTATAGCCCTTGGGAACTTACCCCAGGCCTAAGGACCATCAATCCTCCTTTGAGATTACTTGGAGACTAAAAAGAGTTGGCACAACTTAGCACATTGCACTGGATCCCAGCTTTATTGTTGGCAAGTTTCTGAGAATGAAGTTCTGGGAGCTCTCCCTTGCTACCACCAGCGAGTCACCTTATGTCTCCCCCTGCTCCATCATTTATCCTAAGGGCCTATGCTGATCCAATTTGCTAAATGTTAGCTCTGGCAGAGGCAGAGATCAGAGGTGGGGACAGAGGACCCAAGAGGCAAAGGGCCAGGATGCTACTCTCCAATCTATTACTCATCATTAAGAGAATGAGAAAAATAAATCACAGAATAAGATCATATAGAAGAACCCAGGCAGGCCAGCCAGTCAGGAAATAAGAGGTTCATTCATGCTTAACCCATAAATGACTGAAGGACGCAATCAAACTCATCCTTGACTTGAGAGAGGTACCACTCCCAAGGAAGCCACCCCTGGAACACACAGCTATGCATCCACCTTCTCTCTTAAGAAGTAGCAGCCAGTTCCTCTTCCCCACCACTTTTCCAACCTATGCCCACCCTAACTGGTCATAGGGAACTTCCAAGGCAGCACAAGAGAAGTGGTGCTGAGTTCCTGCTGGGGCAGTAGCAGAGTCAGTTCCTCTTCCCCACCACTTTTCCAACCTATGCCCACCCTAACTGGTCATAGGGAACTTCCAAGGCAGCACAAGAGAAGTGGTGCTGAGTTCCTGCTGGGACAGAGCACAGGCAAAGAACACAGGCTCAGAAAGGAGGCATCGTGGATTAGAATCTCAGCTCTGCTGTATCCCGGCACAGCCCCCCCACAGAACAACCATATTAATAATCTAAAGCGGTGGTTCTCAACCTGTGGGTTTGACCCCCTTAGGGTTGCATATCAGATATTTACATTACCATTCACAACTGTAACAAAGTTAACAGTTATGAAGTAATAACTGAATAACTCTATGGTGGTAATGGTGATGGTGGAGTGTCACCACAACATGAGAAACTGAATTACAGGGCAGAAGAATTAGGAACTAATTAGATCCCTGGAACCCATGTTAGATAGAAAGAGAGAATAGACTTCATAAAGTTACCCCAACTTCAACCTGCACATTGTAGCACATATGCCTTCCCCCACAATCGTGCGCACATAGGTACACATACACTTGCACACATACACATATACAATAATTACAAGTCTTTTTTTTTAAAAGAACTGTGTTAGAAGGCAGGTTGGGATGTGCACGTGGGAGCATGGGGATGCCAGGGGACAACCTTGGGTGTTGTTTCTCTGCTTTTGCCCATCTTGACTTTTAAGACTACGCCTCTCTCTCAATGGCTTGGTGCTCACCAATTAAGCTAGGCTGGCTGGCCAGCAAGCCCCAAAGATCCTCTTGTCTCTGTCTCACCAGCAATGTGATTAAAAGCACGCACCATAGGCGGTGGTAGTGCACGCCTTTAATCCCAGCACTTGGGAGGTAGAGGCAGGCGGATTTCTGAGTTCAAGGCCAGCCTGGTCTACAGAGTGAGTTCCAGGACAGCCAGGGTTACATATGGAAACCCTGTCTCGAAAAACCAAAAAAAAGCATGCACTATCCTGCCCTGGAACATCCTGGGAACTGAACTCAGATCTTTGTGCCTATGTGGCAAGTACTTTACCAACTGAGTTACCTCCCCAGCCCCAGTTGCCAGCTTTTAAACCGAGAACAGTCTGCCTCTAGAATCTAAACTTGTCACAGCGTGATGGTCCTGCCATCCAAGGGCTTATTCCACTGACAGAAGGGATCATCATGAGGCCTGCAGAAGGAAGGTGTGGCTTTTGGGGGAACATCTCCCACCTCCAGCCATGGTTCCTTTTTCCTATCATGATCCTTCTTGTGGTCCAGGGTCTCCCAAGCTAAAGGATCCTTTTTATGATCCAGTCTACTTAGGTTTTAGATGAGAAAAAAAACCTAGGGTGGGTGGGGAATTAGCTCAAGAGTCGAGGAGTGAGTTAACGTCACACATGTGGCAGATTCTAGGTTGTTAATTTCCAGAGTCATTGATTCTGGAATGAACATCTCACCAACCCCACCATCCACAAAGGCCCCAATCACTTGGCTGTCTATAGGACTGAGTGAGGCCCAGGGGGAAGCCAGTGTGGCCAAGGTGGAGACGGGCAAAAGTAAATGTGGAGAACAGAAGTACAAGGGTTATGCCCTCAGGAAGTGTAGAGTCTGACACAACTTGGGACCCTAGAATGACAGTTCTAAAGTCATTCCAGTCCATGGTGTGCACATGTGGATATAGTCCCCAGACTATACCCAATCTCAGATTCTCTCCTTGGAGTGTAGGATGGGAGTCCAGAGCCAGCCGGCCTGCGTGGTAAGGCAGAATTGTTGTGAGAGCCCCAGATCTTGGAAGAGAGAACTGGTATGACAGAACCTAATCCCTCAAGTGGATCTGTAAGGGTTATGCATTATATGTCATTGAAAGGCTATAATTCAGTTCCCCAGACAGTACATAAGAGTTTCAGGACCTATTAAAGTAATCTGACAGATCCGTGTGTACCTAGGACTCATTTCTAAGTTGAAAACACATCACAAAACCAACCTATATGCACAGGATGGTCTCACTTGTATGTAATAGATAATATATCCCAATCAGATATATCCCAACCATTACCCAGATGAGAAGCGGGTCTGCGTGGAAGCACAGGGCAGAACAGATAACTTTCGCTCATTTCTAGGTTACACTCCTGTGTTTGGATGTTTAACTCTGAAACTGTATTAGTTGCACAATGACAATTTTCAATAAGCATTGAGAATTAAAACCAACCAAACACCTCACCAACAATGGACGGGAACATACACACAGGTTTAGTCAAGGATGTCACGGCCCAATACTGGCTAACTTTTCCATAAGTGATCATCAGACCTTATGTTTAGACTGTCGGTTAGTTATGAAGATGCCTCTGTGCAAGCAAAGTGTTGTGGTAACATTTACGGGCTGGATTTTTAGCATGAGGAAGGCTGGAGTGTATGGACACCTGACAGGTGACCCCCAGTGGGTGATGCTTTTGGAGGTGGCACTGGAGACTTCAGGAGGCCTGCCTGGAGCAAGAGGATCTGGGGGGAGGGGAGTTCTTCAGACTACTGTCTCCACTACCAAGAATGGTCTACTTTACTATGGATCCCGGATGGACAGAGTCAGCAGCGAGGCTTGGGACCCACTGGAACCCCGAGCTGAAGCCAGTCTTCCCTGCTTGAGTTGTTTCCTGCAAGCATTTAACCATGGCTTGCTGTATCTTTGCTAAGATCCACAGTCACTGATTAACCCAATTCCCAAGGTGGTTAGGGCCCAATGTTATAAAACATTATATTATGTAGCGAGCGAGGTTCCTTTTGCCAGGTGTATGGGGGACATAAGAAACTGATAGTTTATGGCTGCATCAGAAATGGGATAAAATCTGGGAAACGGGGTGAGAAAATGTCTCTCATTGTGCCCTTAATTTAGATTTATAGGGTATTGTTTCTTTAATGATAAACTGATCTATAGAGTACTCTGGAGAGAAGAGACCCTCACAATGGCTACAGCAATGGTTTTCAACCTGTGGGTACAGACTTTTTGGGGGTTGGGGGGCATGTAAAAATGACCCTTTCACGGGGATCACCTAGGACCATTGGAAAACACAGATATTTACATTTGGATGCATAACAGTAGCAACATTACAGTTATGAAGTAGCAACAAAGTAATTTTATGGTTGGGAGTCACACAACATGAGGAACTGTACCAAAGGGTAGCAGCGTTAGGAAGGCTAAGAACCACTGGTCCTCAGGCTCTCCTGACTAAGAGCATAATCCTATCTAGCATAAATCCATCTAGCATAAATCCTATCTATTTTCTCCAAGCACAGGAGCACAGTACCAGGAGAGATGAACGGTTACCATGGAGACCTTCCATGGAAATATGAGGCTTCAGGTGCCTTGGGAAGCTATTTGGGTTTGAGCGCCGCTGTCATTCCTGCCTCTGCTCCGGGGACCCAATGCAGCCATCGTGCATGCAAGTCCTCCAGCTCTTAAATTGGCCTGGCCACAACCTCCTTCCCTTAGCATGTGGAGGGAGGAGAGGGCCAGGAAAGAAAAGCATGCGGACCTCAGCAGATGGAAGCATGCAAACCAGAAACACATGGGCAGCTCAGTGAGCTTCCCCATCCGCCTGACTGCTGGAATGATTTACAAGAGGCCAAGCCAAGTGTGTTCCCACTGCTCCAGACCCAGAGGGGAGAAAGGAAGGGGCGGGGAGGAGAAGGTCACACCTGCTTGTTCCCTTTCCTCCTTCCTGGGACAGTCATTGTTTACTTGCTGGCCACAGGTGGCCCTGGCTGAGCCTATAAACACCACTGAGAAGCCAGTTGGCTTGGCTGGAGGAGGCCACTTGAGTGAAGGATATGAGGCCACTCTTAATCACCTCCCAGCCAAAACCGATTTCCTGTCTAATTCCCTCAGGCCGTTCTTCACACAACCTCTCAGGGATGGAAACCAACTCATAAGCAGACATGAGACCTACAGTCCAAAGGGCCCTCAGTTATAATTTGGGGGGTGGGAGTGGGGTAAGCTCGCTAGGCTGTAGAGGGAACAAGCCTTATATGCTGGTAAAGAGCTGCAGAACTAATGGTTTGGGTTTCATTCGTTCATTATGGTCTCTACCATACCTATCATTGATGGCCCCATTAAGATGAGGAGACAGAAAGCTCCAAACATGGCAGTGCTTGTTTATCCTCCACCAAGGTAGGGCATGGGCATACAGCAGACACCCAAGATGAATGAGAGAAGCAGCCAGTGATAAAGGGAAAGGAGGCACTTCCTACCAGCTCCTACTGAGAGACAATACTAGACCTGTATTCCCAGGCCTGCCTTGGAGAACCCTGAACGTGTAACTTAACATTAGCAGTGGTGAGAGTCTTGCCCCCAGCATATAGTTGGACCCGGACTTTCTTTCGCTGTTGTTAGGAGTCAGGAGCCATGGAGTGCTCAAAACCCAGGCACTTTGTGTAGATAAAAGCCCAGGGTTTTTTTTTTTTTTTCAAATAAGTAAGTAAAGAAATCGCAGGTGGCTAGAGAGAAGGCTCAGTGGTTAGGAGGAAGTAGTTAGAGCCCTTTGCATTTGCAGAGGATCCAGGTTTCGTTCCCAGCATCTGCACGCGGTGCTCCTGGCTCAAACCCAGCTGATTTGGTTTAGAGTCAGAGGGGTCGCCCTTTTTCCAAGCATCATCTGGTTGGAACTTTCCGGTTGATTTTTGTCTTGAAAGTTATCCTCGCCTTTCTCCCCACATCTTCTGTCTTCCCATTTTCTGCTAGACAGCCTGAACGTCCTTCTACCACAGAGTAAACAATGCTGAAACTCAGCCCGAGGTCTGATGGCATGTCACTTGTTTGCTATCCCTCACTGCTTTCATTTCTAGGAGCTCGATGGCCCTGGAGAACTGCCCTCAAGTGGTTACCCAACCCCTAGAATGGCAAACATTTGCCAGCTACTGTGCCTTTCAGTGCAAGCCAACAAGTAGCCCAGGTCTAGCCCAGGGTCTAGCCACCTGGACCCTGTCTTGGTTCCTCACTCTCTAGGACCACTATTCACCTACCCATAGTGATGAGTACCAAGCAATTCAGTGGGCCCTGTGTCCCAAGACTACTGAAGCTATTCACACTAGCTACTCCTCAGCCTGTCTTCAAACTCATTCACTCTTTCCCTGGGCTAGCCCACATGGACCCAATTTCCTCTCTCTTCACACTTCCGTGCTTTCCTACTATGCCCCTCATGATTTGCACACCTCTTCTTACTGTGACTTGTAGCCTGCCAGTTACCTCTGATAGCTCTTGATTGACGCTAACCTTTCAGTCGTGGTTGTCTCTTGATTTGTTGGCCTTATTCTTAAATAAAACAACTCCTACCTTTGTTTGTTTCCAAGATTTCTCTTTGTGTAACCCAGACTGTCCCAGAACTTGCTCTGTACACCAGGCTATGCAGGCCTCTAACTCTGAGATCAGCCTGCTTCTGCTTCCTGAGATCTGAGATTATAAGTGTGAGTCACCACCACCCAGCAACAATTTATATCTTAATATAATGATTTTGTCAGGAAAGGTATACATGTAGATTATCTGGGACTTCCCTGGTATCTCACAAGCTTCCCTCTCACAAGAGGGAAGGGCCTCTTGTTTGCAAGGCCCTTCCCTTGGGTGAGCCCTGCATCGTATAGGGGAGAGTACCAGCTGTCTCCAGCAGCTTCAGGATATCTTACCTAATTCCCCGGCAGGTGCTGAGTGTGACGCTGGACTCGACCACCTCCCTCACAGTTCCATGGTAAAAGCAATGATCCTAGCAAACAGAAAGGAAGCACTCGGTCAAGTGACACTGATGAACATGGCAATGTTAATGTCTCGTAGATTGACAAGTGATAGATTCACTCCTTCCCAACCCTGACCTTACAGCTCTTACAACATGCAAAATGCTTCCAAGCTTCCACTTTATTTGGTTCTTCTAGAAACCCAAGACATAGCACAGGGCAGACATCACCAGCCCTGCTGAGCAGACAAAAAAAAAAAAAATGTTGAGGCTCACAGGGACAAAAAGATTTGCCAAAGACCTTCCTGCTAGGTTGGAGAACCCAGGATTTTCAAATCTGACATGCCAGCTTCAGCAATAATCTTCTGAGAGAGCCAACCTCTCAATAATAGCTCCTCTGTAACTCCCTGTAACGGGCTGGATAGTGTCCTCATAAAAATCTTACATCCACCCAGAAGCTAGAATATGATTTCATTTGTAAAGAGGGTTTTGATCATGTAATTAAATTAAGATATGGCCACATGGATTAGAGCAGGTCATAAATCTAATGGCCCATACGCTCCCTGGATGAAAGGACACAAAGGACACAAGGGGAGAAGTCACCTGAAGACAGAGGCAAAGCCTGGAATGATGTACCACAGCCAAGGAGCACCGAGGAATTAGAAAAGGGAGGACTCTTCTTGGGAGCACTTAGAAATTAGAAAAGGGAGGACTCTTCCCTGGAGAGCTTACGGAGTGTGTGTGGCTCTCCCAACAATTTGGTTTGGACTTTTAGCCTCCAAAATGGAGAGAGAATCTATTTCTCCTGTCTTAACTTCCAGGTTCCCGGTGCTTTGTTAGGGCAGCCTCAAGATAAAAACTCAGCTCAAGATGTTCTTCCTTCCCCAAATCCACCTGGACCAGCCTTCCTGGGTCCCTAGCTCCATGAAGTCTGATGTATTTCCTAGTCCGAGTACTCGGCTTACAGGTATGTGGTCCCCCAAACCCAGCCAGATCCCTCCACCTTTATGACCATTGCCAAGCACTACCATAAGCAGGCTCTGGGCAAGGCTTCAGAGACTCAATGAGAATATGGACGTATATAGCTCCAGTCCCTGGGGTTTATAGTCTTGTGAAAGCTAGTCATTAATAATTAGGAAGCTTCGGTGGTTTGAATGAGAACTGCTGGCCCCTACCCAGGCTCAGTTATTTGGACACTTGGTAGTCCTCAGTGATGTTACTCAAGTAGGCAGTGTAGCCTTTATAGAGGAAGTAGGTTACTGGAGGACAGGATTGGAGATTTCCTAGCCTTGCCCACCTCTCTAGTTTGCTCTCTGTGCTTCATGATTGGAGCAAACGATGTGCTTTCTCAGCCTCCTGCTCTGGCTGCCTACTGCCATGACTCTCCCACCATTGTGGATTAATGTTCTGGAATCTTAAATCCAAAAAAACTCTACCTTCTGTAAGTTGCTTTCTAGTCATGCTGTTTTATCTCAATAACAAAAAGCAATTGATGCAGAAGTCAAAGGCACACAGCTACAAATATTTTTTGTGGTACTAGGAAAGTTTGATCTCTAGGCTAATCAAAGCAATTAGGAAACAAGCACCGAGCTTCCGAAAGTGCATGTGTGCTAAGTCAGCTGTCGCTCTCCCCAGATGGAGAAAACATTCTTCCCAAAGAGGTCAGAATGGATTCGTTGGCTAGAACACAGAGAGGGTAAAACTGGGAGAGAGTCTGGGCATGGTGGTGTAGGCCTTTAATCCCAGCACTCAGGAGGCAGAGGCAGGAGGATCTTTATGAGTTCATAGCCAGCCTGGTCTCTAGAGTGAGTTCTAGGACTGCACAGAAAAACCCTGTCTCAAAAAACCAAACAAAAACAAAAACAAAAAAACTAGGAGTAAAATCAGTTATCTTTAAAGGGCTTCCACAACACCTTGAGGCTAAGCAGCAATCATAAATGCTCAAGTCTCCCCTGCATGACAGACAGTCTAAGGATCTCATCTCCAGACTGCGCTGTGCCGTTTCCTTGGGGGAGGGGTCCAGAAGGCAAACCCATTTGGGGGTGGGGAGGCGGTCCACTTCTTTCCCATCTCTAGTCCTGGATACAGCCTGGTAATTAAGCTGAAGCATTTTGGTCCAGCCAGGCCAGCCTTAAATCCAGGCTCCCACATATGTCAACAGTGTACATGACTTCTCTGGTCTTCCGCATCTTTAACCTCCAACCTCATAGGGCCCATGAGAGACCTGTACACAAAGGAGCCAGCTAGACTGCTTCCTAGCGCAGAGAGATAGACAGCAAACATTAATGGTTATATTTTCATTAAATTCTTTCACTAGACATATAACATGGCCTCCAAGGACACAACAGCCTACCAAAAAGGCTGACCCAGATCCACTACCTTTACTATTTTTTCTATTCTACATCTGAGCCATACAGCCAGGTCAGGAAGCACAAGCCAAGCCCATCCTCAACCTAGGTTCCTTCTCTGAATCCCAGGTACCTATTCATCTACCAGTGGTCCACTGGCCAGCAGCACCTGTCATCTACCCTTTCTCACTGACACACAGCCAGGAGGGGAAACAGCAGGAGTCTCCTCTTGGTGTCAACGTCTCCTGGACTTTAAACCAAGTCAGATTCATGACTTTACTTTGTGAGCACAAAGGAACCCCGACTGTGGTAGAGGCCATCCCCCAGCTCCTAGGAAGGCAGGCAACATACACACAGCCCAGCTTCTAGCCAAAGGTCTCACTGCTTCCCAGCACATCTAGGAAGGCAGGCAACATATGTACGGACCAACTTCCAGTCAAGGGTCCCACTGTTTTTCAAAGGCCAGCCTGTCATGGGCTTCTCCATCTGTCCCCAGGCCAGGGGAACAAGAGGCAGATCATCAACAACCAGGTTCTGAGTGTGGTCTTTAGAACTTGGGAGTGAGACTACAGACTCCGTGCACAGCTCCATGACCGAAAGACTAGTTCTCTCCAGAACAGGGGGCCAGGCCTTCAAGGGTTCTTAGTCAGTGGGATGACTGAGAGTCAAGCGAGCATTCAGAAATGTAGGTCAAACAGTGTTTCAAGGAGAAGCCTCAGACCTCTCTGCTCTCTGACTAATGGCTGTCATAGTGTACACACCCCCATGCTCTCGGCAATGGTATGTTCTCCAACTGCCACATGCTCTTTAATTTACAGAGAGCACTAGCACATGTGACCAGGGTATTTGTCATTTACTCTTAGCAACTGACACGCAGGTCTTTACTCTTTGACAACAGTTGCTAATTTTTACTTGAATTCTGAGCACAGCTTCATGAGGCAGATATTAATCTCACAATTTTAAAGGAGAAACTAAAGGCTCGTTTAAAGGACCTCAGCTTCTAGACTGAGGCGGATGTAAAAAGCTTGACTGATTCAGTTAGGCAGAGACATGAACCCCAGCAACGTGGCCCTGAACCCCACCCTCTACCATCCCCAACCAAGGCAGAAAATGGCACCTGACTGACACTTCCCAAAGCTTTTCTACCCTCTGGCACCCAATGGGACGAGCTCTAGTCTGAGCCTTGCCACTTCAACAAAGGCAAGTTACTCCTCCCTCCTCAACCCCCTCATCTGTAAATTATGGAGTTAGAAATTATATTTATGAATCCCCATAAAAATCAGTGACTCCTCTTACCCTTCTACGGCACTGACTCAGTGGTCAGCTCATTTAATTTTTGAGATTTAAAAAAAAAAAAAAAAAAGAGTTCAGTATGGTCCAAAGGGTTGATTAAGGTCATCCAGCTAGTGAGAGCCAAGACCGCAGGCCTGGCTGCAGCTCCCAACAACCCTTGTAAGTCTTGCTGTTGGAACACATTCCCAAACCTGTTCCCCAGTAACCTGACCTAGATTAGGACTGTAGCCTACAGGTCTAGCTAATGAGTCTTGATAAGATTCCCAGAGTGCCTGTCTAGTTTGGAGGCAGAGTCCGATCCTCAGCATTTAGGCCAACACTATGGATTACTCCATTCCTGCTTCTCCTTGATTTCTTTGTTTCTCAATGAGAAGGCTGACTGGGAGCCCCCTGGGCCTGGGTGGGGACTTTGCAAGAATCCAACAGTGGTGGATGGAAGAAAACAATGATCTTGGCCCAGGGTTCAGTAAGGATATGCTTCAGCCAGCGAGGCAGGCCTTCAGGAAGGAGGGGGATTCAGGGGACCAGGGGACAGCCTCTTCCAGAGTTCTGCTCTGAAAGACCCTTAACACGTCTCTGCTTGGTGCACAGCTTAGAGCACAAAGAACAAGTCAGGATCAGCCATGAAGTCATTGCATTCCGCAGCGTCTCAGGCTGAGGGGGCCACCCCAGGGGGCTTTCACAGCAGGAAGCATGAGCTCATCTGTTAACTTGTGCCCTGAGACCCATTCATGAGTTGTGGGTATGGAAGTAGGAGGGGCTGAACTCATAGGAGGGTGGTTCTGTGAAATTGTAATGGCTATGGACTATGGGCTTTCTAAGAAGAGAAAAGCGTGGGGCAAGGGGTTTTGTGGAGATGCGGGCCATAGCTGGACAGTTTCTCTGATCCAGTCCAGTCTGCCAGCTGCTATCACTGGCCACATTTCCAACTTCGTTCGCATCCAGGAAAGTCTTCGGGGAAAAAAATCCCTTTGACTTCGCATCCAGAACCCAAAAGAGCATCTCCCCTCTTTTCCAGGTACCCATATACTCATTCTGCGGTAGACCTCTGAGAGCAGTGGTTCTCAACTTTCCTAATGCTGCGACCCTTTAGAACAGCTCCTTGGGTTGTAGTGACCCAACTATAAAATTATTTACATTGCTACTTCATAACTGTCATTTTGCGACGGTTATCAATTGTAATGTAAACATTTTTGGAGATGGGGGTTTGCCAAAGGGGTCAGTGACCTACACGTTGGGAACTATTTTCTTAGCTGACTCCAAACTTAAGTGATCCATTCTTTTCTCCATTCCAGGATGCCTGACAAACAATCTAGCCTGCTAGTAACTGACCATGGCTTGCTTGTTAGATATTCACACGCAGGCAGAGAGCTATCTGAAGAATGGGTTGCACAGAGATCTCGTTCCAGTTCCTATTAGTGGAATCCCGAGCAGAGGAGCCGCTCCTGGTCTTCATGTCACACACCAGAAGCCAAAACCCAATGAAGCTCATGCTCTTCTTCCTACACCTCTCTGGGGCCCAGCCTCGGAAGCCTCAGTCTGGGCAGGGCTTTTCAGTTCTGAGGCTAATCGTGCAACAGGTGGTAGGATTTACTGTCTTAAATGTCCACCCGTAGGGTATGGTGAAATGAATTAAGCTATAAAACTATTTTCAAAAACGATGACTCTCTGACGATGTGCAAAACTTTCCTACTAAAAACAACTGCGAAGGGGAAAGATCCAGCAGCACATTTTTACAAAGCCTGATGGAGCTGGGCAGTAGTGGCGTATGCCTTTAATTCCAGAGCTTGGGAGGCAGAGGCAAGTAGATCTCTGAGTTGGAAGCTAGCCCCAGGAACAGAATGAGTTCCAGGACAGTCAGGGATACACAGGGAAACAATGTCTTGAAAAAACAAAACAAGCAAACAACAACAAACCCCAATTGCATTTAAAAGGCATAATATAATTCTGTTGTTATATTGTTTTGTTAATATTACATATTATATTATGTTAATATAAATTTGTATGCATGGTGATTAAAACTCTACAAAACCCTACATTTAAAAAAAAAAGATTAATCAACATCTACTCGGATAAGATGGCAGGATGATGAGTAAATTAATCCTTTCAAAGATTTTTAATATGTGGGTGATTAACATAGGCCTAATAGTATACTTTGTAATTATTTACACAAATTTCAATTAAATTACCCTCAAACATTCCACCTCTCTCTGCTTTGCCGTTTCTGCTGGCAAAGGACAGGGAGCAATTATGAGACAACAGAGTTCGCCTCTGTTTGGGCCCTAAGTGTTGGTCAGGGGAAGCCAGCCCTTCAGAGAAGGGGCCACATATTTATACCCACCCAGCCGGGGCAGCTACTGATGGACACGTGTCTACCTGACTCACCTCAGATTTCAACGTGCTGGTCTGAGGATTGCCGCTTGTGGTGTAGCAGGTTTCTGTGTAGGCTGGAGCAAAAAGGTACCTGAAAGAAATAAGAGCAGACATTTGAACCTTTACTGACAAATTCTCTTCCTGGCGATGGCGCTCAGTGACTTTAACTGAACCACAAAAGGCTACCCTGACTAGAAGAAAGTGTTGGTCATTAGGGGACTAAGGAACAAAAAGAAAGCCAGGAGGAAATCTGTCATTGGTCACTCCATCCAGATGGAGATGACAATACTAAATCAGTCATCTTGGTTTGTTTTTCTGGGTCCTGAGAAAGACCCAGAAACTGCAAACACGGTCACAATATCTCTGAGTCTGAGGACCTGATCGTAAAATTCAAATGGTCCTTCCAGTGTGGTACATGCTAAATGGGCACCTCATTTTTTTTTCTTTATGAGAATAACCTCTGCTGAATGTTTTTGGTAGGGTTGTCAGTCAAGGGGTCATACTGGCCCAGGCCTATGTTTTAGGATAGCCAATGTAGTGAGTGATATCGCAGGGGCTAAACAAATGGCAGGGACAGTCACTGTTCACAGAGCTCTGACGCTACCTGCTTCTCCTTTCTGTGGGTCAGATCTCCTTCGACCTGATGTTTCTGCTTGACATCATTCCAAACATTCCCTTTCCCCTTTCTAAATGTAAACACTGTTTCTCTCTTGTCTCAGACCCTTTGAAGCTGAGGCTAAGGATCCCTCACCGAGGGCTTGGAGATATAGAACGAGCTTCCTAAAATTTCTCCAAAAGTAAAATAGCCATGGCTGTCTTGGAACTCACTCTGTAGACCAGGCTGGCCTTGAACTCAGAAATCCACCTGCCTCTGCCTCCCAAGTGCTGGGATTAAAGGCATGTGCCACCACTGCCTGGCTATTTCTGATTCTTAATGGGACAAAACATCAGAAATTCAAGTCTGACAGAAAGAAATGCATGTGTGTATGTGTGTGTGTGTGTGTGTGTGTGTGTGTGTGTGTGTGTAAAATCTAAAAAGGAATTAGGTGCAGGACATTTCAGAAATATATGTATTCTCAAGTCCATTTTACTGAAAAGCTAATCAGTGTACCCCAGGTACATGTATTGAAAACAACTGGCAAGGCAGGGGTCCACTGCCAGTGGTGGCTATCTCAGGGGAGGGCAGATGTTCACAAGGCAAGTTATATATTGCTGCAATTAAAAAAAAAATGCTTGATCAAGTATTTATTCCAAAAACAGAAAACCTAATTCAAAACTGCTTTGTAGAAGAAAACACAGGCAGAAGCCAGAATGGAGAGTCAGAGAAATCGGAAGAGACACTAGATTTGGGAAGAGGAGATGTTTCCCAGAGGAAGGGACATGGCTCCAAAGTCTAAGCTGGATGCTTCCCGTCCCAGGATAAAGTCAGATGGCAGATGCCTTAAGAATTAACATTCAGTCTTGAGGAGAAACCACCCAAGGGGGATATGTAGACCCGGGAAACCACAAAATCCAGCTGATCCAAAGGAACACTCAGCCACACAGAAACTCTGGGTCAGCTGCCAACTTGCAGAATGTTGTCTCCAAGCCCACCTCCCCTTAGCTTCCAGAGATCCGGCGGGAAGTTATTCACAGGTCTGACCAAATTCATAGGAATTCAGGAGGAAGTCTCCCAAGGCCACAGGCCCCACAGTTAGGCCTGCTTGTGCCTTCCAGCAAGTTTACTAAAAGGAAGATATAGTTAACTCGGGAGAGAATTAATGAGTACTCCAGCATGCCGCGGGGCTTAGAGCATGGCCTAGGATCTGAAAGATAGAGGCTTTGACTCCACCTCTGGCCGGTTCTGTCTCTACAGCCACTAGCCGGTTACTTTCTCTTCAGTTTCCTCTTCCCATGAGTAAGAGCAATATACCTCCCGAATCAAGCAATTTAATAATGCAGGGAGCAAGCTGGTAGAGAGGAGCTGGGTAGAACTTAATAATTATCATCATTGCTTTTATTTTACTTTAACTTTTAGAAACAGGGTTTCATGTAGCCCACAATGGCCATGAACTCATTACATAGCCAAGGATGGACCCTGACCCTCCCATCCCCACATCCCAAATGCTGGGATTACAGGTACAGATGTGTGGCAACACATACAGTGCTATAAGGTATTACGGTTGAGCCCAGGTCTCCATGGGTGCTAGGCAGTATTTTGTTAGCAACTGAACCACATCTCCAGCCCCTGAGTAGTGCTTTTAACAAGGTTTAGGATGGAAGAATCCAGAAAAATGAATGGATCTCACCCGTGTCTTTCTCTAGCTCTCTTCAGCTATTAATTCACCCATATATCACTTAAGAGCGGAGAGGAAAAGCAATTAGCTCATTCCTAGGATCTACTTCCTGGGCCGTTTTCACAGACTGGGTAATGGACAGGACGGCTGGTTGAGAGGTCAGAGTGTCATGGTGTACCCTGGGTGCTGGTGAAGAGATGTAAATTTTCCCACAGGAAATGCACTTGAGGTAAATACACTTTAAGCTTAGTCAGGGTTTTAGGGGAGGGGAGATCACTTATCCTATCCAGCGGCACCATTAAAATGAACCAAAGTGGGGAGGATGGGGGATGAGCCAAAGAGAGGAATCCCAACAGCCTTTGAGATATCCGCACACAGGCTCTCAGGCACACGAGTTCAGCAGACAGCTCTTCTGCAGTTTATCTGGGGGCTTGCCCTCGTCAGTGAGCAACTCTTGAAGCCTCAGCATTTAAAGAAGCTTTAAAAACTCAAACAGATTTCTCATCAGACTACAATATTCCCTTGAAAGCAGGGACTACAGTTGTCTTTATAAGCTACTCCTGGCTCCCAAAGCAGGCAATACAAATTTAGCCTGAATAAGTGGGTGACAGAATTAATGAATTAATGAACAAATGAACCTCCGATCTAGTATAAGAACGTACCAGGAAGCCATTCAAGAAGAGAAACTTCCAGAGATTGGGGGCTCTTGAAACTACCCACTCCAGTTCTGACTATGCGTCCTCTGTAGCTAAAGTTCTCACCCTGAATTAAAAATGACCTCTCTGCATCCAGCAGCCAGGCTGTGGTGATGCAGGTCTTTAATCTCAGCACTCAGGAGGCAGAGGCAGCTGGATCTCTGTGAGTTCAAGGCCAGCCTGGTCTACAGAGTCAGTTCCAAGACAACCAGGGCTACACAGAGAAAAGTTGTCTCAGAGAGAGAGAGAGAGAGAGAGAGAGAGAGAGGGAGGGAGGGAGGGAGGGAGGGAGGGAGGGAGGGAAACAGAGAGAGAAACAGAGACAGAGACAGAGACAGAGACAGAGACAGATAGTTAGTTTTAAAATGCAAGTTAGGAGCTGGAGAGATGGATCAGGCGGTAAAAGACTCTCTGTGTAAGAACAAGGAACTGATTTCCAGCAATCAAGTTAAAAAAGCCGGACATAGAAAGCAGCATGTGTCTGCTAACCTCAGTGCTAGTGAGGCAGAAACAGGAGGATCCCTAGAATTTGTGGGTGTGGGCCAGCCAATCTAACAGAAATCAGTGAGCTACAGGCTTGGTGAGAAGTCCTGTCTCAAAGCATAAGGTGGAGACCTACAGCGAAAGACCGTTGACCTCAGGCTACCACATGAATAGGTACCCAAGCATACTCCACATGCAAAATGCAAAGTAGGGGGCCACACCTCAGACCTACTGCATTAAAAGAGAAACTGAGGCTGGGGCCCAGCCTTCTGTCTTAACAGCACTTCCCCCACCCCTCCGACCCCCAGGTAATCCTGAAATGAGAACTAGCCTAGAACCAATACCCTAAACCACAAGCCTCTGAAAACACTTCAGAAATATGTGTACATGCTCTGACTTCCAAGCCCCTCACCTTCCTGTCTCCACCACATCCTGGATTGTTGCAAACCTGAGAAAGCCAACAAGTTTATTACCCACCCACTTGAACGCTAGGTTACACTGCGTTTGCACCTTAACAGCACACCTGAGAGGTAGGGATTCCTACCTGTTCCCATTTTCTAGACAAGGGGCCAGGTCACTTTTAAGGGACCATGACACTGTTGGAGCTGGATTTCAGTCTTGAGTTTGTGAGCCAGACTCCTTATTGCTCTGACTCTCTGAGATGAAAACATGACACCAAACCATTGCCTGGAACTTGGAGATCAAGTGCAATTTGATGATGATTGATGATGATGATGATGAGCATCTATCATGATCAAGGCAACTATACCCAGTTGGATATGAATGTCTGCACTGAAGAGCCATAGGATAAGCTAAGCACAGGGCAGAAGCAAGACAGTTTAAAGTAAGAAATTCTGGGCTGGTTCTAGCTAACTAACCTTTTCCCTGAATGGGCTACGGATGTGCGCTAGGAAGGTCCCTCCTTCTGGAAGCAAAGAGGTCATGTTGCATCACCATCTGTACAATTTTACCCCCAGGGACAAAGCTCTGCTTTCAAAGGCTCTCTCCACCTTTCCTAAGAGAAGGCTGAATATGCCCATGTGTCCAGGCAGGGCGATTCTGGGACTGCGCTCAGGACAAAAGTTGTTGTCTCTTCCCAGAGAAGAGACCACATACATGGATGCTGAGTGGCCAGATGTCCCTTCTCTAACTGCATCTTTCTCTCATCTCTCTGATAGGGGGCTGGCTCAGCATGGTGGCAGGAAGCTGTCTCTTACCACTGGCATGCGTTAGGGTTTTCAGGAAATGATTTGTGAGTGGAGATCCAGGAAGAGGGGAAGCCTATCCAAGATTCCCACCCTCCCCCTCCCCCCACTGACTCTGCTAGAGAAAACATTCTGCTGTACTCCCTTATCTTCAGTCCTGTCCGTTCTGCCCTAGGGAGACCATAGGCAGGCCAAGAGTGGCAGAAGAGGCTCTGCTGTGTCACCATCCTTAAGGTGACAAAAGCGGCTGGCGCTGCAGTCCTAAACGGGGCAAAACCCTAGTCACTCGGACCCCAAAGTCCCTAAACAAAACCTCCATCTTGGGGGGCTAGAGAGATGGCTCTGTGTTTCAAATCACTTGCTGCTCTTATAGAAGACCCAGGTTAAATTCTCAGCACCCAGCAGAGCGGTGGTGGCGCACACCTTTAACCCCAGCACTTGGGAGGCAGAGGTAGGCGGATTTCTGAGTTTGCGGCCACCCTGGTCTACAGAGTAAGTTCCAGGACAGCCAAGGCTACACAGAGAAACCCTGTCTCGAAAAACCAAAAAAGAAAAGTTCTCAGCACCCACATGGTGGCTCATAACCGTCCGTTACTCTAGTTCCAGGGGATCAGACACTCTGTTCTGGCCTCTGCAAGTACCAGGCATGTGGACTGCGAACATATAATACATGCAAGCAAATATTCACAGACATAAAGAAAAATAAACAAATCTTTAAAAAAAAAAAAAAAAACCCAACACCCTGACTCTGCTGAGGCCAACCTAAGAAACTAAACTCCATCCCATCCCATCCACCCCCACCATCCCTCCTAGGCGTTCTCCTCCACTGCAACTTGGAACCACTAGACCAGCCAAGCCCCAAAGCTCATAGCTTGCACACCGCTCTGACGACCTTTTCCTAAGGCTTGTGGCCTTCAAAAGTCCACCACCACTTCTGGCAGAACCGTTTCCACCACGGTTGCAGAGCTATTTGCTGACAGAAGTGTCAGATGGTTCTCTGGGCTGAAGTCCCCTCTCTGGAGGGAAGAGCAGAAACCTAGCTAAGGCTACACAGCATCTTCCTGGTACTCCGCTCACAGTCCCCCAGCATCCGACGGGCAAACTGAGACAAAGACAGTTTTCAAAAACACCCTCTTCCCATGTGCCAGGCACTAACAAAAAACGTCTCTGCTCCTTCCCAGGATGTTTTTGCTGCTGCCCCTCCCCTGGTGCGTCTAGTCCTTTCGAGAGTATCCAAGTGTCTGTACACGTGGAGTCAAAGATCAGATTCTCACTCTTTCTTGACCTGGGGCCTGGGTAGGGGGTTGGAGGGTGGTTGAGGGTGGGTCCTCATCCTATCCCAGATAGTCATATGGCTGCCTTTCATTTTTTCCTCATACTCTTAAGGTCATGGACTCTGGCCCAATCACTCTACAACACCAGGAAAGGCTCTGAAAAAGAAAATACAATGTCCCAGAACCCATCCAGACCCATAATAAGAAATTTGTGTCTTTAATAGTTTTTTCAGGTGATGCTTTTTTTCTGGATGGGAACTACCCTGCTCTGTTAGGTTGGTTCCAACTTTTTTTTTTTTTTTGGAGGGGGGTGGTCAAGACAGGGCTTCTCTGTATAGCCCTGTCTGTCCTGGAACTCACTCTGTAGACCAGGCTGGTTTTGAACTCAGAAATCCATCTGTCTCTGTCTCCCAAGTGCTGGGATTAAAGGCGTGAGCCACCACTGCCCAGCTCATTTTAACTTTTTAACTTTCTGAGTTCCCTTCCTGGCCTTCTAGGCACCTCTCCACAAACTCTCAAAATGATTTAGAAATAGGTACTGCTGTGTAGGGGGGTGTTCAAAAAAGAATCTAATGATGGCACTAGGCCATCAGAGAGGGACTCAGAGCTGTCCTTGGTTTTCACATTGTACTAGGACATTGTCTACAAATACAGCGCCAGTTGTATTCAGAGCTACGTGGCCGGAAGGCTTCTGATAGCACACACGTCGTGTAATACCCAGAAGGCTTTGGATTGAGTGCCAGCTGCACTGGACTGTCCTTCCAGGCCATGAATCAAGGCAAGGATGACCATGGTTCATGAGGGCTGTGGGGGAGGGGAGAAACTATGTAGAGACTCAGACTTGAAAAGCCTACCAACGTTTTTCTAGACTCTATCAAAGTGTCCTGGCTGCAGGACACTACTCACAGTGAATTAGGGCATCGCTCACATAACCCTGTAAATTCGGATGTTCACATGTAAAGGCTTTAGTAAAAGACTATATAATTGCAAGTATTTCCATTCAGTAGGGAAAATAACCCCAGGTTTCCACTAAATGCAAACGGTGCTGCCTGGACTCCCCAGGAAGGGAAGCATTGCTGAAAAGAAGAATATGTTCCTCTCATGAAACAGCCTGGGCTAGGTCACATTTTGGGCAGAATGAAAAACAAAAAAAAAAACATACATATAATTTTCTTTTGCATTTGTTCTCCGAGAGGGTAAACGTAAGGAGGAAAAGAGAACCAAGTTTTCCAAGTCAGCCTGCACTTTGCTTGGTCTACCTCTGACTCTAAAGGACTGGAAACAGATTTGCAAAACCCCATTGCCAAATAAGGCACTGATCGGTCAGGGGCTCACAAGCACCAGCATTCCTTGGTGAGGGCTCAGAAGAGCCCTGGAAGGCTGAAAGTTGCTCCTAGAGTGAAGAGCTGAGCCTTCCTCCCACTTGAGCAAGGCCCCTGTTGTCTAGGGGACCCACTTCCAAAGCAACCCTAAGAAGCAAGATGGTACCACCCACCAGCCCAGCTCTCAAAAAGCCAAAATCGTGGGTATGTTGTCATTAGCTGCCTATTAAGGACATCTCTAAACAAGGCATTAAAGCAACACTCGTCTTCACCAGCAGCTTCCCATTGTATTTCTGGTTTCCAAAGACCTCACATCCCTCTAACTAACTCCTGGTCCTGAGTGTTGTTTTTATGTTATGCCCAAAGCATGTCTGGATAAGCAGGGTTTTATCCTTTAGCCAGCAGGCTATTTATTTAATCCTCTCCATGGCTCTCTCCTCACTGTGAGTGTGAGCATGAATATCCATCAGTACAAATAGGGTCAACAGCTCCGGATCAGGCAAGCTTAGCTGGCAAGAGACCCGAGGGGCCCAGGAAATGGCTCACCGATAAGAGTTTGTGGGTTTGTTTTAAAGATGCACTACATAGCCCATCCTGGACATTTATTTGTTAAGAATTGTTTCCGGGAAATTGAATTTTCTCAGAAATACCAAATTTTAAAGAGGAAGAAACATCCCCTGGTAGCAACCTGTATACTAACCAGAATTTTGTAAATAATCACAGTAGCTGTTCATCAGATTAGCTGAAGCCACAGAGGCCTGGAGGGGAGTACTAGGTGTGGGGGGAATAGGGGGGAGACTGCCATACTAAGAAGAGAGACTAAGAATGAGCCTGAGAGAGTGGAGGAAAGCAATCTCCAAGAGACCACTAGATCTTTCAAGAAACTCAGAACAGGGGACCAGGTATATCTGACCCTGAAAAAAGTCAGAGTGGGTATCTGAAAACCACAAACTTAACTTCCCTCAAAGGTGGGTACCTCTGGCTAAATACTCGGGAACTATTCTAAACCTGCCCCGTGATTCTTAGCATCTCAGAACACAAGGGAGGAACATTGAAAGGCCCTCGCGAACCACAGTAGATGACTATCCTAGCCTGCCTAGCAGCTGGGCCAAGTTCTAACCAGATAACATTAGCCTAGTTTGCATTTAGCTAAGTCCTCCTATCTCAGGACACTGCTGACTAGGGTACTGGGAGTCAGTCAAGGCTCTTGCTCTAATTTAGCCCAATGGCCAGGTCACAAGCCAGGACTGGAAGGTCTCAGCTCTGAAGGTCGTGGTAAGTGACACTGCCTGTACATCAGAGGCCCCACCCAGTAGTAGATCCCAAAGAGCCAGCCTATCAATCCCGGAATCCGGTCCAAACTGAGCATGCGCCATCCATACCCTCCCTACAAACCTTTGCATGGGATAGAATGAGTACGTAAGGCATGGCATCTACCATAATAAAACAATCTTTATGTCCTGCCCTCACTGCTCAATCTTTCCCTTTTACAGATAAGGAATCAGAAAAGAGTAAAAGTGACATATTGTCATGAAAGTTCTAATCTGTTTCCAAACACAGAAGTCTCAGTACACAAGAATGTGTGAAATCCTGGTGGCAGCGAAGTCAGGAGTTGGCAGAGGAAGGGTGTTTGTCCAGCCTCATTCCCAGTGTGTATTAGAGGCTGTGGAAAGCTGGGTTCCTCACGTCCTGATGTCGTCATACACTTACCTTAAGTGCTTGGCTCCAGGACCTACGTCCACCCAACTCACACTACAAATATTGACTAAGGCCAGTCATATGCCAGGCATTGAGCTAGGGTATTATTGAGATTTGGCCCTCAAGGGCAGGTTATCTTTCCTACCCTGCGGGGACCTGCCTCTCTCTCAGGATGAAGATCAAAGAAGGGGCTCCATGAAAGCACCTGAAAGGAGTTGAGTTAGGAACCTGAGCCACTGGGGAGGAGCTGACAGGCCACGTGGAGGAAGGTTTTACCAGAAAGTCCCCAGAAACTCAAGGCCCCATTTCATAACCCACCTTACTTCTTTTTAGAACTGGTATGAAAACCAACTTCTAGTTTCCCCTATCTATAAAATTATGAGGGAAGAACGCACATATGCGCAAGTGTATTCCTATGTGTGAGTGTATGTGTATTAACTGTGTGAGTACTGTCAAGTTTGTGAATGTGTGCTGAAGGCAAGCCTACACATCGGGAGCTGAGAGTCTCCCGCTCCACTCTTCCCAACCACATTATTATACTACATAGCTCAGAATCTAGTCTGACCTTTGTGTAAACCCTAAATCTAGAATTTGGTTAAGGCAAGCAATAAAGAGATTCCAGACACAGGCCCCTGTTGGCCCTCTCAAGCTTAGATCACTCTTTCCTTTATGACTCAGTGTCTCTCCAAAGAAATTCTTTTTCCCAGAATCCTCTTCTCCATAAAGGTTTTGAAAAAAAGAAAGAAAGAAAGAAAGAAAGAAAGAAAGAAAGAAAGAAAGAAACTATGCTTGATATAATGCTGCCATTATAGCCACTTGGTCCATCTGGACCTCTCCCAAGAGAGGCTGATGCAAGAGGAGACTATGAGGTCCCTGCCAGTTTTCTCCAAACACGCTACCTGGGGGGAGGGGAGGAAATCTGTGAGGACACATGGAAGCCATGGAAGAGACCAGAAAAGAGCCTTACACCATTAAATCAGAAAGACACAGAAAGACCCAGCTTCCAGCCAGCTTAGTCAAGAAGCTGAGGAGTTCCTAGCTAAGCCTCACCCACTCAAAGGTACTATTGTTTGCCACAAAAGCCAAGATGAGACACTCCCAAACCCCAGCAAGGCCCCCAAGTGAAGCCTCTGCTGCTGAATAAGCAGAAGCAGAGCACTGGCCTGCTCCTGAGAAATGAGGTACTTAGAATTTCAGAAGAGTAAGGGCTGGGGAGATGGCAAAGCAGGTAAGGAGCTTGCTGTGTGAGCTTGAGGGTCTGAGTTCAGATCCCGAGATTCACTGAAAGACAGGGAGACAGAAGGATGATGTCTGGGGGCTTGCTCGCCAGACAGTCTAGACAACTGGCAACCTCCCAAGTTGATAAGACCTTATCTTTAGAAGCAAGGAGACAATGAGTGATGGAGAAAAACAACAGATACCAACTTCTGTCCTCTATGTGAGCACTGGAATCCCACGCTTCCCCCAACAATACACACTCACACACCAAAATTCAGATAAGACAGGGCAACTAGGGGAGGGAGGCCAGTGTGGGTGATGATGACACAGGTTGAGTTTTTGCAGCAATTTCCTTAGCAGATCTTGCTGCGATCCCACAGAGGTGGTGACTCTCAGAATGAAGACAGTCATTACTTCATCGAATGAGAAAAACCAAGATCTGAGTAAAGAATTGGCCTATTTCAGGTCCCACTGAAAGTTAAGGACAAACCCAGGGACTTGACACCGATGTCTCACTTGTTACTTGATGGAAATTCACAGTAAGTCCTTGCGTCCATCCACCCTCTTCTTCAGCCTATATTTGCTCTATCTCCCCATCTCCATGTTTCCATCTTACAAATCCATCCTTCTCTCTCCATATGGGTCATCTTGTCCTTATATCAGACATAAAGTGTACTTAGAGCTGTCTGTCCTATCTGCCTCTTCTACCATCTCCCATTGCTCTCAAAATAAACTCTGGCAAGGCCCTTCGAGAAATCATCCCTATGTGTTCCCCACTCCCTACCCCTGGGCCTGTCTTCATTTCCTTCCTCTGTTCTGTCCTAACCGCAGAGAATAATTTCTTAGCAGCTTCTACCTAGTCTTTGGGTCTTTGTTTCTCTTACAAGCACTATGGTATACATGCATTTAGCCATCACCAGAGACCGCACTACACTCTTTCTTCACTCCCTTGTTCTAAGAAGTCTCTAAGACCTTGATCTAGCTCAGTAGGTCAGTTCTTTCGACAGTACCTTCTGCTTTTCTCCACCCTAGCAGTTCACCCTGCTCTACTGTAATTGTGTAAGTGTCTTCTCCACTAGACACAAAGTCCCTTGATGGCAGGGAACGTCCTTGCCACTACTTACCCCAAGAACACCAGACACAGAGTTGGCACTCACAGTATTTGCTGAATGACAGGAAAGAAGGAAAGGATAAAATGACAAGTTCTTAATGAAGGCTGGGGAGATGGCTCCACAGATGAAGTGTTTGCAAGGCAAACACAAAGACCCAAAAAACACACTTTTTTAAGATGTCCTGTGTCAAAACACAATTAAACATTTAAAAAGGTGGGTGCCACTTGAAGACCCGATAGTCAAGACCATCCACTAGCACCCATCTACCTCCCACACACATAACTTAAGGTGAGAGAAGAAAAGAAGGGAAGGAAGAAGGGTGGAAGGGAGAGATGGAAGGAAGGGAGAGAAAGAAAGAGAGAGAGAGAGAAAGAGAGAGAGAGAGGGAGGGAGAGAGAGAAAGAGAGAGAGAGAGAGAGAGAGAGAGAGAGAGAGAGAGAGAGAGATTCTCAATGAGTTGTCTAACTCAACCCAGGACCCTAGTGATTTCCATTAGAAAAGCCAGAGGTCTCTAAGCTAAGACTCACCCCTAGCTGGATTTAGGCAGAAACTACAGCTTACCCCCAACTTGCCTAGAACCTATTCATTTAGTATTTAGTAATCAGGAAGGTGTGTGCGCATTCGCACACATGCATGAGTGCATTTGTGTGTACGTGTATATACATACACACATATGTGTGACTGAGCCCTAAATGGAGAGAATGCAAGGCTAATTTCCTTAAAATCAAAATACATCCTGGATAACATGTCAGTTCCCTGACAATATTACTCCAGTGTCCCCAATGCTGCTTTCACCTCTCACAGATTTTCTCTGAGAACAGTCATGATCCATTGCCCAAGCAGAAAATTTTAAAGGAAGAAAATATCCTCAAATGTCCAAGGAGTCTAGCTGAAGAGTTTAGTCATGGTCTTGGAGGTAGGAGAAAAAAAAAAAAGGAAGAAGGTGGTGGGACTTTAACAGTGCTCTGCCCAAATGTATATCCATCCATCCATCATCCATCCATCCATCCATCCATCCATCCACTCATATGCACCCCACCCATCCAAGTTGGGAGGACACCATCTTAGCCTTGTGCTCAGCCCCTTGTAATGTCTGGAATTTCCAGATACATATTCACCCCCATGGTTCAATCCACATTTCTCTTCAGCAAGGAAGGATGGAGGAGAAAACGCTTCCCATTCAAAGCAGAGCCAGGTTGCCAAATATTCTTCAAGCATCTTTCTAGAAGCTCTGCTTGCCTCCCGGCTGTATGCGTGGCCCAAGAAAAGAGAACCCAACTCAAAGGCAAAAGTGGAAGAGTGAAATATTGAGCCGTCTCTCACATGAATCTTCTGGAAGCCCAGATGAGGAAGGAGAAACCAACCTTCCAGTCCCCAACTTTAACACATCATTAATTGAGGACAAACAATGGCTACTAAGGGATGCTGGATTCCTAACAGATGATGAAGACTTGGGTCCTTGGTGCAGACCAAATATTTATACAGTATCTTCCCAGTCTTAATTCCTTCCTGATTCTCCCATTCACCCCTTCTTTCTGTGTCATCCAAAGCAGCCACTCATCCTCAAAGACTGAACTCCAAGTAAGCGCCCTGTTGGGGAATTCTCCTAGGACCCCATTTACAGACAGAGATGCCTTCTCTCCTCTGGCTTTGCAGCACTTTATTCAGCTCTGCTTTGTTATTATCTCTCCTACAGGGGGCAAAAATAACTGTTTTCATCCCTACACAGCACATAGCACAGGGTTATATACAGAGATAGTCAATCAACAGCCTCTCTCTTATTAAAGAGCAGAAAGTTAGCTGAGGGTCAAAGAGGAAATCTATCAACTGGTGGATAAATGAGACATTATACATAGGATAGAATATATACAGCAACTTCAAAAAATACCAAGACATACTACACCGTGCATATACCTCAAAAACACAGACCTAAGTAAAAGACCCAATTAGGAAAGAGCCCAGTGGCCAGATGTGATGGTCCACCCTTGTAGCTCTGGTACTTGGGAGTGGAAGCAAGGAGGATCTGGAGCTCACAGCGAGCTGAGGCTAGCTACCTAGTGAGTCCAGCCTGGACTGCATGAGAAACTGTGTCAAAGGGGTGGGTTGGAATAGACAGAGGGAGGAAAGGGGGAAATGTAGAAGGAAGAATGGAGAGCAGGAAAGAGGGGCAGGGGATGGAGAGAGGAAGAGAAAGGGTACATTGCTTAATGATCTTATATGAATCACCCAGATTGGGTAAATCTAGAAACAGCAAGTTGAGGTTTGTGGCTTATAGACTGATGAGGGGAAGAAGGGGAAGGCCTGCCTTAACAAAGCATCCCGAATTAAGTGGCTCAAATCCCAGAAGTTCATAACCACAGTCTGGGGTTAGCAGGGCCATGTTCCTATGGTGGCTGTAGACATAAGAGAGAGAAGAGAGAGAGGGAGAGAGGGAGGGAGGGACAGAGAGAAAGAGAATGAGAGAGAGAGAGAGAGAAAGAGAGAGAGAGAAAGAGAGAGAGAGAGAACCCTTCCCAGACTGGTTCCTGACTCCTTTTGTTTTTTTTCATCTAATTTTAAGACAATCAAGAGCAATAGCATTTAACTTTTTAAATCTTGCCATGTCAGCAAATGGCTAGGGGAAATAAAGGCACCTGCTGCCAAGCCTGATAGCCCAAGTTCAATCCCTCTGGCCCAAATGGTAGAAGGAAAGAACTGGCTTCCTCAACATGTCTTCTCACATGGCTCCTGGCTTCTTGGCTTATGGCATTAGAACTCAGTTCTTTGCATGTCTGTGTCCTGACTCCCTTTCTGTACAGAATCCAGTCACCCTGCATTAGGAGTTCACCTTACTCATCTTAACAAAATACATGTGACTCAATTTCCAAATAAGATTACTCTGTAGTCAGGCTCCAACACAAGCATGTAGGCAGATAACGACGCAATTCAATCTGTAACACTGCTAATGGGTTCTTCCTGGAATAAAGGAAATTACTCTAGGTTAGATTATGGTGGTAGCTGCTCAAGGAAAAATATACCAAACTAATTGTCTTAAATGGGTAAGGAAAATGGTTGTTGATACACGGTTGGTATCAACAAAACTATTTGAAATAAAAGTAGGAATGCTTAGGTTTCAAAGGATACCATGGGTGGGATCATGGGAAAAAAGATTTAAAGGTATAGAAAGACCAAAGGCAATCTGCCCTCAGATACGCATGTGTCACTTGCAAGTTCCCTTGACTCGACTCTTATCTGTCAGGGAAGTGCCGTCCTGACTAGACCCAGATGTGACCACCTCATGCTTACTTCATGAGGTCCCACCATGTTAAACTAAATCCCCTCAGACCCAGAGCCACAAAAGCCTTCCTCCAAATATTGCTTCTTACCAGGCATTTCATCACAGCAATAAGAAAAGCAATTAAAAACAGCAAATATTTAAGGATCTACTGCATCACTTTGTAAACCTCATCACTTTTCAGGTTCGCAAAACTGTGAATTGTTAGCTGTTGGGGAGGGCCAGAAAGATAGCCAAGTGGTAACAACACTGACTACTTTCCCAAAGGTCCCAGGTTCAATTCCCAGCACCCACACAGTGGCTCACAACCACTGTTAACTCCAGTCCAAGAGAACCTAATGACTTCTTCTGGCCTCTATGGTACACAGACATGTATTCAGGTAAACACTCATACACATAAAATAAAGATAAATAAATAAACCCTCAAAAACTAAAATTAAATTTATGTATGTAGTCAATATAATATCACATAGACATTTTTAAATGATCCTAAGTGCATATGGAAATGTATCCATAATATACTCTCACAGATATATACTAGTGAAATGGTATAGCCTTCGAACATAGCCACCATATGATCTTATAACTCTATCAGTCCTATAGAAACATCTGCCAAGCACTTAAAAGACTCTATTACTGCAGTGTTATTTGCAATAACAAGAGATCGGAAACTTGACTCTCCCTTAATAAAAAAACAGTAACTTCTGATCCATCTTGATCACCATGGACTTCTATGTCTCCATTTATAAAGAATAAAAATAGGACTGAAGTGGTAGCAAGTGGATTACAGCACTTATTCTGCAAGCATAAGGATTTGAATTCAAATCCCCAATACCTGTGCAAAACTCCTGGCATAGATATGCATGCTTACAAACCCAACATTTTGGTTTAGAGACAAGAGGATCCCAAGAGTTTACTGGCCAGCCTGAACAGCAAGCTTCCAGTTCAGCAGAAGATACTTAAAAATGTAAGACAATGAAGAAGACACCCAACAAACCACTTCTCATTTGTATACATAGGTTCATGCACCCTACACTCACCTGCATTTACTACACACACACCACATACCAATACATATAACACACATGACACACACCACACACACACACCACTACAAATGGGCTAATGTGGAAAAATATTGATGGCAAATGTCTTAGTTTGTTATCTATTGCCTAACATTAAACAAAAGCAACCTGGGAAGGAAAGGGTTTGTTTCAGCTTATACTTCATAGCCCGCTATGAAGGGAAGTCGAAGCATGAACTTCAAGCAGGAACCTAAAGGGGAAGAACGGAAGCAGGCAGAGACTGTGGAGGAATGGTGCCTACTGGCTTGCTCTTTTGGAATTTCTCAGCTTGCTTTCTGATACACCCCAGGACCACCTACGTAGGGCTAGCACTGCCCATAGTGGGCTGGGGCCTCTCACATCAATTATTAATCAATAAAATGTTCCATAGGCCAGGCTGAGGGGGAGTGCTTCCCAAATCAAGGTTCTCTTTTCTTAAGTGACTCTAGTTTTTACCAAGAAGACAAAAAACAAACAAACAAAACAAAACAACAAAAAACTAAGCTAGCACAATAAATAATTTTTTTTTTTACTTTTTTTTTCATTTTATTATTATATAGACACACCAGAAGAGGGAGTCAGATCTCATTATGGATGGTTGTGAGCCACCATGTGGTTGCTGGGATTTGAACTCAGGACCTTTGGGAGAGCAGTCAGTGCTCTTACCCACTGAGCCATCTCACCAGCCCCAATAAATAATTTTAATAAACAAAATTATATACCAAGATATATATGATCTCATTTAAAAAACATAACTTTAATATTTATATAGTTTTGATCCCAAAATAACATTGAATGTTTCCTGATTAATGCCCATATTATATTTCCAAGTGAAATAAAATAGGTCATAAAATCAAGGACCCAGTAAGACTCCATTTGGGTAAAAATATAGAGTCAAGTGAGTCTATGAAAAATGTGACACTCATGGCAAAAACTCATCCCCTGAGCCATTGTTATCTTCAGGTCAACAGCCTGGTATGTAAGGTGCTCACGGTTTGTAAAAGTCCCCAACTTCTTCCAAGTCCCCAGTTTCCCTTAGCTTTGCAAAGGTCTATCTGAGGCCACCGGGGCAGCTGACAGCTTCCTCCCATTCATTTTACCCCGGCTCCCAATGAAGGGCAGCCAGAAGAAATAAGCTGGAGACAAAAGACGAAATGCACATCCTTCCTTGCTGTGCAGGCAGCCCTGGCTGCAAGCCCAGGGAAGAGATAGGGCCGGAACTGGTAAGCCCATCCCAACTGCCTTATCAGGAAGGTTCAGGCCTCACTATGAGAGTCCTGGGGACTGACTCCACAGGCCCAGAAAGAGGTACAGTTGGGCCCACACAGGAGGCAGCTGTAATGTTTCATGTTTGCTATACAGTTAGGTCAACCTGGGCATGGCTGGGGAGCAGAAGTGAGTTTCCTTCCTGAGGTAGCAGGTTTTAGGGTCAACCCTTCTTCTTACATTTGGGGAATCAGCTCTGGGGAATTCCCTCTTACATCATTCCTCACTGTTTTCCTGAGCCTGCAGAATACAAATAATAATGGCTATTTATTGCACTAACAGCATGCCAGGCACTGAAAGCTCCTTAAGGTCATTACATCATTGAATTTTATCCATAGCCACTGTGATTAGCTCTATGGTATGGATAAGTTATCTGAGGTTAGAGAACTTGGCAAAGGCTACACCTTGTCTTGCTTCCTCCTCCTCCTGCTGTGATTAAAAAAAGAAATACCCCTGGAAAAGCAACTTAAGGGAGAAAAGAATTTATTTTAGCCTACAGTGCCTGGGTATGTCCATCATGGTGGGGAATTCAAAGCAGGGGGCTGCCACTGGTCACATCACATTCAAGAATTGAACTGGAGACAAAAGAAACTGTCTTCGTCACAAGAAAGCCAAGAGCTATGAATGCATGCTGCTGCTCAGCTTTTCCTCTAACTAACACAGTTCACAGGGAATGGTGCCACCCTTGGTGGGTGGGCCTGTCCACCCCAGTACAATCAAGATAATCCCCCGAAGGCATAGTCAGAGTCTTGTCTTTTAGGTGATTCTAGACTCTGTCAAAGCTGACAACATTAACCTTAACACCTTCTACAGAAAACAGGAGCCAGGCTCTGGTCCACACCAGTCTGAATTACACCATTACATTACATGAACATTCTAATTCCAGTCAAGGATTGGGAAGAGAGAAGGTGGGTAATTTGAATGAAAATGATCTTCACAGGCTCAGATTTGAGTGTTTGGTTCCCAGTTAGCAGAACTATTAGGGAAGGATTAGGAGGTGTGGCCTTGTTGGAGGAGGCGAGTCACTGGGGTAGGCTTTGAGGTTTCAAAAGCCCATACTCTGGTTTTCTTTTCTCTGACAGAAGCCTAAAGTTCAGATGTGAGCTCTCAGTTACTGCTCCAGAGCCTTTGCCCACCCACCTGGAACTCAAATCCCCTACGTGATGTGTATGGAGTAGCCCTGTGAAGCTGTGGGCAAGCTTCCAATTAAATACTTCCTCTTATAAGTTGCCTTGGTCATGGTTTTACCACAGAAGAGGGACAGCAACTAAGACACAAAGAAAGGAGAAAGACCTGGTGAAGGCGTTAGGTTGATGTTAACCAAGAAGAGTTCAAAGCATACTGAGCCAGGCAAGGCAAAATAGGCCCTTCGTTACGAGGCTTGGACTTTGGGGTGGGAGCAATAGTTTACTCAGTAAAGTGCTTGCTAGACAAGCATGAAGACCTGAGTTCAGTTCCCCAGAAACCATGCTTTTAACAGGCTTACACAGAGGCACATATTTGCAATTCCAGTGCTTGGGAAGAAGAGACAGCTGGATCCCTGGGGATCTCTGACATATTTGTTGAGCTCCAGAACACAGACCTTGCCTCAAAGAAACAAGATGGATAGCTCCAGGGGAATGGCACCCACAGTGGGCCTGCGGCTTCTACATATACCACATGAATATGCACCTGTATACACACACACACACACACACACACACACACAGGGGTTGCGGGGTGAGGAGGAAGGACTAAGAGACAGAAACAGACCAGGAGGCAGGCAGGCAGGCAGACAGACAGACAGACAGACAAACAAAATGACTGACTGACTAAATTAATGACTGACTGAATGACTGACTGAATGACTGAATAACTTAGGCCAATTTGGTCTTTGGACCCAAACAGACCAGACTCACATCTATCTCTGCCTTTCATCCAGGTAAACTTGAAAACATAATACTTCAGGAACCCGTTTTGCAAACAGACTAACACAGGTCCCTATATCTCATACAGTGATTGTGATGATGGCATTAACCAGCTCTGTAAAGGCTGCGAAGCAGATCTGATGTGTAAGCATTTGCAGAGAGGAGTGCTATGGCTGTCACCGTCATTAACATCTAACCGCCATCCCCAGCCACCCTCACCCCTGAGTTCTTTAGCAGAGTGGACTCTTATCAAGAGAGGTTTACCAGAACTTAAGAAAGACTGGACAGGTAAACACACAGGTTTCTCAATATGTTTTGTTCTTGTCATTTTCTCACTGGTAATGCCTTGCATCATCAAGATTCTCAGAAAAGTATGTTCTAGGAGGAAGTAGTAGATAAAGGCTTGAAAACCCAGTACCTGGGAGGCTGAGGTAGGAGCAGTCAATCAAGGACATTCTGGACAACTTAGTAGAAAACCCTGTCTGAAAAATAAAAGTTAAAAAGAAAGCTAAAGACATAGCTCAGTGGAATTATGCGGGTCCAGCACGCGAAGATCTCAGTTCAGTTACCAGAGACAGAGAGAGAGAGAGAGAGAGAGAGAGAGAGAGAGAGAGAGAAAGAGAGAGAGAGAGGAGACAGACAGACAGACAGACAGACAGACAGACAGACAGACAGAGACATGGAGACAAAGAGACAGACACAGACAGAGACAGAGATGGACACAGAGAAAGACAGACAGATGAATAGACAGAGACAGACACAGAGAGAGACAGACAAAGACACACAGAGATGGATAGGCAGAGACAGAGAAACAAACACAGAGACAGACAGACACACAGAGAAACAGACAGAGACAGACAGGCACAGAGAAACAGACAGACACACAAAGAAACAGACAGACAGACACACAGAGAGAGAGAGAGTCAGAGAGAACAAATCTTTATTGTTTTAAATCAACACAGGAGACTGGAGCAATGTCTCAGCAGTTAAGAGTACTGGCTACGCTGCCCAGAATCCACATGGTGCTTCCACAACTGTCTATAATTCTTGTCCCAGGGCATCTGACACCTTCTAGCTTCTGCACGCACCATCTACGCATGTGGTACACAGACATAGATGCATGCAAAACACCCACACACATAAAACACAGTAAAAAGTAATTTAAAAATAAATTTACACATACTGAAAACCTACTTGACATATGCCAGACATTGGACTAAATAGATATGACCCAGCATCTCTAAGCCATAAAAAGACTTTTATGTTTGTTTTTTAGATTTGGTGGGTTAAGACCACAGAAGCTTGTTTTTTCCCCAGCTCTGGAGGCCAAAAGAATAAAATCAGTATTACTGTGCCAAAGATCCAGGCTTCAACAGGAGACTCTGCCTCTGCCAGCAGTGGTGGATGCCACCGTTCTCAGCTCACTCATGAGTCACTCCATGTTCTGTATATGTGGTCCCATCTCTTGCCTGAGATCAAATCCCTCTCTGCCTTAAAAGCAGAGCCTCTGGGGCTCAGTGTCAACACATCTTGGTCATTTCCATTTTGGAGGCTGCCTGACTCCCTGGGTGATTGTGTAGTGCATGCTTTCAGAAGAGCACTCGCAATTATTAATACCGAGACCAACTCTGAAAAATGGACCCCAAAAAGGTATTGTTTCCAGTCATTTGGAAAGGATGCTGCCGTAGTTCGCTCAGGCTGCTGTAACAAAATACCACAGGCAGAGTGGCTTATAAACAACAGAAATGAATGTCTTACAATTCTAGACTAGCTGGTATCGGCCAAGAGCCACTGTGCTAGGTAGCCGCTGGTTCCAGCTGCACTTTCACATAGCAAGAGTGTTCTAGCTTCCTGGGGACTCTTAGAAAACTGCCTAACTCAAGCCATGAAGGACAGAGATGGCATGACCTAATGACCTTACAAAACCATGCCTAACATGTCACCTTAAAAGGTTAGCATTTCAGTACAGGGGCTCGAAAGAGACATAAACATCCAGCCCATGGCGACCAGACGGCCTGCTCATGCGCAAGTGTGGCTCAGAACAGTCTGGCTCACATGCAGATCCTATCAGCCACTCTGACATTCCATTTGTTCTACAACGTCAGGGCTTCTGCACAACATGGGAACTGTAAAGTGTAATAAATCTGTTTCCAAGCTGCAGTGGGAAACTACATCTCAAACAGAACTTCCAGGTCACACTAGGGCAAGGTCTAACAGCACTCCGCATTCATATTAACGCATGCATCCATTCGTTGCCTTGGATGGAGTAGAGCTGGTTCTGTTCTCCATATTTCCCACCCAAAAAAATGTCTGTGGAAATGTTCAGATAGCCACAGGCAGCTCTCATCAAATTCTGTTGTCCCCACCCAGCCACCCAGCTGCTTCCTTGGCACCAAGTCTCACAGGATTAACTGCAAGGACCCAGGAGCCCAGCTGCACACAAGCTTTGCAAAAACATTTGGAATACCTGAGATCTGCCAAATACTTGGTTAAAGTATGATATCCTTTAATTTCTTGGGCCATGTGTATTTTAACTGAAATGTAATCCATATGCCTGTGACTCATTTAAATGCAACTCAGCAAAGCGAGGTCTGCTAAGGGCACTGGGTCGACAGCTAAGCCTTTCCCAGCGTCTCTTTGACCCAGGAAATTAAATTTTGCCAACAACCAATGGAATTTCTGACCAGACAGGGCCAAAGAGAGGTGTCCTTGACTCTAGGTAAGATGTTGAAATCTGTCCCCATCTGAGAAGGTGCCGGGACGAAGCATTGGGGGCAGGAAGGGCAGGAGTGCTATCCTATCTCTTGTTTGAATCAGCTGAATATGTCTAAGAGAACTCCATGTAAGAAAGAAAAACCTGAAAATGAGAGGTAGTAAGTAATTTGAGTTGTCTGCTGAAGAGAACTCTCTGCTTGGTGATTCGCCATGCCACTGTTTCTCTGTCATTAAACGGTCCAACTAGAGCTAAGGGGAACGGACAGCTGATAGTAAGTGGCTGTGGGCTGGCTGGTGTGGTGGCGGCTCATTAGATGTGATCTCATTAGATGGGAAGCGGAGGGCCTGTCATGGGTTCAGTGACATCCTGGGCTACTGAGTAAGACCCAGACTTTAGAAAACAAAAAGAAGGGAGGGAGGGAGGAAGGGAGGGATGGAAGAAGGAAGGAAGGAAAGAAGGAAGGAAGAAGGAAGGAAGGAAAGAAGGAAGGAAGGAAAGAAGGAAGGAAAGAAGGAAGGGAGGAAGGGAGGGAGGAAGGGAAGAAGGAAGGAAGGGAAGGAGGAAGGGAGGAAGGAAGGGAAGGAGGAAGAGAGGAAGGGAGGGAGGAAGGAAAGAAGGAAGAAGGAAGGAAGGAAGGAAGGCAGGCAAAACCAAAACAATTCAGAAATGACTTAATTTTCTAAGCTGACTCTAAAGTTTCAGGACAATAAAACCATCCTCCTCTCCTATAATATCTGAGCTAGGAAGAAAGCTTCTTGTCAAAAGTCATAGTGGATAGTAAGACTGTAACCATCAAAAGTTATAATGAAGCAGGGCAATGGTGGCACATGCCTTTAATTCCAGCACTTGGGAGACAGAGGCAGGTGGATTTCTGAGTTCGAGGCCAGCCTGGTCTACAGAGTGAGTCCCGGGACAGCCAAGGCTACACAGAGAAACCCTGTCTCAAAAAAAAAACCAAAAGAAAAGAAAAAAGAAAGAAAAAAGTTATAATGGGTAGTTAAACCTCTACAGCTCTACATGCCCAAGTTCTGCCTTAGTAATGTCAGCATAAAACAGCTCAGATATCCATTGTTATTGATGAGCCTGTGCCTTAAGATCAAAGGACCTCTCTCTCTTTCTCTCTCTCCCTGCCCCTTCCCTTTTTTTTTATCTCCCCTTAGTTTTTCAAAGTTTCTTTGTCAGTCCTGGCTGTCCTAGAACTTGCTCTGTAGACCAAGCTGGCCTTGAACTCACTGAGATCAACCTGCTTCTGCCTCACGCAACACCAATGGTATGGGCTGCCACTGATGCCACATCCCTTCTTGAGACCAAATCTAAACATCCCTACAGCTTGGACTCAAGTCAGGAGAGTATCCTCAAGAGAGAAGAGTCAACCTCAGGGTGTGCTCAGGGGACAAGGGGCGAGAACAACATGGCCACCACACAGATAGTGCTGCCACTGTTTCTCCCTGCGTTGGTTGGTTGTTTTTGAGACAGGGTCTCATGTAGCCCCGATGTGCTCAACCTCAAAGCGTAGGCGAGGATGACCTTGAACTGCTGACTCTCCCTCCTCCACCTCTGGAGTGCTGGGATTATTAGGCAGGCAGCACCATGGCCAATTTATATCCTGCAGGGAATTGAATCCAGGGCCTCATGCATGCTAGCCGAGCACTTGAACTGAGCTCCATCCCCAGTCCTCATTTGCTTTTAAAGGTGACCTTGTAACACAGTGATTTTTGCCCACTGGTTCAAAGTCTCTGTCTTAGAATCAGCTTGAAGAGGTTAGTGGAGCTTCTCTTAGAAAAAGGAGCCACGAGGCAAGAGAACTAAAGTCCACAGCTCCCTAGAGAAGACAGTCTCCTAAGACGACTTCAGCACAAGAAAAGTCTATCTAATTGCACAGCACATAAGGTATGTCAGACGCGGCCCCTAGGTTAATGGCAGTCCTCAGCACAGGGGGCGAGTCACGGAAGAAAAAAATATTATGGATGTATGCCACCAAATTACAGGCTGTGACTAGGAGCCTGTAATTTCTACCCTGTAATCCTCCCTTCTGTTCTCTCTGCTGCCTGAACTGTTGAGACCTAAACTAACAGTTCGCCCCAGCTTCAAGGACATGGTGTAAGAAGTGGTTTCTCATCATCCTGCTGCCCACCGTTGGGGGGGGAGGAGCTCTCCTGAAGCAGGAATTTCATATTGCCAAGCACACAGTGTCCTTTAAATAGGTAACACAAGAAGGCTCTGGATGCCCGACTGGAACAAAAACATCATTTTTACAGATGAGAAGGCTGAGGCTCAGAACGGTGGGTTGGTGTGCCTGTCAACTCTATGTGGTATTTCAATGAGCTTAGGACTATGTCCACCAGATGGGATGCCTGGGAGACGAGTGACTGACTTGTCTCCTAACGACTTTGCAACAGTCCTGAGGTCTATAGCTTGTAAATGTTAGTATAATAAATAACATTATAATACTTTCCTGAGACAGAGCAGTATAGTTTTCATGACACTCGTGTGTATACAATAAATTTAACAGAACAGTTTATATGGTCAAAACCTATTTCCTGGAGGCTGGAGATATGCCATAGAGGTTAAGAGCATTGACTGTTCTTCCAGAGGACCTGGCTTCTATTCCTAGAGCCCACATGACAGTTCACAACCATCTGTAACTCCAATTCCAGGGGATCTGATACCACTGAGAGTACTAGGCACGCACACGGTACTCATATTATACATGTAGGTAAAATACTCCTACACAGAAAATAATATAAATTTCTTTTTAATCTTTTTCTTTCTTCCCTAGCTAACCTAGAAGTCTGTATCAGCTTCCCCGAGACAGCACGTTGACAGGCTCTACGTTCTCATAGGCACAAGAAAGGTCTAGAAAATCCCCATCAGACAGCAGTGAACTCTACTGCTTTATTTGCTTGGCACTTGCTATATGTTTTATAATGACGGTGCCCCACTTGTGCAATTTGCAAACAATGGAGCAAGAAATGATAATCATTGCCCTTTACTGAGTGTGCGGTACAAGCTAGACACTGGGTTAGGTCCTTTATACGCAAGCAGCATCTCAGCCTCCTCGTGGCTCTGAAATGCAGGACTGTGATTACAGTCCTGGGCAAAGGGACTGAGGTTTAAAGAGAGAAAACACGTAGCTGCTGAATGGTCAAGTCAGCATCTGAATGCGAGCCACAAAGTGAAGCCACGTGCTCATTTTCTCACAGGGTCATTTCAGTTTTGCCAGCACTCCACAGAAAGGGGACAGTGACCAGCTTATCCTGAGCTGCTTCAAAGTGGAGAAAATGTTGCCCCTGGGCTGCTGACTCCGCCCGCCACGTCCCATCTCCCGGCCCCTCCCCCTGCTCCTCTGTCCGCACCATTCTTGGCGATGATTTCTCCATGTGTGAATTCCATTAAGGGCCTGCTCACTGCTATTTCGGGCCGTGCATTAGCACGAGGACTTTGAATCGATGGGGGAGAAGCCAGACACCTCAGAGTAATGAAAAACAAATTTCAATATCCTTCCCCCTCACCGTTGTCTCAGAAGCTCCCAGGAGGCCAGAGAATCCAATGAATGGGGAGACACAAGGAAGTGGGACAAGGATGCTAAAATCCTCGTAATCTACAGAACCTCTGAACTTGACTGTTTCCTCCTTGAAACTGTCTCCCACAGCTGTCTCCACAGCTCACTCCTTTAGGTCTCTGCTCAGATTTCCCATGGTCATTCCTGACTTCTGTTCATCAACATCGGCTCCCTCCCACCACCCCACCCCGCTCTTCCTGAGCCCAGTGTTTTGCTTCCTGTATACAATTCTCATTATTTGATATACTGTACACTAACCGTTCACTCCGCTTCCCTTCTCACTATAACAAGAGCTGCAGGCTGGCAGAACTCTCTCCCCACAGTTCAACTCCCAGGGACCTACCCTGCTGCACCGAACATCACAGATGAAAACAGACAGGGAGAGCAGAGAGGAGGAACCCACCAAGAGCAGACAGGAACAGGGCTTGGGAAGTTTCTGAGCACCGGACCTAGATTCCTTAGATACTACCAGAAGGAAGAAATGCTAGCACAGTAACTTGAAAACTCAGAAAAACCCCCTCTCCTCCCTCACCCCAGAGCTGTTTTGAATCTGGGCTTGGTGGCCTGTGAATGAGAGGACGGACGTGGGGAAAATAAACACACCAGGAAATTGTGTGCAGTTGGGAGTGAATTCAGTCCAGTAACACGTGTGCAAAAACAAAAAGCCCAATTTGGATGAAAATAGCAGGAAGTCCTTCCCCAGGGACACCTGGTGAGATCATGCAGTTTGGCTGTGCGGCTTCCATTCTGGTCAAATCTCCAGCCTTCTGTGGGCTCAAGGAGGCCAGGAACTCGATCTCCCCACAGGCCTCCCTGGGAGTTGGTGGCAGTCACACGAAGACAATAGGTGGCACCTATGAAAAACCCCTAGCAGTTCAGTAGATATATTAAAGATCACGAGAGGGCCTGCTCAGTGAAGCCTTGCCTTCCTGTGTTCAATCCTAGAACCCACGTTAACAACAACAGGCAAGGTACTTGTCATCACAAAGATGAGGAAGGAGACAAGCAGATTCCTGAGGCTCCTTGGCAAGCCAGACTAGCCAAATGAGTGAACTCCAGGCCAATGAAAGATCTTGTTTCAAAACAAAGTAGGCAGCATTCCTGTAGGGTGAGAGCTGAGGCTATCCCCTGACCTCTGGGCAGACATATCCGTATTCGAACCTGTTCCCTCTCCCTCTCCCTCTCCCTCTCCCTCTCCCTCTCTTCCTCTCTCTCTCTCTCCCTCTCTTCCTCTCTCTCTCTCTCTCTCTCTCTCTCTCTCTCTCTCTCTCTCTCGCGCGCGCGCGCGCGCGCGCACACACACACAGATACACATACAGATACATACAGACACATACACAACACACACAGACACACACAGACACACACACAAATAAAAAAGAAATTTTAAAAATCACTATATTGACAACTCCATGTGTTCACCTTCTACACTTTGCCCACTCTATCCATCCCTCACAACCACCCCTCGAGGCAGCCATCACAGACACACACACACACACACACAAATTAAAAAGAGATTTTAAAAATCACTATATTGACAACTCCATGTGCTCACCTTCTACACTTTGCCCACTCTATCCATCCCTCGAGGCAGCCATCACTACTCTCCTTTCAGATTTCGTCAGCTTGCCCTAGGTCACAAGCTACAACTCCATATCCAAGCCAAGAATACAACTGATTTCCGCTCGCCCTTGCCTTCTTCATACCCTTGCTGGGTGACTTTAGGCAAGTGCCTCTCCCTCTCTGGGATGAAGCTGCTGTCCTTGTGCACGGAGACCACAGCATTCGGTAGTCTCTAGAACAATGCTTCTCAACCTTCCTAATGCTGCGACCCCTTAGTACAGTTCTCAGGTCGTTGTGACCCCACCCCCAACCATAAGATGGTTTTCATTACAACTTCATAACTGTAATTTTGTTACTGTTATGAATCCTAGTGTAAATCTTTTGGTGACAGAGGTTTGCCAAAGAAAGGTTGTGACCCACAGATTGGGAACTACCACTCTAAGAAATCTTCTTGGTCTAACTTTCTGTGATCTTCTTCAGAAGTCTCAAAGCAGAAGGAAAGGACAAGGGTCCCTGCTGAGCTGACCCAGCTATGGCTTGGCCCCTGAAGGTAGTAGCATCAACTCAATGAACTGTGGGAAGATCCAGGGTAAATAGGACAGAAACCGATGGCGATCAGGAGCATTGAAACAGCTACTCAACAGACCCAGTAAGGCACCAAGCACCTAAGAGAAGCCTAGCGCAAGCTAGCCCTCCCTGAGCCTTGCAGGAGCACAGAATGCAGTCAAAGCGATGCTCTTAGCAAGGAGGCATTTCCCACTCTGAGTAGCCAGCCAGCCAGCTCTATCCCAGGGAGTAGAAGAAACATTCCAGCAAACCAGTAAATATGGCAACAGGGGAGCCAACATGGCAGTGATATCTATCTTGTGGGGTGCTGAAAGCCAGTGTTCTAGAAGCAGAGGGAAGAGAGAGGGACAGAGAGCCCTGTGTTATGTAGCAATTTCTTCCATAATAAACCCCCTGCTCTTTGAAGACACAGGGTGCTTATTCGAGAGAGTTAAAACATTCCATCCTGCTGAGATGCTCATTAAATTCAGGAAGTAAACAATAAACAACCCAGGCCTTCAAGGAAGTTCCTGAAGATGAGCAGAATCACTAGGCCCCTCCCTCCTCAACAATGTATAAGCAGTAAGGATGGCCTCCCTCCCTGAGGCTCCCTCCAGCCCAGCCCAGCCCAGCCCAGCCCAGCCCAGCCCAGCCCAGCCTAGCCCCCAGGACCAGGCTCAGACTACCAGAGCTGCCTACAAACAATACAATGAGCCACACAGTGAACCTCAGGCTTCCAGGCTTTCGTGTTGGGTGGACCTCGGTGAGGCTATCTTTTGAGTCACTTCTGTGCCCATAGGTAACCCCTCACCCCTATTACTGTAAGCAACCCCAATAAAAATGACTGGTTCACAAATCTGGACTTTGGTGGCCTCCTTACTTGTGTCTGTCACTGGCAAGCAGACGCTCGTCCCCATCTCCCTCGAGTAGTGTCACAAAACACCCTGTCCCTGTACCAGCTGCCCTCTCACCGAACTGGGGACTTCTCTGCAAGTGTCCAACAAGCCCAAATTTGGAATAAATCCTTCTTCTCCCATTCCACCAAAGCCAAGCAGCCATTCCCACTGGTTTGGATCGGGAGGGCCTTGCTCTAGCCCCTTCTTGGCAGCGAGGCTTTCATTACTCATCAACTTCCAGGGTGTTTTGGAGGCTGCCAAGAGCAGATGGGCAGCTCTCCAAACCAAGCATCCTTATCTACAACATCGATGTGGATGATAAAAAGTGGGACCATTGGTGGGGAAATTATAAAAGCCTTTGGCGTCCCAGGCCAAGTACGAAGAGCTCTGGGAGGCCAGGTGGACTGGGACTGACGGCAGAATGGGCAGTTAATCAATGGACACAGCTAGGCAGGGTCATCTATTCAACCCTGCATCCATGAATCGAGACAGTTATGCCGGAAGGCAAATCAATGCAGAGATATTTCTGAACTAAGCCAACGCCCAGCATGAATGAGATTAGGGAAAAGCTGGACCTATGGAAACCAGGAGGCTTCAAGCAATGCACTTCTCAGCAGAATCTTGAGTAGATGAAAGAATCGGGGTCAGAGGTGCCAAATCCCTGCCCAGCTTGCTGCTTCTCCCAGTCTCCCTCTAATCGCCTTCATTTCCTGCCATACACTGAGCTGGAGCTAGGACAGCAGCTGCCTCCAGTCCCTTCCCACCCTTACAGACACACACACACACACACACACACACACACACACACTCTCTCTCACCCCCAATGAACTCCACGAAGCACCGGAAACACAGCCTAAGGAAATCCAAGCAGGATATGAAGTATCCCGCCAATCTCCCAGCAGTCAAGAGACCAAGGAAAATCTCTCTCTTGGCAAGATGCCCCCGCAAAGGGACCAAGGATGTGGAGCTTGGGGACCATGTCACCAAACTTCTTCCTTTCCAACTGGGACACCTGCGTCAGACTGGCACTGAACGTGAGTTCATTGTTTTGTGTCAGACAAAAGAAGGGAGAAACCCACTTACTCGTTCTTCTCCAGGTCCAGGATCAGCTCTCGCCCTTCAGCCATGACCCTGAGCTCTGCTGTGAGTGGATGCTAAAAACAACAATAAAAGCCATGTCAGTTCCTGGAAGCAGGGACCCAGGCTCCCAGGGCCCCCGCACCGGATCTGACACAGTGCCAGCACAGGGATCCTCCGGAAGCCAGCGAGGAAAGGTCACTAGCCTTTCCAGACTAAGCTAGAAGTGACCTAAGCCCCCAAACAACCCGAATCTTCCCCATCTGCTTTCTCCCAGAAGCAAAGGAGAGAAATTCCAGCTGAGGTTCAAGGCTGAGCAGGTGTACCACGTCTTGTGAAGGTCCTCAGAAGTAGTTCCATGGAGAGTCAGACCCTGGATTCGTGTGCAGGATTTCTCCTGTGATTGTGTGACCCTGGATTGTTTACCAAGCCTCTCCGCATCTCTATTTACTCTTCCACGACAAAGGATGGTAATAACCAACCTTCTGAGGATCCTTAAGGACCAGATGAACAAATAAATGAATGTAAATGATGTATCACAGTGCCTAGTTCAAAGGAAGCTGTCAATCGTACACTGGCTATCATCTTTTAAAAAAAATACCCCAAATAATTTGACAATATGGACCAAATAATTTTTTAAAATCTTTAAACTAACTACAGCAATATACGGCCATCTTTTATATTTTGCTTTCTTTTATTTGGGCCTTCAATTTGGTAACTCCAGTCATCAAAGGGGGGCAACAAAAAGCCCCACAAATTAGGGTTGTATAATAAGTCCAGGGTCAGATGTATTTTACACACAATTTGTCAGTGGCCAAACACACCATATGTACCCTGCACAGATCGTCTAAGACATGCAAATGGCCAACATGCATGAAGAATAATGCTGAGCATCATAGGTAAACTCCTTCCTCTCCCCATGGAGAGAGAGAAAAAAAACATATTAAAAAAAAGAGGATAGCCTAAACAAAACCAAAAGTGACATAGACCATTTAAAACTGTAAATCGCAATACTGTGGACCACACTTTAAAATGGTCACCCTCGGATCCTCTGTCTGAAAATTTTAACTGGAACCATCTGAAAAAATAATTTGACAATATGGACCAATTTTTTTTTTAATCTTTAAACTAACTACAGCAATATAAGGCTGTCTGAAGGGAGCCAATGACATTACATCTTTTTTTTTTTTTCTGTGTATGTGTGCATCCTTTCGAGAAACTCAGGCCCTCAGGCAAGCTCAATACAGACTGAGCCACGCCCACAGCCCCCGATCACATTCCTTTTTGTAACCCTTGCTCCACTCATTCCCACTTGGGATCTTAGCTTCAGACTTCAAGACCACCAAGGCCTCAGATGAGATAAGAACATTCCAATCAAGTACCTTGTCCAGTGCTCAGTTAATCCTGTTGCCTCATCTTATGAGGGGGTATTTGAAATTTAGTAAGCAGAGAGACAGATGGGTGCCCAGGCACTTTCACTAAGAGACTCACTTCCCAAATTCTGAAGCACTGATTCAGCACGTGGTCAGTGCCCCCCCCACCCCCCAGTGATTGCCTCCCACTTGTGGTTTTGCCCTGGGGACTTCTGGAGTGAGAGCCCTGCCCAGTCACATTGAAAATCAAGGACGCACAGCCCCAGTGGGCATTTGAGCACATGACAACAGAAGTCCTGCAAGTCCTTACCCAGGCCTGAGGCAGGAACCCATGTGAAGGCCCACACAAAAAAAGATTCTTGGCACAGAGCAAGTGATACCATGTGCCCCCCACAGAGACATTACTTGACATATGAGAACTAATATTTATTTTTATGTAGATGATCCAAAAGTACTTCTCTCTGTTTTCTGGAGGGTGCTTAGACACAGAGGTTTAAAATCAGATGTTCCCTGTTTCTAGGAAACAGTTCGAGCAAAACAATGAAACTGCATTTCACAGCTCTACGAAGCTTCCCTGTCCAGCTCTCCTACAGACAGCTTTCCTCCTGGAACTCCAACACTGCTTGAGGAAGTGTCAACATCATCATGACTCCTGGGAAGCCCTGGAAGGTGACCCCACTGTTTGTACTTCCCTGAGAGAAGGACCCCAAATCCTTTTTTGTTTAGGACAAAATTAAACAGCTATACAGCATCTGACAAGCTTGTCCTGTGTACATGCATCATCCTCAAAAATCTGTTAGAGTTCATAGATAGTCAGTGTCTAACTAATGTGTAATAAATCAATGAATTACTCAAATGCAAATAAGAATCATAGTGAACACACTCTTCTTTACTCCTCTCTCTGTCCCTGTCTCTGTCTCTCTGTCCCTGTCTCTGTCTCTCTCTGTTTCTCTCTGTTCTCTTTCTCTCTCTGTCTCTCTCTCTCTCTCTCTCAACAAATATTTATGGTGCCAGGCACTGCACTGATGATCCTTGTAGAATACAATGAGCCACATTCTGGGTAGACAATGGCTGGGAACAAAGACAGGATCTGGTCCTCCACTTTGTTTCTTAGGCCCTTCCTGAGGATGCCCAGCATCCAACATCTGGAGGTAACAAAGGAGGCTCTATAAAAAGGATCATATTCATTCTTTGGCAATAATGGTGGTGGATGAAGTACACAAGACCTTACATTTAAAAAAAATAATCTGCCTGAGAACAGCCATCCATTAATTTGTCTAACGTTTCCTTGAGGTTATTTTCAGCCTTTCTTACTTTAGGATGAAATGAGTTCATGAATTTTTTTTCTTTGTTTTTTAGGTAAAATGTTCCCTACTTTTATTGCCCTGCAATTTCTCTGTAAGTTCCCTTACTAAGCCCAAGCTGTGGAACTGGTGGGCATGTCTGGATGACTCTACAGTAACTTAAGGAATTCTGGGTGTTTCTCATCTGTTTATCTTTCCAGATTCCAAGGCCACAATTGCCTGAAGTCTTTCCTGATACTTCCTTCCCTGGCTTTAATCTTGCTCCTATCTGTTGCCCAATAAACCACAGGCCATTTGGCCCCTAAGAGATCATAGAAACAAGTCCTTCAAAGTGGGCACAGTAGCGTATCTGTGCAATCCTAACACTGGGAAGGCGAAACAGGAGAGTCTCAACTTAGAGGCCAGAGTAGGACACACAGCAAGATCCTGCTGAAAAAGAAGTTAGCCCTTCTCCACATCTCTGTTCCTCTTTATTCCCGCTAAAAACGAATTTATAAATGAGGAAGCACAAGTAAAGTAGAAAGCATAACACATTACTGTCACGCAACTACCATATTTGCCTTCTGAGGACATCCTAAATATGGATCCGCTTGGTGGACCATGTTCTAATTGCCTTGGCAACATCTGTGCATTTTGCTACTGTTGTAGGCCAAGGAATCCGGAAGGTAATTTGAGACATATAACCTAATCCTAGTTCTCTATCTTGACTCTTATTTTAAAAAAAAAAAAAAATGGCTGGGTTCCATGACACACAGTGTGATATTTGCATTTTCAAAATGGAAGCAGGTAGGTTAAGATTTACATACAGGTCAGCCTAAGCTACAGTGGAGACTGCCTCAAAAGAGAACTGAGCATGGCACATGATGGCACCTTGGAATATGCCTGTAAGCCTACATCCAGGAGATGGAGACAGGAGTTCAGAGAACCTGTCTCAGAAAACAGAAAGACTGAAAAATAAGCAAAACAAAAATTCCAATCAAGATCTATGACAAAAATCACACACTTGCACTTAATCTGTGTATTTCTAAAAGATTTAGTCTGGGGGTGGGGGCACATGAGTGTTTTACCTGCATATATACATGAGCACCATATGCATGCCAGGTCCCCTCAGAGGCATCTCCTGGAACTGGAGTTACAGATAGTTGTGAACTAGTGTCTGGGTGCTTGGACCTGAATCCCAGTTCTATCAAGATCAGCAAGTGCCCTTAACTGCTAAACCATCTCTCCAGTCCCAATTTATGTCAGTATTACTGTGAATTTTCATTTCCCCAACTAAAAGGGCTTGGGAATGAGTCTACAAGTTCGTCATAGAATGAAGGAAAGTACCCGCTAAGATATCCCAAGTTGACATAGCTAGAGGTTAGGGCCACAAGCAGAAACAGAAGTGGTGGCAGTGCTTGGGTGCCTCCGGGCCTCAGGAAGGGAACTGTCACTCCTGCTTCTCCCAGGAGGAGCTCGGACATCTTACCTTTCCTCTCCCAGGGCTTTCTGAAGTCCGCCACTGAGGTATTATGAGTTCATGCTGTAGCGGAGGGCTACCTTCTTTGCTTTCTCCTGCCAACACAAGACAACACAACCATAAGAATACCCAACCTCCACATCTCTGGCACTCAGGAGCAGGCATATTGTTCAGAAGCCCAAGTGGTGCTCCAAACCACTTCTGAGGCAGCCATTGCTTCCGGGGAAAGTGCTCCTCCCAGTGGTCTCAGAAGACCTGCTGGGCGCTCCAGGGGGCCTTGGTGACAAAGTGATAAAGGCTAGGCAAACAAGGTCTGGGTCCCTGTGAAGAGTCAGGAAATAAGCAGACATTCTCAGGTGTTACTTAACTACCCCGGGGAAAAAATAATAAGATTGTGCCACAGGATAAAGGAAAGCTAGCAGGGTTCCTGTTTTAAACAGGATGGCCAGTGTGAGGATGTTTAAGACCTGAGGAACCAGAGGAAGCCAGTTATGCAAAAATCTGGGGAAGAGCAAAGAGTGACAACTGCAGACACGGGCCTGGGCCCCCTAAGGCCCCCTCGGGAAGGAGAAATAGTCTACAAAGTCAGGGGACATTGGTAAATATGCTAAGCTGGGATGGGTAGATAGTCTGGTACATCAGATGTTGGTAAGAAATGCATTAAGTGAGACGGTTGTGGTTGTAATAACACAGAGAGTCATGAGGAGGGTCTGGATCTCGTTACAAATAGACCTGGAAGGTTCTGGTGTCTTTAGAAAAACAAAAAACAAAAAACGAAAGAGCAGTATGATCTGTATTGGTTTTGTTTTTTTGTTTTGAAAGGTGGCCCTGCCTACTGGGAGAATGGGGGAAGGGGACAGGGACAGAGGAGAAGTAGGAAGGCTGGCAGCAAGGCTGGAGGCACACAGGAGCCCTGGTGAGAGATGACAGGGCTCTAACTAGGATAGCATCCTGGAAGGTAATGAAGGGGTGAAGCACTGGGGATACCAGAAGGTTGAGCTCAGGTTTGTCACCAAAGAGCTTTAATTTTCCTTTTGGAGGTAACACTCACCTCCCTGGGAGGTCTTTCAGGGCCACAGGTAGGAGTAAAGGTGACATTGCCTCCAAAAGGGCTAACCATTAGCATTCGCTTGCAAACTGTTAACCTTAACTTGACCTTCCTAGTGTTGAGTTTGAAGTTGTATTTCACTTCCTTGGCTCCAAACCTTCTCACCTCCAGTTTTCTCCTCTCCTACGCACCTGGATTCTATCAAGAACAAGTGCTCACTCTTAACTGCTAAACCATCTCTCCAGCCCCAATTCGCGGCGTCAGTACTACTGTGAATTTTCACCATTTCCTCAACCAAAAGGGCTTGGGAAGGTGTCTACAAGTTCATCACAGAGTGAAGGAAAGTCCCCCTAAGATATCCCAAGTTGACATAGTGAGACTGCTGGAGGTAGGCAGCGAATTCCTGAGAAAGAGGCCTAAGCCACAGAAGAACCATGTTCAAGGATGGGAGACCTCAACAATACTTACAGATCATCTTTTAAAAATTAAGAATTTCCTGGTCCCTAAGCAAACTGTCTATAAAACAGGGTAAATCTGAAGACTCCCAGAGACGTCACCAAGGACCTCAATGTTCGGGTCCTTGTAACTCAGGCTCATCAGCTGCATGAGGGATGTAAAAGATAGTTGAGTTTTTGTGGCACACATCTGTAATCCCAGCAAGACAACCAGCGTTCTAAGGCCATCTTGGCTATATAGAGAGTTCTGAGACAGCAGTAGCCTACACAGCGTCATATCCCAGAGAAGAATCAAATTAAAAAGGTAGCTGAAGCCAGGCTGTGGTGGCACAGGCCTTTAATTCCAGTACCCAGGAGGCAGAGGCAGGTGGATCTCAGAATTCAAGGCCAGCCTGGTCTACAGACCTAGTTTCTGGACAGCCAAGGATACATAAAGAAACCCTGTCTCAAACAAAAACAAACAAACAAAACCCCCCAAAATCCAAAAGACAAAACCAACCAAACAAAAAGGTATTGGGTTACCACTGATTAAATTCCTTTTCAAAAATGTGGTATATTTGCAATCAAAATGTATCCTTAAAAAAAAAAAATCTCATTGGTTTCATTAACTCTGGTACAAATCAGGAGGGATAGATACATTTACGTATTTATCTAAAACATTCTGAGTTCTTAAAACCCTAGGCAACTACAATAGATGTTCACCATCTACAATAGGAAGAACAAGTCACACATAGTTCTCTACAGAGACTGATGGATCTAGACTCTTAAACAAAAGGAACTATATGGTGTATAAGAGAATGACTAAAGGTCTAGGGATCATGAAAAGCACTGAGAGCAATCTCTTTACAAACAGTCCAGCTTAAAAACACGGCGCAGCCAGAGAAGGGTTGCTCACAACTTGGAAAAGAGGCCAGAAGCATGTGGGATCATTGCTTTCAGCACCAGACCTGAAGCACAAAGGGATGGCAGACTTGGCTAAGAGAATGTTATCTCTGGCTCTCTTGTTTGCTTCTGGTGGGAAGGCCTGTATTCTGTGAAGTTTAACATTAACTGTGGGCCTATGACAAAGATGCGAGTGATTTCAGGATAGGAGAGAGATAACCAACAACTGCCTGAGTCTGACTCAACCAAAAGACGCCAATCCCTTTATCACCAGGGGTCTGCTGTTGCTTTTGAGCAGCTTTAGCAGCCGCTGTGGCCACCTCATAAATGATGAAAAAAAAACTTTGTCACATTTGTATAAGCGCCAGGAGTTTAACTTTGGGGAAATTATATTTCTGTGGTCTCTTGGTAGAACTTAAGAACCATTAAAATCATAGTTTTGGGAAATGTCATGATTTGGGAAGCACCTTTTAAAGTGTGTGTGTGGTATGTTTCCAGATTCATCAGTCACAGAAGGACAGGAAGAGGGAAAGCAAAACATTAATAGTAACTGCTCATTTGGGGATCATGGGTCACTTTACAACTCGAAGATTTTTCTTTCTTCCCTGGTCTGCAGCGACCCTGCCTCACTGACTATTCTCAAGGCAGCGGGATCCAATGAAGTTTACTTTTCTTGCCTTTCTTCTGTGCATATGTTGGGCTGGAAAACCAAACTTGAACAGGACCTGGCTCTCTCTTCCCCAAGGAACTCCATGCCCCAACAAAAGGAAGAACCTACTCCTCCCCAAGTGAAAGAAGGCTGGAGCACTGAGTGGAGGAAATCCTCGAGTCAGGGATCTTGCTGGGATGGGGCGGGGGCTACAGCCTGCCCAGCCAGTCCACACCAGGGCGTCTCTAGCTTGATTTAAAAACGCTGACGGTTGGTACAGCTAGCACCCCTCTGGAGTCAGCCCAGCTCTCCAGCTGCCGCAGAGCTAACTCTAAGAAGTTTCTCCCGGGTCAAAATGACAGAAAACAGGCATTGCCCCTCCGGGACCGTCCCTTCCGCGAAATCCTATGAGAACCTCTGAGAGGGAGTGGTGTCTGGGAAAATAGTTGTGAGAAATAGACATTATCCAGCGTCCAAACTGGAAGCGCGGAGCCCATCCCATTTTCTTCACACATGGGGAAACTGAGCGGGTGAGGTGGAAAGAAAGCTCCTGTTTTCAGTATCAGGAGATCTTCAATGTGGGGCGTACTAATGCACATCTGGTTTTTCGTTAGTGAACTTCAGCTTACGATCTGCACAATGGGTGTGCATCGCTCTTTTATGGTCTTTCAGTAGGGCTTCTGCCAACGCAGAGATGCTAAGTGTACAAGCAGAGATAACCAGTAAACCACCCTACCCCAATCTCTTGGAAGCCTTTGATTTTCTACCCCACTGGTATGCATTTGACACACACACACACACACACACACACACGCCAGCAAGATCCAGGGAGTGGCTCCCTCACCGATTCTGCATAGGATGCTTGGGGTGTTCCTCTGGGGATGCTCTGAGGTTGCTAGAGCAGCGGGAGCAAAATAGCGATGAGAGAGAGGCGGAGCGGAGATGAGCAATCGTGAGAAAACAGCAAAGACCGGGAGAGCAGCGGAAAGAGAAGCCCAAAGTAGGAAAACAGGAGGAGATGAAGAAAGGAAGGCAAGCAAAGAGAGAGACCTAATGCTTTCTGATTGCTCAGTGAGCACACTAGCTCCACGACCTCCCGTGGCTCACCACAGGAGAACAAAGCCTGGGCTCCTAGGCTTGGGGGTGGCGGTACTCACTCCACGGGGAATAGCGGAGCGCACAGGGATAGCGGTCATGGAGCTCCCGGCCTGCAAGAGCGACTCTCGGACCCTCAGTCATCAGCACCACCCCCAGTTACCCCACGACCTCTCTGCACGCTGCCACTTACTTGTGGTCCATCCCGGCTCGCACGCCGCCAGCGGCCAGTGTAGCTGCAGAGCGAGAGCCAGCAAGCAGAACCGGGCGACGCCCGCGCGCCCGGGCATGATAGCAATGGCCCTCTCACTGTCCGCAATTACACATCCCCTGCCATTGCCTGCCCCCGGCCTAGCGGCGGCGGCGGTTTTCAAGCAAACGCCGGCCTAAAAGCCACCCAGCTCACAGCCAGACGCTCCGCCCCCAGCCCCTCAGGGCTCAGCCTGGAAAGGGAGGAGGGGAGGCACCATGCGGAGGAGGGGGTTGGTGGTGGCTGGAGGGACAGCCATGGGAGGAGCGAGCGAAGCCCCCTGGGAGCACCGCTGACTCAGGTGAAGGGCACCCAGGGGAAGGGATGGTCCGAATTTCTGAAGGAATCCACCATCCTGGAGACCTGGGAGACTACAGGGCTGGGGTTGAAAGTGTTAAATCTAGACTCCCTTCCGCAGCACTGAGGATAGTCTACTCCATCCCGCTTTATACTAAGCTCTTTGGGCGACTGAGGCAACTCTTTCTAGGGCGGCCTTCCAGGATTGACTACTCTTTCTTGGAGGAAGGCTCTGAAAGAGTTAATTCCAAAGCAGTGAAATAAGTGCTAAAAGAAGTTGTTTTCTTATCAGGACTCCAATCTGGGCCTTTAGTCCACTTCTTCTGACAAGGGGGGAGGGGCGGGAGGAGGGCTGGCTGCAGATCCAGCATCCCAGAGGACAGGGCTTCTGTACTCCAGAAACCGAACACCAAGCTCAAGAAACAGTCTAGACACAATTACAGAGGAGGAGGGAAGCCTTGGGCTGTATGGGTCGGGGGGGGGGGGCAGGAGAGAGCAGAATTTGGGATGGTTAGGGTTTAGGATCGAATGGAAGATGAAGCCCAGAAATAATGACTATCACTTAAGAAAATTACAGTAGCAGACACTTAGGACTTAAAACTTTTATTGACATTCCCTGCGTGCTAGGGCCTCTGATAGCTGATCTTGTCGTGAGTCCGCTGTGGACTGGAAATCACTCAGCTGCTAGAATGTTTGTCATGCACTTACGAAGCCCTGGGTTCCATCCCCAACACCTCATAATTCCAGGAGTGTGGTGTACCCCTGTGATCCCAGTACTTAGGGGGCAGAGGCCGGAGGATCCAGAGTCCAAGGTTACTCTTTGCTACGTGGTGAATTTGAGGCCAACCTGGACTACTTCACACAGTATAGAGTAACAATGGTAATTAGGCTGACCATCCGGAGGGGGGAGGCATCAGTATCATCTCTGATAGCTCTCCTGGGGTTGGGGGTGGAAGAATCAAACCGGCAAAGAGTTAAGTCCCCTCACGAAGGTCACAAAGCTAATGTCTGCTTTCAGTTAGGGTCTACATCTTTGATATTACAAAGTCCAGTGCAACATGCCTTAGTGGATGAATGATGAACAGAAAAAGAGAGAGCCAGAAATAATCTGTATAGGATTGCTTAGCAAAAGTCTCAAGGGGGAGGAGGTTCTGGAAGAGGAGTCTGGCACCTACATTTGTCAGTTCCTTTTCCCACCCCACCCCCATCCCATCCCCAAAACCAGGCCAGGAACTCTCAAAAAGAATGCACCCACGGTGAGTCTGCAGGGATATCACTGGGGGAGGGGATCAAGCCATTCCTACCATTGGTATGGACAGGAACTGTGTGAGTTCTCCCCATCTGCTGCGATGGAAAAGCAGATAGTGGCTTAGAGAGTTGCCTTTGTCACCCCCAGGCGGCAAGTGGTGTGACTGGTCTGAGGCAGTAAAGACTCACGTGTCAGTCCTGGAAAGCTGGAGTGTCAAGCTCCACGTGTCACCGGGTCAGATTCTGATAAACTCTTCAATTCATTTGTAAACAACTGTGTCTTCACCTGGCCCTTTCTATGCAAATCCAGAGAGCAAGCTCTGCTGTCTTCTGAGGAAGCCCATGCTATGTGTGAGCCCATCCTCACTGACTCATTTAACCTTACAATCTCCTTGTGGGTACGTCTCCACACACAATCACACCGGGGCTTGAGTTCCAACATATGAATGGGAGGTGTGATTTAGCCCTTCACGTACTATCCTCTCATTCTCCAAAGATTGTGTTTTCATCCTCTTACAACAGCCCTCCAAGTCAGTTCATACTAGCATAGCTTGAAAGTCTGAAATCTCTTGTGTCCAGCGTCTGAATTAGGACTGTCTGAGAGAGGAGTGGCTTATCCTCAAAGATTCCTCTTCAGTTGTGAGTCTGTGGAACCTGACAAGGTATGAGCTTCCAAATGATAGGGTTTCTTTTTGTTGTTGTTGTTTTTTTTTTTTTTTTTTCTCAAGACAGGATTTCCCTGTGAAGCTCTGGCTGTCCTAGAACTTGCCCTGTAGCCCAGGCTGGCCTTGAACTCACAGAGATCTGGCCTGCCTCTGCCACCCAAATGCTGGGATTAAAGGTGTGCACCACCATGCCTGGCCAAAGGATAGTATTTTAAAGGGAGTAATCAAAAAGAATGGAATGCTGGTACCCAAGAGTCCAATGTATTATATAGCCAGGCCAAATGTATTTATTATCTGGCGTCTAGGTCACCTGCCACAGCAGGGTCATCCTTCAACCCCACAGCTCTCTGTCAGAGCAGGAGGAAGAGAGCAAAAGGAGGAGAGGACCCTGCATCCTATAACTCCCTTGAACTGTGGTGGGAGTGGAAGTCCTGGTGAACTCTAGAAGGTCGCTAGGTCATTGTTCCCTACTCTTCAAGGAGAAGCAGGTAGCTGACAGCCTTCCTTATTCCATGACCGCACTCCCATGATCCCTTCTGAATCCTCCGCTTCTACTCCACTGGCTGATTGAGACAGATGAGTTGCCTCTCAAATTCCCTCTCTTATTAACAGCGAATAGGTTGAGAATGAGCCAAGTCAACAAGTTAAGGAAGGTCCCGGTTACAATTCCTTTCATCCATCTCTTTCTTGCATTCAAATGAGCAACACGCAGAAATCAGGACGTTTCAGCTAGGCATCTCCAAAGCCTACTGCCGACCTGCTGTGGATGAAACACAGGACATGTCCCCACCTAAGGTGTCCTGTGTGGGGAAGGCTTGGCCCCCAGCTGATGGTACGATCCAGGGAGGATTGCATCATGAGGTTGCTAACTTCATCAGTGGGTTAATCTTTCTGAATGGACTATTGGAAGGACCATCCTGCTTACAGGAAGTAAGCCCCTGGGGGGGGCAGTCTGCCTTTGAAGGCTGCCTTCTCCACTGGGACCCCTCTCTGCTTTCTGGCGGTGGGGAGGCCATACTCTGAGTTCACCTTCCACACTCCCTTCATAATTCTGTCTTGCTATCATCCTTGGTGCCTTGAAGCCGAGTGGCTATGGAAAGAAACCATGAGCCCAAATAATTCTCCCCTTCTGGTTGTTTATTTCAGGTATTTGTCGGGGCAACACGAGGTTAACACGGTATCCAAGTTTGTTGTTTGCAGTTTCTACTTTGCACAGAACAGTAGAGCACAGTTCATAATATGTTTCTGACTGCCAACACTGATTCCTAAGATCTCCCTAGACTTGCCTTGGTTATTATTTGATTGGTTGGTTGGTTGGTTGGTTGGTGGTTGGTTAGTTGAAACAGTCAAAGCTGGCTTTGAATTCGTGGCTATCCTGCCTTCCAAGTCCTGGGATTACAGGCATGAGTTATCACACTCATCTTGAATTACCATTAATGTTTATATTTCTATCGATTATGTTCATAATAAAATAAGCAGTTCCTGAGGCTAAAACACTTTTGATTCATTTTTTTCCTGACACAGCCCTTGTTTGAATCACCTAATTTCTGCATTTCTACGCTCTTCAGGGGATGCTTGGTTCTTTATAAACACACTCCTCACAGCTCTGGAAACTGCTACCCATATCTCAGCTCCTGAGTCTCCATTGTTCGGAGGGGAGGGAGCGCTCAGCTTACCAGCACCTAAATCTGCATTAGTTTGGTAAGATAACTGATCAGAGCCTTGCGTTGCACAATTTACTGTCTCTATTTAAGGTGCCATAATGGCTGGTTTCTGGTTAGACCTCTCCAGCCTGCAGAGGGCTACTGTTTTTTTTTTCCCCAATATTCTTCACTTATGCCCCATTTCCCCACATGCACAGGGAGGAGGGTTTCAGGGTGGGAAGGAGGGGAACTCTGATGTCTTTCTTCTTTCAAGAAGATGAGTCTTGCCATACGTTGAGAAATTTCCATTTGCTGACACTGATTTGCTCTGTATTTAATGATCATGTACCCTTAGATACTTAAAGCAGAAGGAGCCCATCCAGGTGGCTCAGCAGATCAAGGCAGTGACCTCCAAGATTGATGACTGAGTTTGATACCCAAGATCCACATGGTAAAGGGAGAAAACTGACTGCCACACTGTCCTATACACAAGGATAGTGGCACACACACACACACACACACACACACACACACACACGGAGGGGGAGCAGAGAGAGACAGAGACAGAGAATTTTTAAAATGTAATTTCTTAAGAATTAAAAATTGAGAGTAGAAGCCTATAAGGAATTGGTCAAGCAAGCAGGTTTTTATAGTAACATGATACCAAGTTCCCAAGATCCTGTGTATTTGGAGACTGAAGTCAAGCACAGCATGGAATCACCCTTTCTCTCCCTTTGCAACATGTAAGACAGTTCTCACTGCAAGGCATTGGACCCAGCATAAATTGAAGAATTTGAGTCACAAGACAGACCTCAGAGTTTCCTGGAGAACTTTTCCTCTAGTTTCTGAGGTGCTGTTATGAACGATTCAGCGAAAAAACACAGCGCAGATCTGCAAAATGCAATTCTTTCCTTTACTGCTACCATCAAGTCTGGGAACACAATGGCCACTGCTTAGAAAAATAAAATTAAACATATTGAGAAAAGAGTAGATGAAAATGTGGAGAAATACATAGTGTTCCTAGAAGGGAAGACTTTTTTTTTTTCTTCTCCTGAGGCAGAGTCTCATTATCCCAGGCTGGCCTCAAACTTGCTAAAATAGCTGAAGATGGCCTTAAACTTCTGATCCTCAACCGTCTACTTCAAAAGTGCTGTCATCACAGGTGTGCGCTGCTACTGCTGTGTTCATGTATCGTTAGGGATCCAAGCCAGGACTTCATGTCTGCTGGCTAAGCAGTCTACCAACTCAACTCCATCCCCAGAAACCTTTTTAAACAAACAGAAGAACTAGAGGGGAAAAAAGAATAGTAAAGGACCAGAAAAGTGGCTTAGTGGGTAAAAGCTCCCAGCTGGACGGGAGAACTGGAAAGACAGTTGGTGGTTAAGAGTACTTGCTGTTCTTCAATCTGTGAGTTCAAAGGGCTTGCACCTGTCTGTCGCTCCAGTTCCAGGGGATCTGACGCCCTCTTCTGGTCTCCGTAAGCACCTGAGCATTCTTGCCATTTTTCTCACACAAACACACATATGTATATAAAAATAAATCTTTAAAAAGAGAGAGAGGAGGAAGGAAAGAAAGAAAGAAAGGAAGAAGAAATGAAAGAAAGGAAGAATAAAATAATAGGACCCCAAATGTCATTTGCACCCACCATGTACATACAATTATTGTCCATTAAAAAAATGTTTGAGCCACAATAGTTCAAATAGAAAAACTAAATCGAAAAGTAGCTCATAGGGGAAAAAGTGCAATGGTTAACGTACAAGCCCAGAGCCAGAAGTTTGTGTCTTTTGGAGCTATCCTGTGCTACACTGACACAGGAACAAGCTGACCTGCAACTTCTACACCTGGAAGATCTGCCATTTGTTTGTGAAGAATGTATGTTCTAGGGCTGGAGAGATGGCCAAGAGGTTAAGAGTACTGACTGTTCTTGCAGAGGACCTGGGTTCAAGACTCAGCACCCACATGATGGCTCACAATCATCAGTAAGGGATCCTACATGTTCTTCTGGTCTCCAGAGACACCAGGATTCTGCAAGTGATACATATACATTTGTGCAGGCAAAACACCCCATACATATAAAAAATAAAATTTAAAAATTGGATATTCTTTACCTTAAAAAGCAATGTATGGCCAGGCAGTAATGGTGTTCACCCTTAATCCCAGCACTTGGGAGGCAGAGGCAGGTGGATTTCTGAGTTAGAGGTCAACCTGGTCTACAGAGTGAGTTCCAGGACAGCCAGGACTACACAGAGAAACCCTGTTTCAAAAAAAAAAAAAAAAGAATGTATGTGCTGTTTATCAGAAATACCACTTTTCTGTGTGATCTTTGAAACATTTGTGACACCTGGTAATTATATTTCTGGGAAATGATCCTAAAAACAGCAGACTCTGCAGTTCACTCACTGATTTATGGGCTTAACAGGCTCATAGTGGGTTATTTATAATAGTGAAAATATTGGAAACAACCTAAAGATCCAATCATGAAGGAATAGGTCATAAATTACATAATTTCCATATGATGGATTATTATACAGCTGCTTAAAACATGGAAGGCTTATGCTCTGATGATCAGAGAGAGAAAAAAATGAAAGATCCAGAATTATATCTAAGCAGAATCTTAGCTATGCAAAAGAAAGACTTTTTTTGAAAGGCTGGAAAGAAATCTGCTGAGATGTTAGCAAAGTAGCATCTGTGTGGTGAGAGTGTGGGTGCTTTTGTTTTGTTTTGGTTTTTTGTTTTGTTTTAAATCTCTCTCCCCTCTCCCCATCTGTCTATCTGTCTGTCTCTGTATGTGTCTGTCTGTGTCTGTCTCTCTTCCTCTTCCCCTTCTCTAAATAGTAAAACTTTAGGGATTAAGGAATAAGTAGATTGTAAATATATGAAGAAACACAGGAAAATCTATCATTTCTCATTTTATTTTTCTTTTTGTTTCTGAGACAGGGTCTCACATAGGCCAGGCTAGCCTCAACTTCACTATGTGGCCAAGGATAACCTCAGACTCCTCACCCTCCTGTCTCTATCACTTCCCAAGTTACACAGCATGAACAGCTTCTCTGTCTCCTGCAGGTATTGCACACATCACCTCTCTGAATGACCATATTATTAGAAGCCATTCTGCCAGAGGTTAAATCCCTTCTCTATAAAAGCTGTGTGGCCTTGGACAGAGCAGCCAACTTCTCTGTGTCTCTGCCGCCTCATCCACAAAGGAGGGTGAAGTCCGTGCCTTACTCCCACGATTGCACTGGAATCATGGTTGTGAGGTAACACAGGAGGTAACTAACTGCTTCCTCTCACAGAGTAAGCACTCAGTGGATGCTGGCTAGAAACAGCTCAGTACTTTCTGAGCTCTAGCTCTGCTGCATTCTTACTAATCTCACACTTGCATTTCAAAAACAGCTTATCCAAAAGCGGCTGCTGTCCTTCTCTTGACTAGGATTCTCAGACCCTGCTTGGTGCATCCTTCTGTATCTTCAGATACCAAGCTCTAGGGTTTGGGGCTCGTCAACCTCTCAGACCAATAGAAAGCCTGCTGGCTGCCGAGGTTGACCTGAATGCTCATTCTTTCTTTCTTTTTTTTAGAGATTTATTTATTATCATATATAAGTACACTGTAGCTGTCTTCAGACACCTCCGGAAGAGGGCATCAGATCTCGTTACGGATGATTGTGAGCCACTATATGGTTGCTGGGATTTGAACTCAGGACCTCAGAAGAGCAGTTGGTGCTCTTACCCACTGAGTCATCTCACCAGCCCGAAGTCTTTTTTTGTTTTTGTTTATGTTTTTGTTATTCAAGATGTTATTCAAGACAGGGTTTCTCTGTGTAGCCCTGGTTGTCCTGGAACTTACTCTATAGACCAGGCTGGCCTCGAATTCAGAAATCTACCTGCCTCTGCCTCCCAAGTGCTGGGATTAAAGACATGCACCACCACTGCCTGGTCTGAATGCTCATTCTTTAGAGCATTCGATAGACTCAGTTTCTTATGTTAGTTAGTGCTGAACTCCAGGAAGGCCTTCCCCTCAGATCCACCAGGCTTCTTTCTCTATCCTCTGGTTCCTGGGTTTCCTTTATCTTTCTTTCTGAGAGACTCTTGCCCTCTGTTATTTTGCATGAATGGTAAACCTACTCTTTTTCTTCTAACCCAGCAGTCTTCAATCTGGGTCACGACCTCTCTGTGACTTGGCCAACCTTTTCACAGGGCTTGCCTAAGACCAGTGGACAAAGAAAAACATAGATACTTATGTTACAATTCATAAACAGTAGCAACATTGCAGTTATGAAGTAGCAATGAAAATAATTTTCTGGTTGAGAGTCACCAGAACAAGAGGAACTGTATTAAAGGGCCCCAATGTTAGGAAGGTTAGGAATGACTGTTCTAACCCAGTCTCTGGCACTTGAGAAACTTTGCTGTTTCCAGTGCCACACACCACACGGGCCGTTTTCCCTGCGGACACAGAAGTAGGTAAAGAGGGCCTGTCAGTCCTCCTGGTTGGTTCCTTGAGAAACTCCTGGGAACTTTTCAGGGGCCACTTCAAGGTAAGAAATTAACCTCAGCCCATCCAAAAGCTACAAAACGAGCAATAACCCTATACGCCTAAAGAGAGCCCACTGGCTTGTCTCCTAAGAAAATGTAAACAGCTGCACCTCAAGTTGGATCCTGTTCTGTCTCTAATACACTCTTGACAACTGCCGGCCTAAATTTAGCGTGTATGAACTTACCATTTTGAGGGACTTTGACAAAATTCCTCCAGTGAAATTGCAAATGGTCCCAGAATCCCCATCTCCAAGGGTCCTCTCATCTCCACTAAATTCCTTCCCTTTGTTAGTCTGTTTCTACATATCGGGACTTTTTTTTTTTTAGCTCAAACTTCTAAACTGAATTTCCCAGACTTTCTCTCACTTAGCCATCCAGTGGATGAGCCCTGTCCTGCCAAACTTCCTCAAGGGTCTTCCGTCCAGGCTGTATCTCTACACCTTCTCCACCAAATGGGAGCTGCCGAGATAAAAGCGGTGACAGCAGGGGCAGAGCCGCAGTGTAGGGTTCTGTTGACTTAGAACTCACCAAGAAGCTGCCTCTGAAGATGGAATTTGTCCTTCCACTTCAGACTCCAACTTGGCAATCTCAAATCGTCCCCTAGAAACCCTGTCATGGATCAGGTTGGCCCCCTGACTCTGTGACAAAAAAGCGGGAGACAACACAAGAGCCCAAGAGTGAAGACATTGCTCTCCCAAGGACAGCTAATGGGTAAACTATCTCCAAATTATTATTGATCCCATGATATAGAGATGTCTGTAATACAAACAGCTAATGGGATACTCATTCATGGAAAGGACAGAGAGGACTCTCAGCTTAGAAGTCTGTTAGCCAGCTGGGCGGTGGTGGTGTACGCCTTTAATCCCAGCACTTGGGAGGCAGAGGCAGGCAGATTTCTGAGCTCAAGGCCAGCCTGGTCTACTGAGTGAGTTCCAGGATAGCCAGGGCTACACAGAGAAACCCTGTCTCAAAAAACCAAAAAAAAAAAAAAAAAAAAAAAAAAAAAAAAAAAAAAAAAAAAGTCTATTAGCCGATAACTTCAATATAATAGTTTTGTCAGGGTTCCTTAGTTGGTTTTTAGGGAAGGTTGTAACAGATTTAAGGATGTTTTGGTTAGATGATTCTGTATACTGTAGAAACACTGTCTTTGTCTACTATGAGATTGACCTGGAAATTTACAGGTTTAACATAGTTTAACAGTATACACACAGATATCATCAATTTATTACATTATCCCACGTAATTTAGATTCAGCTTTCTTTTTAAAAAGTGGTATCACACACACACCACTGCCTCTCATGAGTCAGGTGTATAACCACAGCTCACCTTACTAAACAGAACTGACATTAATCACGAGGTTAAAATGTTTTCATTGACTTTGTCCTAATGTCCTTCACAAGGTTGTAATGGTGGAAAACTGATGGTCCACTTCTGATTTTACCCTGGCCAATAAAAACCGCCTTGGGCTTTTGAGCCAAACCATTGTCCTTAACGTCTTGTAAAGCACAATAAATGATGACAAAAAAAAAAATCTGTTTTACTAAGACCCCAAGCCTCCAAATGACACCCCTCCCTCAACAGGAAGTAGCCAGATAGGAAATGAAGGCCTTAATCATATACAGGAAGTAGCCAGATAGGAAATGAGGGCCCTAATCACATATTTGAATATATATGGTATATACCATATATACACACATACACACATATATACATGTATACGTATGTGTATGTACATATATATAGTCTGGAATAAAGGAAACCCTACCACCACAAAACTCAGGCCACAAAGTAGGGCCAAGGTTTCAGGAAATCTGCCATCCATGGAATTCTGGAAAGCAGGTAACACCTGCCACACATCCTGGAGCCGGAAGTTGCAAGAACAGGCTATCTGACTGACCTCCCATCTAGCAGTTCTGAAAAGCAGTCTATCCAGAAAAGTATATACATGTCTATTGTTAATTTATTGCGTTATCTCACGTGTGTAGTTTGGACTCAGCTTTCTCTCTTTATTGAGATGGTATCACACACCACTGTCTCGCATAAGCCAGGTGTATAACCTCAGCTCACCTTACTTAACAGAACTGACATTAATCACGAGGTTAAATGTTTTCATTGACTTGTCCTGATGTTCTCCACAAGGTTGGAGAACCTTTCTCCTTTCTCTCAACCATGAACACTGTTCTCAGCTCTGTGCTGTGCGTTCTCCTAAATACATTAACCTCTTGGATTAACGAAAGTCCCACTCTCTCTGTTTGAGAACAAACTGAGTCTTTACACTTTTGTTTTCTTCCTCTGACTTATTTCTTACAACATTTATTAGAATCTTTGATCTGATTAATTTTTATTGTTGTCCTTGTCCTGCTTGTCTTCCCCACTTTGAATGTCTTGTGCAATTCTGTTCATTTCATACTATATAATTCTATTTTGTTTCTTGTGTGTGTGTGTGTGTGTATTAACTAAGTCAATCTTTTTTTAGTACTTATTGTAAGCTTTGGTAAATACGTTCACACTTAATGTAAGTCTATTTCCAAATAGCTCCATACCATTTCACAAGTAGTATGAGAACCTAATAGAAGTAATACAGTATCTGAGCAGGAAGCACTGACTGCTCTTGGAAGGATCTAGGTTCAGTTCCCAGCACCCACATGGCAGCTAACAACCATTTATGTAACTCCAGTTCAAGGTGATCTGACACCCTCTTCTGGCCTCTTTGCGTACCCTGCACACTTACATGAACTACTTAATATATGTAGGCAAATATAATATGCATTAAAATAAACAATAGCTGGGTGGTGGTGGTGCATGCCTTTAATCCCAGCACTTGGGAGGCAGAGGCAGGAGGATTTCTGAGTTTGAGGCCAGCCTGGTCTACAGAGAGAGTTTCAGGACAGCCAGGGCTATACAGAGAAACCCTGTCTCGAAAAACCAAAACCAAACAAACAAATAAATAAATAAATAATAAATAATAATCTTCAAAAATAAAATACAATTCTTACCATCCATAAGTCTTCTTGTCACTCATTTAATATTTTATTTTAAAAACTTTATTATAAAAAATTGGCAAATAAATAAAAGCATCACACACACTAAAGTCAACCATATCTTATAATAAGTATTATGCACACACGCACACACGCACGCATGCTCATGCAAGCAGATTTAGATAGCTTCTGAGGAGAGCTGGCTTCTGTTCTTTGTTTTTTCTCTAGGTAAGTGATGTTTTCCATACTTCCTCCTACTTGCTCTCTCCCCATCCCCTTCCCAAATATGGCTTCTTTTAAGAAATTTTCCTGCCGGGCAGTGGTGGCCTTTAATCCTAGCACTTGGGAGGCAGAGGCAGGCGGATTTCTGAGTTCGAGGCCAGCCTGGTCTACAGAGTGAGTTCCAGGACAGCCAGGGCTACACAGAGAAACCCTGTCTCGAAAAACCAAGAAGAAGAAGAAGAAGAAGAAGAAATTTTCTTTTCCCAGTGTGGAGGCACTCGCCTTTAATTCCAGCAGATGAATTGTCTGAGGTTGAGGCCAGCTTTGTCTGCAGTGTGAGTTCCAGGACAGTCAGGGCTACACAGAGAAATCATGTCTCATAAAAATGAACCCCCTACCCCAAAAAATTTTTTTCCTTGCCTAATTTAATGAAACTTTAATGTTGTAATCATAGGTGTGCTTTTTGGTTTGAATTGAAATGTTCTCTAAACTGAAAGGGACTTCTGTGTCTCTCTTCCATGGGGTGGATCAAACCCAGGGTCTAGGGTATGCTAGGCAGACACTCTACCAACACTTCAGGCAGCCCCTTGATTTGAGCATGCATCCTTTTTGGTATTCTCTGAACTTCTTGGATCTGTGCCTTACTGTCTGACATTAGTTTGAGGGACATTCTCCATCATTATAGCTTTAAATTAGTCCTCCCTTTCTTCCAGCACCCCTCAGTCCTGTACTTAGACCTTTTATAACTGACCCACAGTTCTTGAGTATTTTGATTTGGACTTCTGTCCATCATGGCCTTCCACTGGTCTCGGCCATTTAAGGGTAACTCTGAACATCTCATCTTCCTGCCTCTTCTTCCTGAGTTCTGGGATTATAGGTGGGAACTACCGCACCTGATTTATGGGGTGCTAGTGATGGAACCCAGAACTTTGTGCATCCTGGGTAAGCATTGTACCAACTGAGCTACACCCCTTGCCCAATTTGTAACTCTGTGTTGTTACATCCTGAGGCTCAGAAATACTTTCTACAAGCACATCCAGTCTATTAAGGAGCGTTGCTCTGTGGATGTTTTCTTGTTGATAGCATTTCCTTTTAACTCTGTATTTCTATATTTACAGTTACATTTACATCGTCTATCTGTGTTTTTTCCTATTAACTACTTTTCCCTTTAAATCCATTAGTATAGTAATAGACTTTTGATATTCTGATATGAAAAACCCAAACCCCTATCCTATTTGATTTTAGTCTCTTCAAATTGTGCTTTCTCTTAGTATATTTTTATTTTATTTTAACTTAATTTTATTTTTTGAGACAGGTCTCATATAGCTCATGCTGGCCTCAAACCTGATGAATAGTCAAGGATGAGTTTGATCTTCATCCCTCCCATGTTAGCACCATATATGTGCACCAACACACCTGGCCTTATCATGTAGTCTGTTGAAAGGAGGACATGATGTGCTAAATAAAAGGAACCACAGACGTTTGGCCAGTGGTGGCATGCACCTTTACTTTCAGCACTCGAGAGACAGAGGCAGAAGGATTTCTGTGAGTTTGAGACCAGTCTGTTCTACAGAGTAAGTTCCAGGACAGCCAGGACTACACAGAGGAACCCTGTATTAACAAAACAAAACAAACCAAAAAAGGAACTGAAGGAAATAGGCCTTTAGCTACATCTTATCAAGATGTAAAGCAAAGGAAGCGCTCTGTTGCCCTAGGTCTGAGTCTCATAGGTGCCTGCACCCTTGGGCTGTGACCTTTGCTGATACTGCCTTGCATGGTCCACGTGTAGGTATAGAACAGGATGACTGCAGGAAGCAGGGCTGTGTGTATTTTCCTTCCCCTGTGTGGAAGGCTGGAAGGAACAGGCCTTTTTCAGATGGGACAGGCTCTAATAACTAACACCCTGGCAAGTTAAGCATAAAATAATGTCTCTTGGGGGCAGGCCTCAGTATAAAATATTTGGATCTCTTCCAAAACAGTTCTTTTCCTCTCCATCTCCCAAGGCACACGAGGATTTTCTCTGACACGTGTTGTGGAGACCTAGGGTAGTTCCTGAAGGTAAAGATCGCAGGTGTGTGGGACTCTTGACGACCTGGACCCTCAGAGAGTTATCGGCTCTCAGGGGTATCCACAGAGCCTCATCAGTGACAGTTCACATTCTGTCACCCCAGCACTTGATCTAGGAGCTTTCTTCTCCAGTACATTGTGAAACTATGTATCAGATCTGCCTATCTCTCTCTCTCTCTTTATGGTTTGTCACATGAGGTCACTGCTCTGATGGACAAAAGAGTTACAGAGAATTAAGCTTGCTAAGCTGGTCACTTAATAGGATGGGGTGGCCACTCCTAAACTCTCCTATGCCAGCCTGGAAGCAGGAAGTCAAACATTGTTAGCGGATAGTGATGCAAAACGGACCTCTGAAGCCAGCTTCCGGCAGCTGTTTCCCTTTTCCAGCCAGCAGTTGACCTCCCTCGGACATTTTTCCTCCTGTCTTGGTAAAAATCTTCAGATGATCTCAGTCTTTTTCATAGATATTTCTTTATGGTATCTGACTGGATCCTTCTGAAAAGCTCTACTGAGATGGGTATTGGAATCCCATTTCAGTAATGAGGGACTTGGCATTCCAAGTAGGGTAATAACTTTCCTAAAGTCACAAGGCCATGACACAATCCCAAGGAGGTAATAAGGAAAACTCTCAGTGGGTTCCCTGCACGGGCTGAGGTGGAGGTTCACGTCTCAGAGCAGAAATCTTTTGTACTTCTGGCCACATCTAAGGGACCTCTGAAGCTATAAATTGTTCATTGATCTATAATAAAGTACTTTAATCTGCTTCAATTCTGGAATTAGAGGCACGTACCACTACATCTGGCCTCAGCTATATCTTGAAAAAGGAAATTATTTTACAAACAACAGAGGCACAGAGCTAAGAAGTGCTCAGTGTTTGGGGGAAAGGCAAATATTGCCTCAAGCTCGGAGGAAGGCAGAGAGCGATGGTAATAGAATGTAAAATCGGAGCATTGGATGAGCTTGAGAGAGGAATTTTTTTTATGTTAGATTTAGTGATCTGTGTGCCAAAGTTAAGTAACACAATATTAAACCAATCAACCAAACAATCAAAGCAAAAAAAAAAAAAAACCATATTTGTGTGTGTGTGTGTGGTGCCTCATCCACAGTAGGCCATATCAAGAAAAAGCTAAGTATTTCCATCTGAGTTAGAGGCATTCTTGATAGAGACCTTCCTAATGTTCAACCTTAGCCTTCCTAACACTGTGACCTTTTAATACAGTTCTTCATGTTCTGCTGTCCCCTAACCTTAAAATTATTTTCGCTGACATTTTGTAACTGTGATTTTGCTACTGTTATGACCTGTGATGTAAGTATTTTTGGAGAGAGAGGGTTGCCCAAGGGGTCTTGATCTCTAGGTTGAGAACCACTGATCTAGATCAAGGAGAATTGGACAGAAGAAGCAGAGAGGAAGCACAGGTCTGTTCAGGATGCATCACCGTGCCAGTTTGGGCATTCTCAACTTGGTTATTGAAGACCGAGGTGAGAGGGTATCCTGGGTTGACAGAGGCTACTGGGCTTTGGTGGTTAGAGTCCAAAAGAGCTAGCAGGATCTGAAAGCTATTCAGCTTCTCTAAAAAAGATGATGTTGTCAGAAAGCCCTTAAATGTAAAAAGCCCAGGCCCAAAGCACTCAAGATTCAGCTTCTCATTACTCCATGTTTCCTGCAGCACAAGCACCAATTATTGAGCTTAAGAAACAATGCACTAGGAAAAACAAGGAGGAGATGCAGATGGAGGTGGGTAGGCAGGGGGGAATCCCGGGTAAGGAACTTGTGCGTTCTTTCTTTCTTCCATCCTTTCTTTCTTCCTTCCTTCCTTCCTCTCTCTCTCTCTCTCTCTCTCTCTCTCTCTCTCTTTCTCTCTCTCCCTTCCTTCCTTTCTTCCCTTCTCTCTCTCTTTCTTTCTTTTTTCGAGACAGAGTTTCTCTGTGTAGCCTTGGCTGTCCTGGAACTCACTCTGTAGACCAGGCTGGCCTCAAACTCAGAAATCCACCTGCCTCTGCCTCCTAAGTTCTAGAATTAAAGGCGTGTGCCACCACTGCCCAGCTAGGAGCTTGTGCTTTAACAAGGGCTGTCAACAGCTTCATTTCCTATATATAGTGACCTCTATTCTATCCTGCTCATTTTGTTGTCATGGTTGTGGGTTAAGGTCATCTCTACTCCAACCTGAGATGGGAGGATCATGTTATGACTAGACAAAAAAGATGCACTACGACATTGCCTTCAACCAGTTTTTCCTGTCAGAGTGTTGTCTGGCTCTAGAGAATATAAAGTTGCTTAACGTATGTTTACCATTGGTAGTTGTGGTTTTGGAAGGTGCTGGGAAAATGCTGGGATATATAAGAGGGAAGAGGTTAACTCAGATGAGAACTTATTAATTCAATTTTGTGAAGCTGTCATCCACGATGGGGTGGGATTTGGGGTGATGCAGCTGTTTGGGGGTCACCTACCTTCCCGTGCTTCTCCTTACCCATGCTCTGGAAGGAAGCACAGTAAACTCAAAGGTCCACACAGTTGGACTTTAGTGGACTCTTACTTTGTTCTGTCACCAGTGTCCTGTGTGAGGGGAATGGATGATTATTCATGCCTCTCCGGGATGGTTCTCACACTTGAGCTTAAATCTGAATCACTAGGAAAGCATTCTCCTACAGAGTGTTAGGCTTCTGCTGCAAGGGGGAGATGCTCAGGATGCATTGTCAGGTGGTACCGATGCTATTCTTGGGGACCAGGGAGTGAGCAACAGACACCACACTTGGAGAATACCTTTCATTTGATTGGATGCCACTGAGAGAGGAACTGTATGCGTCCTTTTTATTTCTTAACAGTTACCAACTGTTTAGAAGTCAGACTTCTTTTTAAAAGTCTGATTTTGGCCTTTCTTTTTTTTACAAATATCCAGTAATGGTAAGCCTTCTCTAGTGATAACTTGCCTGGCTGAGTTCCAGCTGTTCCTTTTAAGTGGGAGACCTGCTTACCATTGTGTCAGACACCTTCACCCCCACCTCCACATCACTCATTGTTTTTGTGGGCATTTGATTCTTATGTCTCTACAAAAGATGATGGAGACTTTCACAATTAAGGTTTCTATCGCTGTAACAAAAAAACATGACCAAAAAGCAAGGTAGGGAGAAAAGGATTTACTCAACTTATACTTCCACATTGCTGTTCATCACTAAAGGAAGTCAGGACAGGACCTCACACAGGGCAGGAACCTGGAGGCAGGAGCTGATGCAGAGGCCATGGAAGGGTGCTGCTTACAGGCTTGTTTCACATGGCTTGCTCAGCCTGCTTTCTTTTAGAACTCAGAACCACCAGCCCAGGGATGGCACCACCCACCACGGGATGTGTCCACCCTGCACTGATCAGGAATGAGAAAATTCTGGATAGCTGAATCTCACAGAGGCATTTCCTCAAGTGAGGCTCCTTCCTCTCTAATGACTCTAGCTTGTGTCAAGTTGACATAAAACCAGCCAGTCACAGAGACATAATGCAAAACGTGGAGGTGAGACGTGAGCACAGCCGACAAATTCCCATTCCCATATCCTACATGATTAATTCAGTCACCCAGTAGCATAACCTAGGCTGACAGGACCCCATTCTCAGTGACACATGATATAATACTCTGTCACCACATTCCAAATTTCTTAAACAAATACTTTTTATTATTTTATTATCTTTGAGAATGTCATATAGTCATACAATGTATTTTGATTATAGTCACTCCACCTTCAAGAAATGATCATTTCTTGGTAATTTTTTATTCTTTCTTATATTTCTCTATGTGGTTCTTTAAAATTTATTTGTGAGTGCGTAGCGGGCTCTGTGCACATGCCACTGTCTGTGCATGGAGATCAGGGGACAACCCGAGGAAATTAGTTTTTTAGTTCCACCATATGGGCTCAGGGAGATTGAACTCAGGTCCCCAGGCTCAGCAGCAAGGGCCCTTACTTACCCCAATGCCCACCCAATGGACGATCTCACCAGCTCCAATTCTTAAAAATTCTTAGACAATGGGTCCTGTGTTTTCATTTTGTTTTAGCACTCACAAACCCTGGACCTGGTCTTGCAGCCACACGGTCTGGGCTTGAAGGTGACCTTCTTACAAGCAGGTCACAACAGGGGCTATATGTGGAATTCCAGGCTCAGATCATCTAAGGAGTCCTACTGAAACTGTCTGCTTGTGCAGACCAGATACTTATTTCATTTTATTGCTGTGTCCAGAAAGAGGAAATTAACTCCCCTCCCCCACCCCCGGGGTCACGGACAAATCCTGAAAGGGAAGCCAAATTGAAAGTCCAAAGTGATGAGTCCGCAAGACAGTCGATACTGAGGCTGCCAGTGAGATGAGTCTGAGCCGCCGTGCATACCAATGTGGAGACTCTTGATGGTTACTGAGCTCAGCCATCTCTGCTTCATCAGGCTGAAGGGGAGGAAGTAGATAAAACCGGAAGACTATGGGGGTGGGATGAGACAGCACGTGTTCTGTATACAAATCTGGAAAACTGTAGAAGGGGACCTGTTTCAGGATAACGCTGGGGGAAAGGGAAACATAGATGAATTCTGCACATTTATCAAGCTTCCATCTACCTCCACATAAACTGCAAAGGGCAAAAGGCGTGTGCACGTTAGCCCAGGGAGTCCCACTCATGTGCTCTTGCCCATTAAAAATGGCAGTTCAGGTCGAAGGAAGCCCTTCTTTCCAGAAGGCTCTACTGGGAAGTAGCTCCATTGTTGGTTTGTCTTCAGATGCCTGGTTTTCAGTTCGCTGCTGCACACACCCAGTGAGAGCACCAGCGCTGCAAGCTGGCTGAGCACATACTGAGGCTAAGAGCTGGGAAAGGAGTCAGCCCTGAAGAGCACTGCACTCCTTCACATCCCCTCCCATAGTTCGGGTCCAGGGGAACCTTCTCTCCTACCCAGGTTTCTGCTTGTGGATTGTTAAGGAGACAAGAGCTGGATGGAGAGTTCCATCCCACACTCAGTGTTGTCTTGGTGATGGGAATGTTACCCCAACATGGACCAGTGAGCATCTGTCTCCTAAATGTCGGCAATCTTGAAGATGTCTGTGTACTTGCGTGTGGATCTGTGCTTGTGTGCATGCTTAGATGTATGGGATATATACAAAGGTGAATGGGTATGAATGCCAGAGGAGAAAGGTGAGTGTTCTGGTGTATTTACTCTCCGTCTAATTCCCTTGAAGCAGGCTTGAACCTGGAGTTCAGCTAGCAGCCAACAAGACCAGCAACACTCCTATCTCATGCCCTGACCCCTATTCCCATAGCAGTAGGTGCTCATGTAACTATACGTAGCCTTTTAAGGTAGGTTCTGGGAATCTGCCCGCAGGTTCTCATGCTTGTGAAGCAAGTGTTCTCACCCACTGAGCCCTGCCCCAACCTGAGATGCTTTTCTGATTGTATCTGGCAGTGTTGTCCTTACCACTGAGAACTGTCTGAAACTAAGCCAAACAGTGGCAAAAGATAGTCTGAGCTCCAATAATGTTTTTAAACCTGAGAGTCGAGCAAAGTCTGTAGTCCATCCACTCCTGAGACCTATTATCTATATAAATCAAGAATTTTCCTTTCTTGTTTAACACTACTTTGAGACAGAGATCTGTCACTGCGATTGAAAATGTGTCACTAATATGAAGGATTCCTTCGTCCTCATTTTCCATGCTTCTGGGTGCTGGAATTACAGGAGTGGACAAGATACAGGCTATTTTTTTTTATTGGATATTTTCTTTATTTACATTTCAAAATGTTTTCCCCTTCCCAGGTCTCCCCTTTGGAAACCCCCTATCCCATCCACCCCCCCCCTGCCTCTATGAAGGTACTCCTCCCCCCACCTACTCCCATCCTCCCACCCTGGCATTCCCCTATACTGGGGCATCAAACACCCTCAGGACCATCTCCTCCCACTGGTGTCCAACAAGGCCATCTTCTGCCACATGTGTGGCCAGCGCCATGGGTTGCTCCATGTGTATTCTTTGGTTGGTGGTCCAGTCCCCGGGAGCTCTGGGGGGGTGAGACAGGGCGGGG
>NW_022196911.1:41162353-41164634 GCF_008632895.1 Mastomys coucha | reverse complement strand
GTGGTAAGAAGTGCGCACTGTCCTAACAGAGATCCTCAGGCCCACTCCCAGCACCCACCACGTGAATGAGATGGCAAGATGTATTGAAGAGGATAAAAAACTGAAAATCTTGATTTGGCAATTCTATTTCTAGGAATTTGTCAAAAGAGAAATGATTCTTCAAAGACAGAGCTACAAGGATATTCATTATGGAGTGATTTCTATTCTTCAACCTAATAGTGAAGTACCACAGAGTGCATGTACCATTGGCACTGGGACCAACTTTCCCAGCTCGAACACACATGCAGGAACGAGATCCTGACCTGCACTACTCCAGAGCTGCCCTGTCTCTTTCCCTGTTGTATAGCAGTTTCCTCCTAGATGGAAATAATCTATCCTGCAGAGAAGCTCCTTAATACAGAAAATAATTCAAAATAGCTTCAGGAAGTTCCTGAAACCAACTAGCTCAGTCCCGCCCTCCCAAGACGTCTGAGGGTCTCCAAACTGCAGAGACTCCCAGACAAACTAAGCTGCCTGGAAGAACCAGAGACCAGCCAAAGCAGCCAAGAAACAGAAAGCAATGAAGCTGCCTAAAAGGTGAGAACAACTGAGCCTCCTGAAAAGGATACTCTCCAACCCGCTGGGCTGTCTGCAAGCTGTACAGGGTACTTCAGGTTCCCAGGTTTGGTAGGACTGGGCTTTGGTGATGTGATATGGCTGTCTTTATGTCATTTCCTGTAAGCAACCCCTCTCCTGTATTCCTGTAAGTAAGCCCAGTAAAGCTCACTGGTGGACCAACTGGACTTGGGTGGAATCTGTACTTCCTATGAGTGAGAAGACAGACATGTGTTATATCTCCCAGGTCTTATCAGGTAACACTCATACTCACAGGCCTCCCTCCTGCAGAGCGTAACTATTGGCCTTCTACCTATATAAATTAATCTTGCTTCTTTTTATTGTATGTACATGGAGTCACAGTGTCTAACTTTGGGCATTTGGGAGGAGGAAAGTATGGGGAACATCTTTTTGCTTAATTTTGTGTTTGTGAGCATTCACTATTTTTTTTGCAAGTTCTATATTGTTTATTCTGTATAGCATTGCATTATTAGAGTGTGTCAGCGCTTATTTATCTGTTTATAAACATTTGGGTAGTTTCCAGGTCAGTGTATTGAAAGCAGTGCTGTGTAAGCATTCTTCTGGCTAATGTATATGAACATTTGGAGATATAGATGTAGACATGGCATGGCAGGGACATGAAATTCTGGGTTTTAGTTATATGATCAGCTTTAGAAGATATGGCTGAACAATGTATCAAACTGATTCTACTACTTTACACTCTCAGCAACACTACAGTATTAACACTTGATTCTGTCCATTTAAGACAATGCCAGATGAGGCCCTGCAGGCCTGCTGATCTGAACATTTATCTGGGAAGGAGAGACTGGAGGATCTGGAGTTCAAGGTCATCCTTAGCTACATAGGGAGATGGAGGATTTATGAAATCCAATCGCAAGAAAACAAACAAAATTTTAAGCATGGCTGGGTGCTAGAGTCAAACTGTTGTTTTGGTTTTTACTCTCCTAGTGGCTAAGAGGATTGTAAAGTTTTTTGTATGTATTTTGGCTTCTCAGAAGACTGTCCAAGCCTACTTCGCAGTCTTGTGTGGGGTACTCTGTTTTATTGCTTTGCTGGAGTTTTTTAAACATCTTGGCTACAGGTGTTCAGTCATGTATCTAAATACATTTTTTTTTTTTTACTTTCAAGAGAATTTTTCTTTTTTTATTAAAAATATTTTAGAAATTTTATTTATTGGTATATATTCATTGCACATGATATTGGGTTTCATAAACAATTTCTTTGGGGCTAGAGAGATGACTCAGTAATTAAGAGCATTGATTGTTTTTCCAGAAGTTCTGAGTTCAATTCCCAGCAACCACATGGTGTCTCACAACCATCTGTAATGAGATCTGATGCCCTCTTCTGGTGTGACTGAAGAGGGCATACCAGCAGTTACAGTGTACTCATATAAATAAAATAAGTAAATCTTTAAAAAAGAAACAAACAATTTCTTTCAAATATAAAATATTTTACCATAGAAAATGTCTTAATAGTAATACAGGATTTACCATTTTTAATTTTTCATATATCTTTAAGGCCCATTTAGAAAATTGCTTCCTACATCAGAATCAGAAAATAATGTTCTATTTTCCTCAAAATAAAAATCTGCCATGTTCGCTGGGCGGTGGTGGCACACGCCTTTAATCCCAGCACTTGGGAGGTAGAGGCAGGCGGATTTCTGAGT
>NW_022196911.1:41132855-41162173 GCF_008632895.1 Mastomys coucha | reverse complement strand
TATATATATATATATATATATATATATATATACACACACACACACACACACATACATGGTCATGATTACCAAACTGTGTATCATGTCACTCTTGGAAGCCACAGAAAGTTATTGGGATGCTATGGGCTATTTTACCATTTAAGGGAAATGGATTGACATTTGTTTGACATCATACAAACTATCTGAAATAATCATTTCCTTTTTAAACCCTGCTGCCCTCCTATCAATGACATATTTTCGCAAAGCTGAGTGGCTTGTACTTGGTAATTTCTGTGATTTTAAAAACTAGGAAATGAAAATGTAGTTCAGTCTGAAAATAAGAAGTGGGGGTGTGCCAGGCCCAGCAAGAGCACAAATCTATTAGGCAGTGTGTAGTTGTTTCAAACTACATTATTTTTCCATCTATGCATAAGCTGTTAGGATATAACTATTAGCCAAGGCTATGGCCGTCTGATTATTAATAAATGAGATTGTGAGGCCTTCCTTTTGAATAGCGGTGCCATAGAAATGATCAGGGTATTAAAGGGTGATAGAGTTTGGGAATCTGATAATCTGGGAATCACAAAATCTTGGGCCACCCTCATAAATCCCACCTTGGGGTTCATGTTCTTTTATGGTCCCTTCCTTCAAGTACAGCTGGGGTATCAGGCAAGATAGACACATGAGCGTGAGTGTGTGTGTGTGTGTGTGTGTGTGTGTGTGTGTGTGTGTGTATGTGTGCTGTTTTTCTCACATTTGTGACAAAATACCTATGAAAGAAAGGTAACTTGAGGAAGGAGTTTATTTCAACTCACACTTGGTTTGCTCCATCATGGCTAGCAAAGAGTATTGATAAAAGCAGCCGTGGCAGAAGACTGTGAATGAGGGAGCTGGTCCTGAGTCAGGAAGCAGAGAGAGATAAAGGCTAGTGCACTCCTGTGTTAAGCTTTGGGACCCCAGCTCATGGACTGAAGCCAGCCTAGGTCTTCCCACCTCAATTCAGTCTCTCTGACAATCCTAGAGGTTTGTCTCCAGGATGATTTTAATTCCCACCTAGTTGATAATCAAGATCAATCTCACAATGTATGTTGTTATGTTGCTGATAACTGGAACCCTGACTTGCAAAGAGATTCTCTCTTTCTTGACCCTTGGAGAAGCCAGAGGCTATAGTGGGTCACTCACAATGGCCTTTCTTCAGTAATTTGCTGTTGTTGGATCAACTGGAACGAGGAGTTCTAGCCTATGGTCAGGAGCCCACTCTTGGGAACCCTGCTTGCCTTCAGCACCTCATGGGTACAGAGGGATCTTTCTGAAGGGAGGAGGAAGCTCTGCAAGGAAGAAGTCAGACAGATGAGAACAACGCTTGCAGGAGACCAAGAGATAAGCAAGTTTTACCCTGGGGAATAACCCAGAGTTGCAGAGGAAGTGGTATGGAGGTGAGTGTTCAATGTGATTTCAGGAGGGTGAGGTCAATTGGGCATTTGAGGAGAGAGGAGGGATGGCGGGAACATCAGAAGAGCCAGTGAGAGGCAGAAACCAGAGCAGAAGGGATTATTTTTTTTCCAGTTTGTTTGTTTGTTTTAAAGATGGCGTCTCACTAAGTAGCTGTGGCTGGCTTGCAACTCACAGAACTCCTCCGCCTGCTGAGTGCTGGGGTTAAAGGCATGTTTCATCACCATCTCATCAAGGAGAGGCTTCTGAGTCAGCCAAGGTGATGGGTTTTCACTCGGAGTATATGAGGAATCCCAAAAAAGAAGAAAGAGAAAGACACTTAGTTACCTATTCTTCTTCAGGAAAGGGTGATGCTTGGCCGGGACCATCACAGAACTATGTTGTGACATGTTCTGTCATACACTAGATTTCATGATGCTCTAGGAACTGTAAAAAGAATGTATTTGGGGATTGAACCATCACCTCCACTAAACAGTACTTTTTGACTGTTCTTCATCACGATGCTTAGGAGATAGCTCAAGTCACTTTTCTGAATTGCTTTAAAGCCTGTATCAGTCCACTGACCTCCGGCTACCAACTCTGTGATTCAGGCAGACATGACCATATGACTTCACTATCACTAGAGCCTTGGCGTCTGGCACAATGCTTTTCCCATGATGGGCCTAAGACATTCCTATCAATATGATCGGGAAATGCATGTTTACTGAAAAAAAATACAGATGGGGCTATCAAGGATTCCGATGATGGCAGTTTTTGTTAGCCGCTAATTCTGACCCATGTTTATAAACTTATAAGTTGGACAGACTGACAAAGCTGAAGTGGTAGCAGATGGTGGTGGAGCGGGGCAGAGGAAGAGGTGGCCAAGTTGTCATCTAATACAACAGTGGATGCTGCCTGAGGCATGGCATTTAAATGAGTCATGCCACTTCCTGGGGGCTAGGGCCACTTTCCAAGGCCCTACATCCTTTTATAGGCTGAGTAATTTTGGTGCCCTATGGGGACCATGATTCAAAGACTACAAATCAGAGGGCCTTTCCTGATGGGATCAACAAAAAAAAATTCCAACTCAAAAGAGAGAGCAAATGCATCTGATGAGGCCGTATTTTCCCTTAGCAGAGACAGGGCTTTGAAACCAGGAAGAGGAGGAAACACATAGAGAAAAACTGGGGCTCTTGAAGGTGCATCTGACCCAAGGATGGGCCCCAGAAATCACTCCAGCCCATCATCACCTTCTCGGTCCTGAAGCACAGGGATCAGCAGCAAGTGCAAGGCACTTCGCTGCATTCTCTACAACCAGAGATTCCTATGTCAGGGGCAAAGCTAAGGAAAACAAAACAGGAATGATTTTCCTGAAGAAGAGCTAGGATATGGACCAAGGCTAAGGAAGACAGCCTCCCAAGGTCAGTGTTCTTGGAGGGGTCAAGGTTAAAGATCCCATTTAGAGCAGAGCTTGTAAGGACAAAGAAAAAGAAAAAGATTTTCTGTCTTCTTTAAAAAGCCAGAATCCTTCCCAGGAGATGAAGTCATCATTAAGGATCTTCATTTCAGGATGACATTTATAGTCTAATGGAAGCATCTGTGAGGAGATTTTCAACCCTGGGCACGTGGATGCCTTTTCAATTAGCAAAGAGAGTTAGCAGTGTGTTTTACAGAGGTTTTACATCAAGGAAAATTAAGCCCTCACCTTCAGGACTGCTCATTCCTATCCGCTAAGTGTAGAGCAAGTTCAAGGCTGACTACTCTGGAGACCTGATCTTGGGGATCGTACAGCCTTAGGTAAAGAATGTGGTAAGGTTATATCCAGTAACAGAGCTGAAAGTGCTTTGTAAATGGGAAATGGCTTTGTAAATATCACTGATGTTTGTATTCCAATTGAGAAGGATAAGGTCCAGTCTGAAGGGCCGGTCATACCAAGTGCTGAGGCGAAGCTTTGGCTGTAGGTAGCAGTCCTTTGAAGGGGAAAGGAATGTACTGTCGTTTCTTCCAGTAGATGAAGAGATGGCATCTCAGAGATAGCAAGCTCTCATCCAAGGCCACCATGGACTTAGTGAGAGCAAGAAGAGAGGTAAAGCCACACAGAGTGGTGAGTTGATATGGGACAGAAATGCCACGGAGGACCAGAGGGAAAGAATGGCCTTCAATATACCAGGCTAAAAATCACCAAGTGCCGAATCAAGAATCTTGACCAGCATCTCACATTATATGCAGAAATTAACTTGAAATAAGTAATAGGGGTCATGTGAAAGTGAAAACTATAAACCAGCTAGAAGAAATCTTGAGGGCCGAGGACATAGCTCAGCGACCCAAACACTTACCTTACATGCATAAGGCCTTAGGTTGGAGCCACAGCACTGGACAAAAAAAGAAAGAAAAAGAAAAAAAATTAGTTGCTGAGAAATCACAAGAGAAATTGACGACCTGAGATAAGCAAAGCCTTTATTTATACACAGATAGAGAAACATAAGCTCTAACAGAGAAAATTGATGCTGTACTCCATTAAAATAAAAAAGAATGTCTTTACTCTGAAAGATGTTATTAAACACCATGCATGTGAGCCACAGTCAAATGAAATGTTTGCTATGGAAAAGCAGAGTCTTGCACCAAACACATGTAAGGGGCAATTAGAATTCGATGAAAAGAAGGCAGCTCAAAAAACAATCAAAAGATTTGCACACTACAGGAAAAGATGTTCAGCGTGAATAGTTACCAGGGAAACGCCATTAGAAGGCGTTTGTCAGGGAAATGTCATGAGAAGCAGTTCTATAGCACTTGGAATGATACGCCTTGGAAATCAATCCCGCAGTTTGTTATAACTTACCCCATAACCCAATAATGTGATGCCTAGGTATCTACCCATAAGATATGAATGCATACACCTCCCTGAATTTATGACTGAATGTTTGTACTAACTATATTTGTAGTAATAAAGTGAAACTGGTGTAACTCGATGGCTGGACGCCACATCATAGCATAGCTCAGCAGTAAGAACCAGCAATCCATATCTCCATCATTGGTGATGTCAGAAGCAGAGTGCTGGACTGGGTGGCCAGAAGAGGGGGCACAGCGGAGACAGAGGCCAGGACCAGAGGCAGATGATCTGACTTGGTTCTGAGCACAACTTATAGCCTCCACACTCCTCCTCACACCCCCTACCTTCCTCCCTAGCAATCCATTCTCTCAGCCTCATGACTATGCTGGGGGAGAGAGTGCTGGATCAGGCCTGAGTCTTTCACATCCTCCTTCAGACAAGTCACAGGAGCCAGGCTAGGACAACCCCAGCAGCTTTCAGACATCCTCCTAAGTTCTATTCTTTATAAAAGTTGGAAGGTTAGTTAAGGAGTCTGGGGCTATTCTTAGCACTGAACGCTATAAAAAGGAAATGCCAACGACAATCTTAGATGGCTGTATTTTTACAAGGGTTAATTCAAGCTTCCCTCTGAGAGTTCCCAGTCTGCAGAAATCCTCCATAAAAATACTACCTCGGGTCAGACCCTCAAACCCCCTCTTAACATTGCTAAGATTCTTTGGGGACTATTTGAGTCAGGGACTGACTGGAAGAATGCAGATTGCATCCACTCATATGGACACCTCTTGCCTCTATCTGTTCTATCAGTAGAAAACAAGTAATGAATGGACCTACAGACAGACAGACATTTCTGCTGACTATTCAGAGAGACAGCATGCCAAAGGAGTTAGTAAGTAGCAAGCTCTTGTCAGGCTCACCTATGTTCCAGCCCTATTAGGAAGTTCCTCAACCTCTCTAAACTTGTATGAAAGGGACAGTTGTGCGACCTGGTGTGGCCACTTAGTAAATTTTCAGCAGAGATTAATTCATCATTGTTATTATGTGTTCAATACACAGGCATTATGAAAAATGTATTCCTGCCTTTGAGAACTTTGTGCTAATTGTTACAGGTAGCATACAAACAGGGAATGAGGGTACAGGATTGGCGATGGCCTATATTAGAGAACCTACTGCAAACACTGGAGAGATGGCTCAGTGGCTAAGAGTGTGTGTACCGATTTCGCAGAGGACCCAAGTTTTGTTCTTGTCAGGCAGGGCACTACCACTGGTAACTCTAGCTCTAGATGATCTGACACTCTTTTCTGACTTTTGGGGACACCTGTTATTTGTGCATTCACATGCACATACCCCCCACACAGACAGACACTTATACATGTAATTAAAAATAAAATATTTCTAAAAGAACATTAGTCCCCTGCTTTGGACTTTGTTGGGGACCAATTTGTTAATATCTGTCTGTGTGTGTGTGTGTGTTTGTTGAAAATTGAACTCATGGCTTTGAACATACTAACCATGAGCTAGCTACACATCCAGCCACTCAAGGGTTTTAAAAATGTCTTTTGCTTTTGACCTAGATTCCTCTTGAAAATTTCTTAAGAAAACAAACTCATGATGGAAGACAGCCTGGCTGTTTTTATTCAGAGTAGGAAAAAAAAAATTGGAAAGAGTCTAAATGTCTAACAATAGAAGTTACATGTAATGTAGATACCACAACTAATGACTATTTCCACAAAGCAGAGCACAAAACATAGCTACAATGCGGGTTCATTCTGAGGCTATGGCCTGAAGTATTGTTTTTATTAAGGATTTATCGTAACCAGAAACTCTAAGAAGGAAGCCTGAACTTTTCCCATATAAAAACACAGGCACTGAGATATGTATATACACACATATAGAAAATGTCTATGGACTTTGGCTTAACAATAGCTTTATATGTAATTTTTGAGAGAACTTTTTAGTTTCATGTTTTTATTTCTATAGAGACTATTATATATACATACATATATATACACATACTATATATGTGTGTGTATGCATGTGTGTGTATATATGTGTGTATGTATGTATATATATGTGTATATATATGTATATATGTGTATATATATATATATGCTCCACTCCCCCCAAAAATGAAGGTAGGTGAATCTGAAGTGGCTTTGGTTTTACTTGAAGCTGACATTTCTTTTTCTATTCTTTCTTTCTTTTCTCCACTCCTCCCCACCCACTGTTTTCTTTTTAAAAGACAGCCCTGGCTGTCCTGAAACTCACTGTAGATCAGGCTGGCCTCAAACTCACAGATATCCACCTGCCTCTGCCTCCAGACTGCTAGGATAAAAGGCATGGCCACTACTACTGGCTTCACTTGACATTTCAAAGAACTCCGTATCCTTTAGCTAGCTTTTCCCAAATAGACTGATTGCCTGAATGACCCAGGCCAAGTTCTTCCCATCTTGGGCTCGGAGTTTTTCACCTATAAAATGCACAGGCTAGGTCAGAGATAGCAAAGTGCTTTCACCCTGAGAGCAGTTCCACATCTCAGGAACCAGCAGGGCCACCTCTGCAAACAGAAAGGATATCTGATAGAAGGTGAGAACTGTTAACTACTAGTCATGTCTTCTGAGGATCCAAGAGTGAGAAGCAGCACAGGAGAGCTATGCAGTTCCCAGAAGTAGAATAGAAAACCGTTAGGTTTCCTTACAGCCCTATGGGTCTGAGACGTCTTTAAGCAAAAGTGCTAGCCTCTACTTTGAAAGTCCTAAGTGTTAGAGAGACCAAACTTCTTACATTGTTTTGGCAAAATTGTACTCGATCTCTTGGTTTCGACTGTATACCACAGATTCCAAAACATAATTTAAAATGTAATGATTGGGGGCTGAAGATGGCTCAGTGGTTAACAGCATGTGTGCTACTGCTCTTGCAGAGGACCCGGGCTTAGTTCCCATCACTCATATGATGACTCACAAGCATCTGTAACTCCAGTTCCTGGGGATCTGATGTCCTCTTCAGACCTCTTCAGGCACCAGGCATGTATACAATACCCAGATATATGTGCAGGCAAACACTCATGAACATAAAATAAATCTTATTTTTTTCCCACTGAAGAAGAAAATTCAGCACAGCACTGTCTCAGTTGTATTTACACCCATTGCCCACCATGCCAAGATCAAGAAGTAAACCAGCAGCTGTTAATTCAGCTTCTTCAACCTGAAACAGTGTGAAAGCGACAGCTGTTGCAGGCATAAACCTGGTTGTGGCTTTGACCTTGATCCGTGTCTCAAGTTTCGTGGAATTCTCTGAAAACCACACTTCAGAAGATTGGTTCGGAGAAGCGTGTGCTTCTCATTACCTACCTCCCCCTACCACAAAAGCAGAATATTGGGATTTCCAGCACGACACAGCATCCACTTCCATCTTGAGTACATGGTCCCAGGTCCACATAGGACTAACACCATTTCCAAAGTCATACATCAATTCAATCAATAGCCAATCTCACTCACTTGGCAAACAAACATGGATTCTTTGACAAAAGTCAGCAGTGGGCTCCAGAGGCTATTTGGAGGAAGGGACAAGCTAGAGGGCTTGACTGCATCTCAAATTAACTATGCTAATCTGTCATTGCTTCCACAGAGAATAGCAGGCATTGAGGGGTCTGAGCGACAGCTGCGCCTTCCAAAGCAAGACACTGTTCAGAAAGATGATCCGACTGTGGGCAGCATGCTTCAGCAGGGTTTAGTGGGACTTTCCAACTTAAATGGCCCTTTGTGCTTTTAAAAGTCGGGACGCTGACCTCATGAGTGGCTAACGCATGATGTCTTGGAGGTCTTGATTTACATTTGGCTGGTGGCCGGGACTGAAGTGTCAAAATGCCCGCATGACTGACGGACAGTGCTGGGCTTGTTCAGGCTTGTTTGGAGTGGAGACTTGCTCTGTCCAGGTTTGATAAGCTAAACAAAGCCAGACTGTGAGAAGGGCTGACTCCAGGGTTCCTCTCTGGATGGCAGGATGGAGAGTTTTTAATCAGTCATCTCTTTCATTGTCTTTATTTACATTCTGCCTCTGTATTTACTCCAGGGTCTACTTGAGCACTGCCTATCTGTTCTAGGAAACAATCTTGCCCAAGACTGGCGATCAACCTTGTATTTGTAGTCGTCTCTTCTACTCACTTCCCTAGAGTCATCTATTTGGTCCTCTTTTTTCCAGGAAGACACTTTGCAAGCGAGAGGTGATTCTAGACCCCTTATTGCTCCAGACTGTCACACTAGACATGGGCTATTAGGAACGAAGCAGCTGTACCCTGCCATTTAGGCACCGTCACTAAGTTTGCTCAATACATCTAGGAAGAAACATGCAGTGTTTTACCCACCTTCCTTCTCCTTCAAACCAGACTGGAGAAGGACTATGTATCTCTGGCGAGGACCTGAGGTTTTATGGATCCTGGGGTAGTTCGTAAATCTTAATTTCTACAAAGCACATGGTAGTAATGTGGTAGCATGTAATGCACAGCTTGAGCCCATCAGTAGACCCAATGACCAGAAAGATGTCGAGACGGGATAGCTAAGTGATGCACCTGTCATGAGGAGCACAATCACCCAGATAAAAAGTACAGCTAAAGTGCTTTCACATAAACAGCAGCCGCAAAACTAAACTAAACTAAACTAAACTACACCTGAAGACAGATCTGAAATATTCCAATGAAAGAAAGAAGTGGGCTGGTCATGATGGTACAAACCTTTAATCTCAGCACTCAGGAGGTAAAGGCAAGTGGGTCTCTGAGTTTGAGGTCAGCCTGGTCTACAGAACAAGTTCCAGGACAGCTAGGGCTACACAGAGAAACCCTGTCTCCAAAAGGAGGAGGAGGAGGAAGAGGAGGAGGAAGAGGAGGAGAAGTAGCTAAAGCAGGAGGAGGAGGAGGAAGAGGAGGAAGGGAAGGAAGAAGAGGAAGGGGAGGAAAAGAGGAAGAGGAGGAAGAAGAGAGAAATGAAGGAAGGATGAGAAAAAATGAATGAATGAATGAATGAATGAATGAACACCCGGGATAGCAATAAAGCCTAGTACAAAGGCAGGGAGAGCCAGAGTCCCACTCTTAAATGTGTGCACATTTGCTGGGTGGCCTTGAAATAATGTTATCTCCCCTCTTTAAGGCCTCTTTTAACTGGACAAATAAAGACCTATGGAGAAACTTGTTAGAGGAACTGAGTGAGGTTCCTACATAAATTAGCAGCTAGGAGAGAATAGTGCTCAACAAGAGTGGCTTTTGTTGACTGATTCATCAGTTATCCATGGAGTATGATCTGTGCTTCAGGTGCCATGCTAGGCTCTAGAGACCGCCCATTCAAACAAGAACTGTAGTGTTGCCATTCTTTTGGAACTTTTGACAGTAGGAGTTGGCAGGGGAAAATCAAGGAAACAAAAGAATTATAGATGGAAGTGATTTGAATAAATAATTTTTTTCAGTGACTCACATGTGCAAAGCTCTCTGCCATTTGACTATTTTTATTATTTTTTAAAAGTTACTGTGTGTGTGTGTGTGTGCGCGCGCTCGCATGCAGATTCCATGGCAAATGTGCAGAGGTCAGAAGACAACTTGAGAGAGAGAGAGAGAGAGAGACAAAGACAGAGACAGAGACAGAGAGACAGAGAGAGACCACTCTGTCCTTTCACCAGTAGGTCCTGGAAATCAAACTCAGTTCTTCAGGCTTGGCAGCAAATGCCTTCACCCATTGAGCTATGTTGCTTAGCCCTATTTATAGAAGATTTAAAAATGTCTTTAACATTATTTTGCTGTGTGTGTGTGTTTTAAGTTCATGTGTGTGCATGTGTGTTTAGAGGTCAGAGGATCACTTTGGGGAGTTGGTTCTTTCCTTGAAAGGTTCCGGGGACTAACCCACAAACACAACTGGTCAGACTTGTATGACACATGCTTTTACCTGCTGAGCCATCTCACCAGCCCTTTACAAGATCTTTTGTTTTTGTTTTTGTTTTTCGAGACAAGGTTTCTCTGTATAGCCCTGGCTGTCCTGGAACTCACTCTTGTAGACCAGTCTGGCCTCGAACTCAGAAATTCACCTACCTCTGCCTCCCAAGTGCTGGGATTAAAGGCACACACCACTTATTTCAAGACAAGGTTCTCACTAAATTGCCCAGGCTGGATTTGAACTCACCCTGTAGCACAGGTGGACCATGATCTTGAGATCCTTCTGCCTCACACTCCAAGTAGCTGGGTTAATAGACCAGAATTACCAGGACAGTGCTAAAAATAAAAATAAATAAACAAAAGGATTTCTCAGTTAATATCATCCAGCGTACAGATCGTCCCGGGAGGATTTTGAACCTGCCGTTCACCCCTCCTCCACCTTTCTATTGTCAGAAGCGCTTCTCAGTTGGACAATTGCCTTGAGCTTAAGTGTGGAAGGGCACTGAACCCTGGGACCTTAAAAGTGGCATAGGCAAGGAAGGAGAGTGGAATTTTGCTAGTGTTATCAGGAAGTTCCCCAGCACCGTTTGTCAGTCTTTTCCTAGTGGGCTTTACAATGAGCTGGGAGCCTTGACAAGACATAGCTTTTCAGGGCTCCACCTTCAATATTCAGACTCTGGAGAACCAGGGTGTTATTCTTTTAGAGGTGCCTAGGTACTATTTAGGGCAGACATGGGGAGCACTGCTTAGGGCAGACGTGGGGAGTACTGCTTATCTGCTGCCCAATGAATTTCACTGGCCTGTGATGCTAAGAATGCGAGGCAGCATCTGTTGTCCTGTTCGGCCGTACACACGCCTTTCTGGTCTGTAGAACAGAGCACTGGTCCTGGCTGATCACAAAGGAGCTTAGACTCTAGTGGGAGATATACACACCTGCCTTGTGGTTAACATAAAGCAGGAATTTGGCTCAGGCTTTGAGGGCTTTTGCATGCATTCTGGAAGACAAAGGCCTGTATTAGGAAGAATCCGATTCAGCTTCACGTGACAGAGAAAACGAAGTTATTGTGGATTAGTGTGGCTAGATGTTTCTTTTGCTTTCATACAGTGTTAACAATCCACCCAGTCCAGATGTGGTGCTCACCTTGTCTTCTTAAACCATTTTCAGGATGAGGCCTATACAGTCCAAGATGGCTGCTGAGATCCCAGCCATCACTACCATATTCCAGCTAATAGGAAGGTCACTGTGGCAAAGAGAGGCAAAGCACCTCCCTTTCAACATATTTTTGGGACTACCCCTTGGGGGCTTAGGAGTCTAGAACTCAGCTACTTGACCATACCCTACTTCAATGGCTGAAATTGAAATAGCATTTTTCAGAATGTCCACATACAATATCATTGTAGGGTTCTGTTCCAGGAAGAATAAAGGATGGCAGTCACTGGTGACAGCTGGGATTCGTGTAAACTGAGACCTGAGGAATGAGCTGGGATTAGGCAAGGCAGGGACAAAGCATAGCCCAGGAGGGACTGGAGTAGTCTCCAAGGGATCTGCTCACCACCCTTCATGTTGTGGTCCAAACTTGTACCTGGGGCAACTCTATCGGCCCCCGGGTACTCAGTTCTCATGCCAACAGTAACTTCCACCCAATTCCAACCTCACATCCCAGCACAGAGAAAATCTTTTCATTGGAATGAGAGATTGCCTGGATTTATCATAGGCTTGGTAGACTGGAGCCCCTATTCTGCTCTGCCTTCTAATGACATGGTTAGATGGTTTGTAAAACAAACTTGAAAATCTTGTTCAAATGGTGCAATGTCAAGGGGAGGTGTAAGAACTGCTAAATAAGCTAATCAAAGATATAATCCAGCCAAGTGGTGATGGCATATGCCTTTAATCCCAGCACTCAGGAGGTAGAGGCAGGTGGATTTCACTACAGAGTTCCAGGACAGCCAGGGCCAGAAGGAGAAATCCTGTCTCAAAAAAACAAAAACAAAAACAAAAACAAAACCAAGCAGATTCTCACTACAAAGATTCAGGCTAGCCACACTCAGGAGAGAGTGTGCATCTAAGATTCTTTGCATCTAAGAAACACTAGTCCTTTTCCCGGGATGATTTTGACTTCTCAGAGGCTCCTAGAGACAGGGTCAGGGTTTACAGCTGCCGGAGTCACGAGAGATGAGGGTAGAGATTCTGACCAGGTGTCTACTACCACATGGGACCTGGGGCTGGAACTCAGATGTTTAGGCTTCAAGGCAAGCAAGCCATCTGACCACAGAGCTGCCTCAGCAGCTCCACAATAAAGTGCTATTCAGCTGTAAAGACAAATGAAAGTATGTCATCGGAAGGAAGGTAGATGAATGGAGAGATACTGTATGAAGCAAAATAAGGCAGATTCAGAGTCACGTGTTCTGTCATGTGTAGAACCTAGATTTTTATCATACACACACACACACACACACACACACACACACACACACACACACATACTGGTTGAAGCAGGAGACTTTCAGGTAAGAGACAGGAGATTAGTGGGGAAACTGAGGAAAGGGTAGTAGAATGTGAATATGGTCAAAGTAGGTGGAAATGTCCTTAAGAAATCCCTCACTTGGTACAGTGAATTTACTCTAATACATTTTTTTTAAACATGTTACATGTAGCTCTGACTTTTCCCCCAGGCAGAACTCTCCTGACAGCTGGTTGACAGTTAAAAACACATCTGCCTCCATAAATTCTTGGATACACTGTCATTGTTCATTAAAAACCCAGTTTAATGCCGGGCAGTGGTGGCACGTGCCTTTAATCCCAGCACTTGGGAGGCAGAGGCAGGTGGATTTCTGAGTTCGAGGCCAGCCTGGTCTACAGAGTAAGTTCCAGGACAACCAGGGCTAAACAGAGAAAAACCCTGCCTCAAAAAAGAAAAACAAAAACCCAGTTTAATAGCAATGATTACAAGTTTCAATTCTTGAATATGACAAAAAAGATATTGTAGATATTGAAGGGGGTCTCTGGGAGGAGTTGGGGTACAAAAGGGAAACAAGAATGTGATTTAATTCTATTTACTTAAAATGTTTTTAAATGTTAACACATTCAGATAAATTGAAATCATGTAACTTTTCTCATCATAACGCAAAAGTTAAAAAAAAAACAAGTTTCATTTCTTTAATCTTTGAAGACTGTTAGACACAATTTAAAAAAAAAAGGTGTATTCAGACACTGCTTTTGTTTAGCAAAGCACTTAAGGTAACTTGTGGAAATCCATGTGTGAAGTTCACAGACCTAAGCCACACCAGTTGTCACTTGCCAGCATTTCCAAAGTGTGTACTGGGTGATGTCAGTAGACACTGTTAAAACAAAAAAAGGAGTCTCAAACTGGTTAGTGTGGAACCCTGAGATGTTAGACTTTTGTGATATTATGATGACAACAGACACTGCTGTCTTTCACGTGGGGCACCAGCTTCCAAAATTGTCTGACCAAATACAGTCAGAACGTCTGAACCGCTGAGATCTAATTAGCACACCCTGAAAAACACTCCTCTCTCTTACTTAGCTCCTCAGGAAGGCAGCGTCCCATCTCCTTGCAGTACAACAGGTTTTTAACTTGCAAATACTTGGAGCACTTATGTCTAGAGTCCTGAACTCTCTGAGTGACACCTGAAGCCTACTCACATTATAATACACATTGAAAAGGAGTCGATTTGCGTAAGAAATCCCACAAAGTCCAATTTAACAAGAACAAACAATGAGACTGTCAGAAACCACTGTGGCTTGGGGCTCTGAGATTTCCCTCCCTAGAGAGAAATGCCCTTGAGGGAGGTTTGTTTAATCTGTGGACCTCTAGTCAGTGGCTTGAAAACTTGTAAGCAAACAGGTGTAAGTCCTTTGCAGGCAAGCGTGATTACCTGCGGTTGGTCTTCCCTACATAATACGCAGGTTTCTAGTCCAATTTACCCTGTGGTTCTAGAAACAGCCTGAACTCCTGACCTCTGATGCCAGCATGGAGAAGGAGGTGATCAAGAGATTACCTAGCCTTAGCTACTGCACAGCTGTAGAAGGGGCTGGAGAGATGGCACAGTGGTTAAAAGCAATCCCCTGCTCTTCCAGAGGACCCAAGTTCAGTTCCTAGCACCTATGGTGGATGGCTCACCACCTCTTATAACTCCAGCTCCATGAGATATTATGTCCTTTCCTGGCTTCTGCTGGCATGGCTCACAATGGCACACACACAAACATATCCACACAGAATGATAATTCTTTTTAAAACAACTATGGAAGAAGTCAGAGGTAAAAGGCTACCCTGGAAGCAGGTAATTAATGACCTTTACCTTTCTGCATTTTACACAGTGATTTCCTCATCCAATCTGTCTGTAAGATAAGGTCTATGATGAAAGCCTTTTAAATGAGATGGGTTAAAACAGGTCAAGCTGTTGCATGCATTTCTCCTAGACATTAACTGTATAACAGATAGTAAATATATAATCTTCCTTTAGTTCACACATAAAATGACATATTTGTATCATCCAAGAAATTCAGGATTTGTTCTTTACATCAAAATTACCTGTGCTGAGCAATTAAAGAATATCAAAGCCGGAGAGATGGCTCAATGGGGGAAGTTGCTTGCTTTGCAAACTTGAGGACCTGAGTTCATATCCTAAGAAGGCACATAAAAGCTAGGCACGGTAATGCACATTTGTAAGCCAGAACTAGGTAAGACAGAGATAGTGTGCTGGGCTCAGTGAGAGAATGACTGGAGATAACCATGCTATTCTCTGGCCTCCAAGCCTGTATTCACGAGTGCACACACACACACACACACACACACACACAGACACACAGAGTATCAAAACTGAAGAAATTATAGAATAGACATGCAAACATTATACCCACAACTTGAGGGTGCTGAAACACATCACCAACAGTAACTTTTAGTCTAATAACAAGACTGCAGCATCCCAGTAGTGAATGATACTGAACACCAAATCTGCCCAAATGCCTGTTGCGTTATGGGACAATTATGGTTCCCAGCTGATCTGAAGTTCTAAAGCAAGCTTTCCTGGACACTCTTGAGTCTTAAAAAAATGTTCAGAGGTTTACCTCAGAAAACTAACATTGTTCCCAACAGCTTTGCAGCAATACTTTACCATTAACTTTCAGACAACGACAAGGGCTTCTTTCAAAAATCTCATCTCCAACATCCAATCACTGGAAGCTCACACTTCACTGGAAGCTCACACTTAGAAGGGTTAAGTAAGAAGACTTCAGTTCACACAATTTACACAAATGGCTGAGGGAAGTGTCCTGATTTGTGGTAATTTCCCACCAATTCACTTTCTTCCTTGTAGATATCTTTAAAAATGATCTCACTTCTGGCTATTGGACTCTATTCTAAAGGGGGTCTTCTTTATTCACAAATGGTTGCTTGCCAAACTGTGACATCACAAATTGCATTTTTGTTGAGTTTCACTATGCGTTAAGTCTACAGGTGTGTAGAATTGTAAGTAAATTCCATGGTCTTCAATTCAAGAGAGAGGAGCCCTTTGGGGAGTGTTTAAATTATAGGCAGACTTGGATAACAGCATTAGAATTGATGGTACAACTTCAAACCTCTTGCAAACTGTGATGCTTTACACTGATGGTGACCTGACAGGATCTAGAATCACATAGGAGACAAATTTCTTGGAATGTCTGTGGAAGTCTGTAGGTCAGGTTAACTGAGAGAGGATGGCTTGCTCTAAATGTGGACAGCATCATCCCATGTACTGGGGTTTTCTTCTTACAAAGAGGAAGCAAGCTTAGTACCAGTGTTCATCTGCTGCTTCCTGAGCACAGCTGGTATGGGCCAGCCACCTCATGTTCTTAACGCTATGCATTCCCCCATGATGCACTGCACCATCAAACCATGAGGCAACATAAATCCTTCCTGAGTTGCTTTTCTCAGGTATTTTGTCATAGCAATGGCACACGTAATTGATACACGAATTAACAGGGTTCTGTGCCACTCCGCTGGTGTCTAGTAAAGTATCTGCAAGTGGCATAAAAGCTAACCACCCCGACCAGCATCTCCCTCCTCTCAACAGAAAACATTTAACGAGAGCATTTTCATCCGTTTATTTAGTTACAACAACAATATAACAATGCATACCAAATGGGAAAGATAGTTAAAATGATGATAAAATGTTCAGTAACAGAAATGACTATATCTGAAGGAACTGCCCAGGTGTCATTAAAATACATCTTTAACTTATAATTGGTTATTTGTGTAAATTAAATTTAGCAACTGAGTTCTAGTCCATGTCTACAAGTTATCAAAAATATTTTCAAAATGTTACATAAAAACTGACAACATCCATAAATATATAAACACCAAAATTTTTTCAGAAAAATAAAATAATGTACCCTGAGATAAAATGCTAATCACACTTGCGGTGCAGATATACTCACATGTGTCCTCACATGCCACGGGGAGCTTTCTGTATTTCACATTTTCCAAGATAACATAATGCTATCACATGTTGGTGCAAATCTCAGCCATGAAAGCAACTAGCTTAGACTTTATGATCCCGAGGCTGAGGCCCGGGAGTCCAGGTCACTAAGGAGAACTTAGGAAGGCATGACGGCACTTGGTACTGACTCCTCAGATCATGGCTGAAAACGCTCAGCAAAGCATTCTAGGCTTTTTTTTCTCACACCAACTGACCCAGAATATATTTTAAGAAATGTTTATTTTCTGCGCATATTTGTTTTAAACTATAAATTCCTGAGCACTTTTTCTTCCTCCTCCTCATCGCTGTCAGTGACATTGACTTGCTGGACCCCTGAGGGGGCTGAGGCCGGGGCTGTGAAGACATTCTCCAAGGCTCCAATGTCCAGTGGAGGCATGGGATTCAAGTACTCTTCCCCGCCGTGGCTATGGCTGTTGTAGTAAGGGGGCCCGTCCATGCTCTCACAGCTCCGAGAGTCTTCACTGTGTGTGTGCTCATCTGGATAGTCTCTGAAAGGATAGTCTCTATTTAAAGCTGAAAAGATAGCCTCATGTTTTTGGTATCTGTCTTCATAATAACCAAGACATTCTGGCATTGAACTTGGAAAATTTCCATAGCCAAAGGGAGGCCGACTATAAGGGCATGTGCTGTAACAAAAAAAAACAAAAACAACAAAAATTACATCAGATCTTGCCTACAATGCCTGACCCACAGACTATATGAGTTAATTGCATTCCCTGTAGGGCTTAGAAAACACTTTTTTTGACATCTTCCCACTGCCTATTCCATCCCCACCCAAAACATAGCAAAGGCAGTCTGGATGGACACGGTTGCTGACATGATCACCTCTTCCTAGTTTTTAGCTCCTTACCTTTGATGACCAGGATACAAATCGTCCCACCCCGTCCTCTACAATACCTCAGACCACAGTGTTGGAAATGGAAACACAACTTGTATGGCAATGAATGGGGCAGATGTAAAGGGTAAACTGTAAAAATGGCTCCTGTTCTAGAATGGGCTGAAAGGAAAAGCTGCTAAATACTGAAACCCTGAAACAGAAAACTCCAGCTTAATTTTACAAATGGCCCAGTAACAAAGTACATTTAGAATACTCTTTGTACTATAAGGCATTAAAACTGATATTGCACTATGCTTTCAAAGGACTTTTGCAAACAAACAAAACACCATGGAGCAAGACTGGAAAAAAACAAAAACAAAAAAACCAAAAAAACTTCTGCAGTTTTACAACTCACTCAAATCCAGTTGCCAATTCTCTTGAAGTATTAATCTCTTTGGAGGGGAAGAGGATTTAAACAGAAATTGGGCTTGTGTGCGCCATCTAGTGACAGCCAACACATATGATCACATTCATTTGTAAAACCCATGGAGTGCCAGTCACTGCACTACATCTTCTGAAGGAGGAAGGAGGTAGAAGGCAAGGGAGAGAAGAAAAAAGGGAGGAAGGTGGGAAGGATGGTAGGATGGAAGGCCAACTCTCTTTCCTTTCAAATGTATGAAGACATAGCAGACCACCGTCTCAAACTCTCTGAAGATGTCCCACTCCCAAACTTTGCAATATAAGGTACCTTGCTAACATTGAACACCACAGACATAAGTCAGTGCTTACAATTTTTAGGTTTACAACCATACTGCATCACTCTACTTCGGGTACTTAGAGTTAAAGCCTGTGCCCTGAGATACTGTCAGTCTCGCTGCCGTGACTTTGTTCACACTGCTCTCTGCCTTCAGGATCTTCCATCTACTGAACTCTACGCAGATGTCAGAGAACACATCAAGTCTAATGCCAATATAAAGCCTTCATTTAATGCAGACATAACTGCTCAATTAGTAACTGTCTTTCAAAAGATCCACTTTCAAGGCATGATAGAAAATTTAAAAACCTTAAATCTTGATATATATCAGACATGTGCTATAGTGTGAAACACCAATACTGCATGACTGTACTGTATGGGAAAAACAAGCTAGTGTTATATTCACAAGTCAATTATGACAAAGCTGGTCCAGGGTTATATTGGCAAAAATGAGTAGCTATAAAAGCATTCCTTCCATTAGGAAAAGCATCTGTGAACTTGATTAGAATAACAACATTAACCACTAAACAGAAAGATGTTGTATGCTTTCTAGGTACTGGCTGAGGATTTCACACAGAGCAAATGGACCTTACAGACATTTACATTTCATCCAACTGAATGGAACACATTCTTCCCCACACATGGAACATCCTCTAGGATAACTCATATAGTCGTTACACCCTAAATCAAGTGTTGATAATGTTTATAAAACTGAAATAATACCATGCACCTCCTCTGAACATAATGGGATAGACTTACAAATCAATAGCAACAAGAAGAAGGAAAAGTGTAAAAATAGTGGACATGGTGAGGCATAAACTAATGGTTAACTGGAAAAATTAAAAGAAACAATCATTTTCTGACAGTAAGTGAAAACAAACCTCCCAAAACTGTGTAATATAATCAAAGAAAATATATAGTAATATCCCTATACATCAGAAAACCAAAACAAGTTAATGCCATCACTGAGCAGAACATCTCAAGGACTTAGAAAAGCAACAACAGATCAAAAATTAGTAGAAGCAAAAAAGTAGGGAAAAAATAAACTAAAAGAAAAGATGAACAACAGGAAACCATGATGAGCATGCTTCAAGCTAGACTACACACACACAAACATAAACACACAGAGAGGGAGGGGAGAGGGGAGAGGGAAAAAGAGGGGAGATGGGGTGGGGGGAGAATATCTCAAACAAAATCAAAACATTAAAAAGATAATTTAACAGACAGTTCAGAAACACAAAGGGTCATAAAAAACTATCATGAGAAACTACATATTGAAATAGCTAAAACCTAGAAGAATGGATGAATCCATGAGCAGCACATACAAACCACCACAACTGAGTCAATCAGACAGAGACATGGTGGTTTGTTTGTAATTCTAGGACACAGGCAGAAGTGGCAGGAGGATTTAGGTTTGAGGCCAACTAGGATTCATATTGAGTTCAATGAAAACAATGCAGCTGGCTACACAGAGAAACAAAACTCGGGAAAGTGAACTGGGGCAGGGGGAGAAGAAAGAAGAGATGGAGGAAGGGAGAGAAGGAGGGGAAATCTAAACTGAATAAACCAGTACTGAGTAGTGAGACTGAAGCCTTAAGTGTAAAGGACCGTCCCAGACCTAATGAATTGACTACTGAATTATACTGTTCATTCAAAGAACTAGTTCCAATTCTTTGAAAACTATTCAAAAAATTGAAATGGAAGGTATTCTGTCAAAGACTTTTATAGGTCCAGCTTTTCGTATTACCCTAGTATGAAAATCAGGAAAACTATAGACCCATATTTTAGATAAACATGGTTGCAAAATTTTTCAATAAAATACTATTGACTTATATTTATTGGTACATGGAAAGATCAAACTCCATGATAAAATGAAATTCAAGGATTCAACATATACAAACAAATAAGCAAAACACATCACCACAATTCAGGACTCTAGTATATTTCATCTCCATACACAAAAAGTATGCAATAAGATTCAATATTTTATCATGGCAAAACACTTTTACCAGATCATATATAGAAGGAAATCCTCTAAATACTAAAGGCTATGTATGCAAACCCCACAGCCAGTATGACACCGAGCAAGGAAACTGCAAACATTTCCTCTAAGGTTGTCAATCACAAAGGTATCTGAGTTCACCGCTCTTATTTAACACAGTACTGAAAAGTCTTAGCATGAGTACCAGGAAAGGGAAAATAGAATATCTAGACTTGAAGTTAAATTATCCATATTTGCATATGACATGATTTTATATATAGAAAAACCTAAATTTCCCATCAAAAAGCTGTTAGAACTGACATATAAATTTAGTAAAGCTGAAGAATATGCATTGAGCATACAAAAATTGGGCTTTCTCTGTGCAGTCTTGGTTGCCCTTATGTGCTCACTCAGTATAGAACCATAGTTGACCTCAAATTTGCATTCTTCCACATCATTATGATGTGCTCTAAGATTCCAAACACAGGCCATACAATGAAATTGCTGAAAAGAAAATTAAGAGATCAACCCATTCCAAAAGCCATAAAAATTAAACATTTAGAGTAAGGTGGACAAAGAAAACTCGTTCTTTTACTAAACAGTGCTGGAACAATGCATGTATGTCAGCAGCAGAACAACACTGCATCCCATCCTCTCGCTGACAATAGAGCAAAGGCCTGCATGGAAAACATAAATTTTTAACATTACTGAAGGTGCAGGAGGAAGGATTCTGTACCCTGGTGTGATGTAGGTGATGACTTGGTTTTAATGACAGGACCCAAAAGCACAGACAATGAAAACAGACAAATGGGATGATGAACTAAGAAGTTCTCACACAGTAAAGAAATGAGAGTCTACAGAGTGGGAAAAACACTTGCAAATTATTCATTCAACAATGGATCAATATTTGGAATACAGAGCCACTGAATACCAAAAAATAAATATAAAAATAAAAAAGAGGAAATCATCAAATGGCCACATTGCAAGTCCCCGACTAGGTAAGACTCATTCAAAGCTGAGGTCATTATACCAGAAGATACTTATATTCCATATTTCTTACTGCACTATTCACAAATACACAATCAGTCCAATGCCCTTCAATGGATGAACAGATAACGATGCTGTGGTATCATTACGCACTAGAATACTATTAAGTCATAAAAAGTATGGAATACTAAAAAACATTTGCAGCAACATGAGGAGAAATAGGAACATTATGGTAAGTGAAAGAAAAGCCAAACTGAAACATAAATGCCATGATAACCATTCATTTGTGGAAACTAGTAAGTTGGTCTTGGGGAGGAACAATGGAATCTGATTGGATACTGGAAAGAGCAGAGGATATGGCACCAAAACACAGAGTGGCAGAATACTGGTTCGTTTCTAGAACTACTAGGTAACTACTGGTTAAAACAACCTGTGCTGCATTTTGAAATGACTAGAAGAGTAAAATTCCAAGCACATAACATGATTAATACTTAGAGATGAAGATGTTTTAATATCCTTTATTACATTGTGTAGATGCATCAAGTTCCATAAAGACAAACAAATATTAAGTTCCAGATACAAAGGAATACTGTTGGTAAGGCTCCACCCATAGCTTCTGGTTTCCTCCACCTAGGGCAGGGTCTACACACTTGTATTTTTCAAGTTCTAGTGCAGTCTCAACCCTCCTAATGACACCACCCTTTAATACAGTTCCTCAGGTTATGGTGACTTCCCAATCATACAATTATTTCATTGCTACTTCATAACTGTAATTTTGCCACTGTTATGAAACAATGTAAATATCTGATATACAACCCCCAAAGGGCTTGCAACCCACAGGTTGAGAACCACTATCCTCTCATTCAACCAGCATGCCGCCAGGAGCTGACTGTGCACTGGCTCAGCAGGAAGGGTGACAGAGGCACAATCATGCCAACACCACATGGATCCATGGGGCATTCTTAATGTCATTAGAGAGAAAACCAGTTTTATGTACTCCTTCATGAAACACACTACCTATGAGATGTCACTATGAGAAGGAGGAAGAGGGAAAAAGGAAGAGGGGGGAGGAGGTGGAGGAGGGGGAGGAGGAGGGGGGAAGAGGAGGAGGAGGAGGAGGAGGAAACAACAAAGAACTTGGATCTATACAGGTCGATGTCCCAGGATGTAAAAAGCCACAGCTAAGATGCAGATAACTTTTTGTTTCTTAGTAAATATACAGCACTGAAGAAGGTGGAGACCCATTGGTGGAGACAATCCAACCAATGTGTATAATTTGGTTGGCTCTTGATTTACGCACCTCTTGTAAAAAGACAGGCTTGAGACAATAAAGCAAAGGCAGATAAATTGTTGGTTAATAATAAGGCATGTGAAAATTTCAGCTATGAGATGGTAGGCAGTCATTTCATAAGTCTGTAACGAGTAAGCATGTGTGTGTGTGTGTGTGTGTGTGTGTGTGTGTGTGTGTTTGCAATATATTCTTTATCCAAAACATTTAGACCCAGAGGTGACCTGATTTCTGGACGTGTGGTTTATATTTATTTACTCTGACCTGTACTACTGTGCATGTGTAGGGATAGAAAGACAACTTTTGAGAGTTGGTTCTCTCTTTCCAGCATGTAGGTTCTAGGTATGGTACTCAGGTCATTAAACTTCATAACAAGAGCCTTTACCCATTGAGCCATCTCCCCTGTCCTGAGTCTTATTTTGCTTTGGAGTTTTGGAGATTTACATAGGCTTTTTTCAGAAATATTTCTGTTCTCCACAGTTGAAATTAAGTGTCCTCCTGAAATCTGAAACTTTTTGAACACCAACAGAAAAAAATTATTTGATTTGGATTTTAGATTTTGGATGAGGCTGCATGGATGAAGTATGAAACTATATGTGAGCCATATAAAATCTGAGATTTGCTCTAAAATACATCCTTGTTCCCAAAGTAAGGAGAAACTAAAGAAGCAAGAATAGTAAAATGTCAACTTCTGAAGCTAGGTGCCAGCATGTGGCACACATTGTGCTACATTGTTACCTTTTTTCGCATATGACATTTTCTGTAACAAGCTAAATAACACAGTCACAAAAAAATTAAGTTTTTCCTCCATGGTGAAGGCAATAAGATTCGTCCTCTGTCCTCACATTTACTATGTTAGACCTTTCTTTATCCTCACTGGGCTGGTCACTAAGTCCCCAGTGGCCACTGTAGCTGGTAACCCTGGTCTTCTTCAACTATAGCTGAACTGTGGGTACCAGAACTCAGAACTCTGTTCTTTGAGAATGCCCAGGAGCTGGGGAAACGCAGGTACAAGATGACAGCACAGAACCCCACACACTCTTCTCCTTCCATTAACTGCTCTGGCCTATAGGGCACAAGTTCTGTGTGTCTTCTGCTCCAAAATAAAGTGTACTTTAAAATATGACTACTTGGAAATAGGATTTTTTACAGATGTGACTACATCAAGGTGACATTGTATTGAGCAGAACATGATTGCAATTACTTGTGTGCTTATAAAAACAAGGTGTATGCAGGTATGAAAATATCAAAGAATATTTTGTGAAAAAAAAAAAGCAAGAAAAGGGCTTGGGAGGTGGTTCAGTGGGCAAGGCACTTACCATAAAAGCATGAGGGCAGTTCAAGCCCTGATAACCCACATAAAGACCAGGTAGCAGCACAAGGCTTAGGGAACCTAAAACATCCTACGGAACCTAAAACAAGCTAAAGGTAGAGACAGGAGAATCCTTGAAAGCCCATGGGCCAATTGGCTCAACTTAAGCAGTGGCAAACAATAAAAGAGATCTTGTCTCAAACACAAAAAGATTGAAAAACATACACAGGAATGCAGAATGAGAATGGAGATACAGACATAAGCTGAAGGCAGTTGAAGGTTGCCAAAAAGCTAGGAAGAAGAATTTTTTCCCAGTCTTCAGAATGGAGGACAGACCTGTCAATAGCTTAATTTTAGACTTCTAGACTCCAGAACTCTAAGAGTAACAATCACCGTTAATTTAAGCCATCACATTTCTGCTGTGTTCTTCTATTACCCCAGCAAACTAATCTGTCTAAAAGGTATTCAGCAACTATGAGACAATAATTAATTTATATTGTTTAGGCCACTAAGTTTACTGTAGTTTGTAATAATGGCAATGTTGAGCTATCTGCTGAGAATTCAAATTTTAGATTTCTATCAAGCCTACAATGAATTATCTATAGTCTATGCAATTGTATAAATTGTCTATACTTCCATTCTTTAGACTCCTAACGACTCTGACCACTTACATCTGTCGTGCAGATGCCTTCCCTAATGGCACGTTTCTAACTTACAAATCTTAACTCTACTCATATCTAGGAGGGAAGTCACTACTCACTGTATACTTAAATGTCCTAGGGAACTGGCTGTTTTCAGAAAAGCCTGTGTCACTTTCATTTCCACCAGCAATAAATGTGGGTTTTAATTTTTCCAACATGCTAATTTAAAACATTACTTTAGCAAATTCTAGCCAGGGAATCTGGAGTTACATCCCTGTGTTTTTACCATGTATTTCTGTAATGACAATATATTGAGTCCTGCAGGCCATGTGCTTACTGGCTACAGGGTCATTTTCTTTCAAGAACATCTGCTTGGCCGGGCAGTGGTGGCATGTCTTTAATCCCAACACTTGGGAGGCAGAGGCAGGTGGATTTCTGAGTTCGAGGCCAGCCTGGTCTAAAAAATGAGTTCCAGGACAGCCAGGGCTACACAGAGAAACCCTGTCTCGAAAAAAAAAATCTGCTTGGATTTTTGTTTATATATAAGCTTAACTTATATTGCATTGAAACTATTCTTTGTGTGTCTTGATATAGGCTATGCACACATGATCTGCATACTTACATTGTAAGTTGTCTCTTTTTTGGATCCCTCTTGATGCAAAAGTTGTTTTAATTATGATGTGGTCTAGTCTATTTTTTTTCTTTGTTGCTCATCTTTCTGATGTAGGACCTAAACACCACCAAACCCAAGTCATAAAATTTACCCTTACAGGCTGGGCAGTGGTGGCGCATGCCTTTAATCCCAGCACTTGGGAGGCAGAGGCAGGTGGATTTCTGAGTTCGAGGCCAGCCTGGTCTACAGAGTGAGTTCCAGGACAGCCAGGGCTACACAGAGGAACCCTGTCTCAAAAAACAAACAAAATTTACCCTTACAAGAAACTTTTATGGTTTCTCCTAAGAATTTCATGGGTTTAGCTCTTATTGTAGGTCTTCAACCACTTGAGATAAAAAGAATTTGTAGTGAGAGTGAAGAGTACAGTTTCATTGTAGGTATGTGGCTCTTCCTATTCACTAGCTCCTGTACCATTGTTGTCCACTCTTCTCTGCCCAGCTGAAGGGTTTTGGAACATCCCTGCTGAAAATGAAGTGAGTATAGATTTCTTTTTCTTTAACTGAGTTCTGTCTCATTACTTACCAAGTCTATCTTTATGCCAGTACCACATTGGGGTTTTCTTTCTTATTTTCTATGCTTCTTAAAAAAACTTTTACCTTTTAGATAAATTTTAGGCGCATAACCAAACTAAACATTAGTACAAAAACTTCCTATATAACTCTCCCTCCCAATATGCACAGGATCACGCCAACACATCTCATAGCAGAGTGGTTGTGTTGTTAAAAAGCACTTGCCTGTCTAGATGTTACTTCTCTGGATGTTAATAATGTGTAGCAACACCCACTGACCACAGTGTCTTACCCAACAGTCATTTCACCGCTCAGCACATCCATCCCTCCCTTCCCTGTTGAAGTCTGGAAACTTCAGAGTATGGCTCTGTCTTAGTTTCTCTGTATACTGCACTTCTGCACCATTGCTATTGCTGGATATAGCAATCTGTTTTTTTTTTTTAAGAAAATAAAATTTATTGTTTTTATATGTATAGCCATTTGGCTTGTACACATCTATGTACCACATGTATGCAGTGTTTATAGAAGCTACAGAAAAGCATCAGATCTGCTAAGACTAGAGTTATAGAGCATGTGAGCTGCCATGTTGGTGCACTGGAGGAGTGGCTAGTGATCTTAACTGATGAGATACCTCCTCTGACCTTGGATACAGAGCAGCCATGACTGGCATTTATCTTCAAGGGTTGAAATATATTATCCCGTGCTTACTTAGTTTTTAGGGTTACTTGCAAGAGATCTGATACTAGCTGATGTGTTTGCCTTTTGTAGGTTAATTGGCAATTTTCCCCTAAATCTTTTAATAGTTTCTTTGTATTTCTGACATCTTGACTATCAATCACAGCAGTTCTCAACCTTGGGTCTAAACCCCTTTGGAAACACATACCAGATATCCTGCAGATCAGATATTTACATTATGATTAATAACAGTAGCAAAATTACGGTTATGAAGTAGCAATGAAAGTAATTTTATGGTTGGGGTCACCACAACATGAAAGACTATATTAAAGGGTCACAGCATCAGGAAAGTTGAGAACCACTGGCATATTATGTATTTCAAGACAAGCAGACACTAGGGAAGTTCATGACCATCCCACCAGCACTGAAAAGATACTAACAGGAATAATATACTCTGAAGAAAGACAGCTTCAATCATGAGAACACAGAAAAGGAATTTTTATGAGGACTAGTTGAACAAAGGAGAACTAAGAGGGAATCCATCATATCCAGCACAATGAACCAGCAATCTCTTACTACTAGTACAGATAAAAAGGCACAATAATCCAAGCAACAAGATTATAGGAATTGGTAGACATTTTCAGTAATTCTTTTAATATAAATAGTTTTAATTCATAAATCAAGAGATATGAAGTAGCTGATTAAGTGAAAAAACAAGATCTAATACTCTATAGTTACTAAGAAATATATCTCATTGGTAAAGATATCCACGGAATAAGATGAAAGTCAATACATCAAGAAAAAACAAGCCCCAAAAAAACCCAAGAAAATTAAAAACCATATGGAAAGTCCATCTTACTCCAATTATCATGGCTACCATCAAGTAAACTATGAAAAACAAATGCTGATGAGGATGTGGGGGAAAAAAGAATGGTCGAAAGGGAGACTTCTATATACTGTTGGTGGAGATGCAAGATGATTAGTCACTATTAAAGCAGCATGCAAATTCCTAAAGCAACAACCCCTCCCCCGAAAAAAACCCAAAAACCTACCACAAGACCCAGTTACACTTCTACTTCTACATGGTACACACTCTAAGAAATATAAGTCAGTAAAACACAGAGATACTTGCATATCCATATTTGCTGTGGGTCTACTAATAGTATGGTATAAGCATAGATGCCATTTAACACAGGAATAGATATTTAAAATTGGACATATGTAAGTATGTATGTGTGTGTGCAATCGAGTTTTATTCAGCCACAGAGAAAAATGATATTATGTCATTCACAGGAAAACAGATGAAACTGGGGGTTATACTAAGCAAAATATGCCATCATAGAAAGACAAATTTTACATACTCTCTCATATTAAGAATATAGATTTTAAAAAAGTATGCATATATGTCATGAAAGTACCAGGGGGATAATATGAGGATGAGGAGGAAGAGGAAGGGTTTTTAAGGGACCAAGGAACAAGGGAGTAATGAAGGAAAGACAAATGCTGTATAATTTCTTTTACATATGGTATTGAGATTTATACACACACACACACACACACACACACACACACACACACACACACACACGTACATATACAATGTGACATGAACTAGGAACGAACTGAGGATGAGGAAACAGAGCCAGCGGCACAGAGGGGATTTGAGAGACAGCAGTGTGGGATAAATATAAACAATGTAATGATACCCATGTGTGAAAACAACAGAATGAAATCCATTATTTTGTATGTTAATAATATAAATGTTGAGTTATTTACAACAATATGTTTTTAAGGTTATTCAGATAGTAAATAGCTAAGAATAAACAATGTTTGACAATTCAGATATACTCTAGATAGTTGGTCTTCAAAACCCTCAGAGATCCACAGAATATGGCATTTAAAGTTGTTTCATTATTTTAAAATCTTTTTTGATTATGAGACAGGTCTCCTGACAGTACCTCCATTCCACTTCAAAAATTATGAACATCAGTAACTTTCATATGGAGTTACTCCAATTGTGTGTGGCAAGCTAGCCCCTGGGCAAAGAAACTGTATGGGCTACAAGTACAAACAAAATGCTGTCCAGAAAGGACAAATTGACACAGAGACACCAACTGGAATCTAACTGGAAGCCAATTAATTGCCAGGCTCTGCAAAGACAAGGTAAGTAAGTCCTTCATAATTCCTGCTTCACAAAGAGTCTGTCAGATATACCGGGCCAGAAGACTAAAGGCAGATGTTCCAATATTATAGAGACAATTCTGGGGAACTCTTCAAGCAGCCAAATATGTCTGTCTTTTATACACTCTTGGAGGCTGCCTGCCTGCACTTAGTACTTACTCAGATATAATTATTCCTTCTCAGGACTCTGATGGGGTTGAGGACTAGAGAGCTATAGTCTCATAATTAAGCTTAAGTTATTTAATGATTTACAAAGTTATTTTGAGTTATTTTAGGTGTAAGAAGATGTTTTTATGTTGGTAATGAAAGTTAGGATAAAATCTGAATTAGGTACAAAACTTTAAAATACACCAAGGTAGGACAGAAAATAGAAAATTTTCCTTAATTGTCAAATAGTATGGACTAACATTGTAAATGTATATCATATGTCATGGTTTTCATAATTGTTTCATAATTATTATTGTATAAAGTATATTATCATAAGGGAAAAATATTTATTAGACAAAAAAGGGGAAATACAGGCATAATGTTTTTGTACTGTGTAAAGTTTACCCTTGTGTGTGTGTGTGTTATTCAAATGCTGATTTCTCTGCCCTCATATCTTGTTTCAATCTGGACATGGCTTTGTTATGTTTATTCTTAGACCTTCCTGTCTCAAGCTTATATAAACATTGTTCCTCATTCATTCTCTGCCTTGCCAATAAAAGCCAATGAACCAATAAAGAACTTCAGAGAACGAACTAGGTAGGGCTTCTGATTCTAGGAGAGGTGGAGAAAGAGAGAGGAAGTATATTTGGAACCATGAGGGAGGTGGAGAAAGAATATCCGGAAAAGAGAGCAGAATCAAAAAA
>NW_022196911.1:41102938-41132845 GCF_008632895.1 Mastomys coucha | reverse complement strand
AAAAAAAAAAAGCCAAGTTAATACAGGAATATTGTCTAAGAAGAAGCCTGACTAGAGTGGTGGTTTAGAATGGAGTAATAATTGCTTAGTATTTGGATCAAGGGCAATTTTAATTAAATCTTAGTCTCTCTGTGTGGCTATTGGGGAAATAACTGGTTAAAAATACAGCCACCAGATTAATTCACTGCTTACACTTATGGTAAAGATAATTCACTTTACAATGTTGCTTCTATATACTTTTTATCTTTCCTCTTTTATTACCATCAATAGGAAAACTACATTTGCATATATTACAAACCCTATTACTTTATAGAATTTTATATCTACTAAATAAACCAAGAAGTGAATGGGCATTAAGTAAATACTCATACAGTGTATATTAACACTATTATTTACCACTTCTGGGACTCTCCATTCATTCCTGTGGGTTATCACGTGGCTTCATCTCCTTTCTCTGAGACAATTACACATTTACTAGCTGCTTCTGTCAATGTATAACATTCCTATGTATTGCAGTCCTCTGCCCCAAGGAAAACCAATTGTTCCATCTGATATCTTTTGAAATCAGTTAAAAGCCATAGAATGAATGTGCATGTGTGTGCGTGTGTGTGTGTGTGTGTGTGTGTGTGTGTAAATTTTTCTAGACAGGGTTTGTCTGTGTAGCCACTGCCTAGAACTCACTCTTGTAGACCAAGCTGACCTCCAGCGCAGAGTTGCTTGCCTCTGCTTCCTGAGGGCTGGAATCAAAGATGTATGCCACCACCACTGGGCCTATTATAGTATTTTTATGTTATGTAATTATATTTAATGGTACTCTCTGTTTTGTCTGTATTCATGTTACCACAGAATTAATTTAGTTTCAACATAAAGAACATACTTTAAGCCAGGAGTAGTTGGTGCATATCTTTAATCCCAGCACTTGGGAGGAAGAGGCAGGCAGATCAAGGTAACCTGGTCTACACAGTGAGTTCCAGGACAAGCAGAAGTACATAGTGCAACCCTACCTCAAAACAAACAACAACAACAACAACAAACAAAATAAAAACACAAAAAAATCCCTCATGAAAAACAATAACAAAAGGACACCCTCTAATAATTTGTTTCAATCCCTAGCCCTGTAAAACATTACACACACACACTTGCACACCTCATAAATGCCTTTATCTCAGGTTTTGATTATATGAGAACATATTTATTTTCATTGAAAGTTAAGATTTATCAGCTAAAAGATTCTTGGTGAACAGTTTTATTCTTTCTTTGGGTATAAATGCTGACCTCCATAGCTTCCACTGTAAAGTCAGGTATGGATTTCTAAGAGTTCTTTTGTATACAATGATCCAACTTGCTCTGCCTACTTTAAAGATGACTTTATCTTTCAGCATTTTACTATAATGTGTCTAAGTGAAAATCTCTCTGTTTTTATCATACTCAAAATTTCCTGAGCCTCTTGAATATATTTTTCAACACAATTAGATAGTTTACAACTTTTTCTTGTATGTCCTTTAAACTTTAATATTATTAGTTTGTGTGTGTGTGTGTCTGTGCTGTTGGGTGAGTGCATAATGGAGGTCGGAAGACTAAGGAGTCAGTTCTCTCCGTCCACCATGGGGTTGGGGTTCCAGGAATTTATGACAGGCTTGTGGAGTGTAGGAACAGGGCAAAAGGTAGTTTGTGACATCTCACCAACATTTTAGCCCAGTATTTTTATGCTCCCTTCCTTTTGTACTTCAATTTCGTATATATTGGTGTGCTTAATGATGAATCTGTACTCAAGTGGTTCAGAGGCTCTGTTAATTTCTTCTTCATTCTTTTGTCCCCATTCTGTTCTGATTGTGAAATACCCATTAGTTTACTTTCAAGTTTTGTGACATTTTCCTCTGCCAGTTGAGTTCTGTTTGAGGCCCTCTGCTGAATTTTTCATTTTGGTTATTCATATTGGTTCAACTTCAGAATTTCTATTTGTTCTTTTTTTTTAAAATGCCATCATCAGTATCTTTAATTTAATTTAAAAAAATTATCAGGGCTAGAAAGATGATTCAACAGTTAAAAGAATTAGTTGCTCTTCCAGTGGGCCTGGATTCAATTCCTAGCACCTACATGGCAGCTCAAAACTTTCTTTAATTCCAGCTCTAGGGGATCTAATACCTTCAACACAGACACACGTGCAGGGAAAATGTGAATGCACTTAAAAAATCATTAAAAAATAATCCATGTCTCTAAGCATAATTTTCTTTAGTCATTTAAAAATATTAGTAATGGCCTTGTGGTCTTTATCAAACTCAATTCTAGACTCCCTAATAAAGTTTCTACTGGTTTTATTTTTATCCATCTGCTCACCAATTCATTCATTTTGAGGTAGCTCAGGCTACTACTTATTATGTCTAATATTTGTTATGAAACCCAGGCTGGCCCTGAATTTATGCACCTCCTGCTCCAGCCTCTTGAGTACAAGGATTGCAGGCACATGCAACCAGATCCAACTCTTAGTTTTGCCTTTGAATAGACTGTGTTTTATTGTGTCTTTTTGTTGTTGTTGTTGTTGTTAGTTTGCTAAAAAGTGCATACTTGACTAATATATTGTTACAGCTCAATAACATTCTTTCCTAGTTCTTCTCTAAGGCCTGTTTCTCTAGGTTTCTGCCTCTCACAGATCACTGTTCTTGCAATACATATATTTTGTATATTTTTACCGTTTCACCTAAAGGTGAGTCCAACCCCTATAACTGTATTTCAGTTGAAATATAACCATTGATGATTCAAATATGTATTTCTAGTTTCTTGAGAAGTTTTCAATATCTCATATTCTTGGGATATTAATCCTATTTCTACATTCTATGAACTCTTATTCTGTTTGTGTGTGTGTCTGTACATGTGCACATTAGGGAACACAAAGCATTTATGCATGTGTATGTGGAGTTGAAATATCAACCTTGAGAGACCCTCCTCATCAGCTTTTCACAATAATTATTGAGGCAGGATCTTTTGCTAAGACCTGGGATTTGCCAATTAGACTGGGCTGGATGGCCAGTGGCCCCCTCCCCCATGCCTGTCTCTGCTTACCTAGAACTCAGATTTCATGCTCTACTGACTGAGCCATCTCCCCAGCTCCAAACTCATATTCTTTTTTTTTTCTGTGTGGGTAGGGTACAAGTATATTTTTTAATATACTTGCATATTTAATGTATATTTTCTGATTTTGAAAACATCTCTGTTTCTCTACAAATAAAAATAAAAACAACTACTTTAAGCATCCAATAAACCTGCATTAATGAAGATTGTGGTGTTAATGAAGAATAGGAAAGTAATAGGTCAGTGCTCTGAAACAGATGCACACAAACCTGAACAACTGACCATCAGTGGAAGATCCTGGGCAATATAACAAGAAAAGCTAATCTTTTCAACAAATGGTGCTAGAAAAACTGAATTTCTATTGAGAAAAAAAGAGGCCAAGGTCTTAAGTCTTTCATAAGTTGAAATCAAATGAGTTAGATACAAAAATATAAAACACCAAACTCTAGGACTCCTGTAAGTTAACATGGGAACAGGAGGGGAGGGGAGGGGAGGGCACAGAAGGAGAGGGAGGGGAGGGGAAGAGGAGAAGAGGCTGGCAAGGTGGCTCAGGCAATGGCACTTGCTACCAAGCCTGATGACCCTGAGTTGGATCTCTAGGTCTCACAATGGTAGAAGGTATCTTCCAATCTCATAGAATGCCTACCCAGAAAGTATGTAAATAAAATTTATCTTTAAAAACTGAAAAAATATTTTCCATAAAGTTAAGGCATTAAATGTAAGTATTTATTAATGTTTTATTTTAAAATCATGTCCTCACTTTCACGTACAAAATACTTTTCTAATAAATTGGTGAGGGTAAATGGTACAGTACGTAGCATATTTGACACAAGGTAAGCATGCTACATTGATTTCCATTTCTCATTTCTCCATGAAAAAAATCTAGCTCAACTCCTCATTTTCTGTGTGCACATGTGAGTGTACATTTGTTAACATATGGGGGTACATGTGTGTGTAAGTCAGAGGTCAGCATTAGTTGTCTCCCTCATGTACTTGAAATCTTAGTTTTTGAGATAGAGTCGGGTACTTCTGCTCCATGTCTGGCTACTTCATGTGGAATCTGGGATTTGAACTTAAGTCTTCACATTTTTGCAGGAAGTGTCTTACCCACTGAACAATCACACTAGCCCTGCATGTCTGTGGCATGTCCTCCCATTCTCTCAATAGTATCTTTCACAGAACAGGATCATTTTTGGTATGGGATTGGTTTTGCTTTGGTTTTGTTTTCTTGAGACAGTGTCAATGTGTAACAAAGTCAAGCCTGATTTTAAACTCCTTCTGTCTCAGTCTCTCAAGTGCTAGAATCACAGACATGTACCACCATAGATAGCTATCCTAAAGTTTAAATTTTAATAAGGTTCAATATATCAATTATTTTATGACTCACATCATTGGTTTTATATCAAACTCATAATCTTTTTTTATTGAATATTTTCTTTATTTACATTTCAAATGTTATCCCCTTTCCCCATTGTCCTCCCTCCTGGAAACACCCTATCTCATTCTCCCTTCCCCTGCTTCTACGAGAGCGTTCCTCCACCCACCCACCCATTCCCACTTCCCTGCCCTCGATTCTCCTACACTGGGGCATCTATCGAGCCTTCATAGGACCAAGGACCTCTCCCCTTCCATTGGTGCACGACAAGGCCATCCTCTGCTACATATGCAGCTGGAGCCATGTGTGCTCCTTTGTTGATGGCTTAGTCCCTGGGAGTTCTGGGAGTTCTGGTTGGTTGATATTGTTGTTCATCCCATGGGTTGCCAACCCCTTCAACTCCTCCAGTCCCTTCTCTAAGCCCTCTGTTAGGGACCCCAAGCTCACTCCAATGGTTGGCTGCTAACATCTGCCTCTGTATTTGTAAGGCTCTGGCAGGGCCTCTCAGGAGACAGCCATATCAGGGTCCTTTCAGGATGCACGCCTTGGCATCCACAATAGTGTCTGGGTTTGGTAACTGTATATGGGATAAATCCCCAGGTGGGACAGTCTCTGGGTGGCCTTTCCTTTAGTCTCTGCTCTATACTTTATCTCCATATTTGCTCCTGTGAGTATTTTGTTCTCCTTCTAAGAAGGACTGAAGCACCCACACTTTGGTCTTCCTTCTTATTGAGCTTCATGTGACCTGTGAATTGCATCCTGGTTATATGGAGCTTTTCAACTAATATCCACTTATCAGTGAGTGCATACCATGTGTTTTCTTTTGCATTTGGGCTACCTCACTCAGGATGATATTTTCTAGTTCTATCCATTTGCTTAAGAATTTCACGAATTCATCGTTTTTAATTACTGAGTCAAACTCATATTCTTAATGACTCCTTTTTCTCATGTTTTAACCACTTCTCTGCCCTGTTGGAAGTTCCAATTTGCCTAGGTAGTGGAAGTGTTCATCTAAAATAATTGGCCATGTAACCTGCAACCAATCACACATAAATTTATCAAATTAAAAATGTCTTACCAAGTGGATTGAGGGAATTTTAGATTCTAAATAAATGTGTAAATACTTTAGGGATCACACAGAACCCCAGGCAAAAATACATTTCTCTTTATATTTTATCTGAATTATATATAAAAGTGTTCTATTTTCTTTATTAAAGTTAAAAATGGCCTCCTGTAGTTCTGGCTTATAGGGAGATTTTAGTTTGAGACCATACATAAGCCCAAGGCTGGATACCTTCTCATGTAGACATTTAAATCCAACTTTTTAGCCACTGAGACCATTACTGAATGTGAAAACATCTCTAGGACCACTATAAGTAATTTTCAGCTTGTTAGCAATTTTGGCTCTTAAGGATTTATTTTCCTTTCTGATCAATTCATCTAACTATTAAATGATTCACATTTAAATTCCATGTTTCTAGGTAGGTACAATAGAAAGCATTCTAGAGTAACTAAAGGCATCTTATGTGGGGGCTATAAATGTCCCTTCTCCTCAAAAGTTCAGACAAAAGTATGCATGTATATATAGGTGTCACTATAAAGAGTAGATAATTTCAATCAAATCCTTAGGTCTACATACTAGTTCAGAAGAATTTTAACCTGATTAGGAAATCAGCTAATTTTGTCCAAATTTTTATTTGGTTGGCTTTGGGTTTTCTGTCTAAATTTATAACTGATTGCTCTGTTTTTATAAATCAGGAATCCTCTTGACTGTGTTTTGTACTATATGTATATTGCTTGAGTATACCTTCTCTTTATTTGAAGGTAGTAAGTCCCCATTTATCTTTTATATAATTTTCAATAATTCAATAATTCATTGAAATTTCAATGAATAACAGAATGAAGACTCAAACTCTCTCTCTTGAGTATAAAGACAGAAATACACTGCAGTGAACTGAAGAGATGGCTCACTGGTTAAGAGAACATGCTGTTCTTCCCAAGGACCAGCACTCACATCAGGCAGCCCACGTTAGTCTAGTTTTGAGGGATCTAATACTCTTCTCCTGGCCTCCACATACACATATACACATAAATAAAAATAAATCTTTAAAAAAATATATGCTATAAGGAGACAAAGGAAAGATGAGAAAGAACTAATCAGAGGAGAGAATGTTATCGGAAGAAAAAGAGTTTCACAAAAACAAAATAAAATGGCTGATACTCAAAGGCAGAAAAACAAGACAAGAGTGGTATGATCATGCCCAAGTATCACTCCATTCAAATGCCTAACCAACTTAATTTTGTTAAAATATAATACACAAAATACATATGTATTTCTATTTCAAACACTCATTACAAATGTATTGGAACACTCAGGGAAAATATTCTTTATAAAATTCCATTATCAGTTTACAGACAAGGAAAACTAAAAGGAAATCAGCTAATTTTGTCCATTTTCCCATACTAAATTTTCTAGTTAAGAAAGCATAAATATATTAGTCATTCCCTGGGAAAACCTCTCGTCAGATATATATGAACAAAAGTCAGAGAACAATGACAAAGGATTTTAAGAACGAAATACATCTCACTTTCCATTTTGAAAAAAGATTGTTACCTTGATATTTACATTTGATATACTGCATTGGCATTCCTAAACCCAATCTAATTCAAGTTTAAAAAGTATAATATTACTATTTATACACTTTATTTACTATTGCTTCAAAACCTTCTTATAAAAAAATTCTTTAAGGTATCAGATAATTTGCACATTCAAATCCTACAAGCCTTGCGTTGGTAAGAAAGGTAAACTTCCTAATATTTAATCTACCTAACAATAAAAGATTGACACCAAACATTTCAGTACTCCAATCACAACATAAATTGTATCTACATACTTAAGAGCAACAGAGAAGTAGAGGATATTTGCAAAGTGAAATTTCAATTTGCTTCCCCAAGATATTTCCCTACGAAAATCTATCTTATTGTTGATAATTTATGTGGCAATTCTCTGGTTTGGTAAAATGGACATAAAGAAGGTGTGTAACTTAACTAGTCATTCTAGCTCTCTTCGCTTGGAAACCTTTCCTTTACCACCCTCATTATTCAAAATGTGGTCCATAACCAAACAGAACTTGTATCACTTAGGAGCTTATTAGAAACTCAGACACTTAAGCATGGTAAGGCTACTCCTGTACCTAATGTCAGGATCTTCATTCAACAAGATGCCACACAACTCGTATACATAAACACAGCTAGGACAAGAGGACCTCGCAGCTTCTCATACCGGCTTCCAATGAAACACTACTGAAACCATATCCTCACAGGGAAAGAGCTGCCCCCAATAGATGGCGATGAAATCTCTCTAGCTCTAGTTCCCTGGGTCTTCATGTGGCCCCCTTCATCCATTTGAATGGATTGCTTGGTTCTTACTCTTTGGCCTCTAAAGCTGAATGGAAGCCCGACTGAGGAAGCCCAATTTTCACCAGGAAAGAAATTCGCCCCAGAGTAAAACTTCATTAGGAGTATTTTAGGTAAGCGGTAAAAAACTGTTTACCTTGACGGGAAGTAATGAGGTCCAGGTAGGAAGTAAGGGTGGTGAAAGGAGAACCGAGGTGGCGTTCCAAACAGTGTGGCTGGATGGCCAAGGGGCGGGGGCTGATAGACGTGTGAGTGTGGAATGGGAGTAGCTGGGGGTATTGGAGTGCTTCGGGGACAAGTGGAAACGCTGGCATACTCCTTGGGAGGCTGGATAGGCGAGGTTGCAAATCTGGCATGGGCAGTACTTGCACCAGCTGGAATCCTGTTGGTGCTTTCCAGAGGAACTGGAGTGGGTCTCTTCACAGAACGACTGGTTCCCGAAGGGAGCCTATGAACGTCAGTTTGGGAAGGCCCAGAAAAGCGCTGAGGTGGGAGTGATGGGCGGGCCGTCAGGCTTGGAGGCGGGACGGCCACCGGGCCAGTGTTGGAGACGCTGGGCTGGAAAAGTGTGATGGGACTTGGGCGCTGGACTGCAGGTGTGGGCAGCTGGATGGCAGGCGGGGCTTCACCTTCAGAAATAAAAATAGCAGAGTTGAGTTAACCACTATTAGCATCCCTGCTGGTATCTACCACACCATGAACTTGGATCTTCGAAGGGAAGTTCACTATCCATCCTCATCTAGTAGTGGTATCCTATCAAACCACTCTCCTTTTTACTATAGTATTCTGACAATTCTGAAGTCACTGACTTTAATTTTTTTGTAAGTTTACATTTTTCTCTTTCTGAACTAACCTCTGAGTATCACGAAAAGAGAGAACTTCTGTTTTGTTCACTGCTATGAATACGCTCAACTTCTGCCTAGCACAGAATATGCAAATCCTCAACAAAGTTTTCCATAGGTAAATAAAATTATTATTGATAAATCAAAAGAATGAATGCATTGAAATGTTGATTTATAAATAGAATTAGCAAAACTACTGGCAACAGTTATCATGAAGGAATAATCACTTAGAAGTAGGGACAAGACACACCGGTAGTAGGAAACTCTAGATGTTCACTTCGTAGTATTTGGGTTTTGGTCAATATGACATATATTTATTCTATTTTCATATAAGCACAAGTTTCAGAGTAGCACTGTGGGTCATTTTCCCTTCAGTTTGCATACATCTCTACATTTAAAATTATGACACTTTTTAGTTGAAAAAAATTAAGCAATCAAGAAAATGGTTTCACTTTACTATAGTTGAAGTAAGTATAGCTGGAAATCTCCAAAAAGAAAAGGATTTTTCATGGGCTAGCCATTTGAGACAGACTTGGAAAGAATCCTAGCAGGACATGATTGGAAAGAGCAGAATTCTTAAAGGTAAGTAAAAGCCACATGATTTATCCTTCCATTCCCAAAGAAGATAGCTCTGCTGGTTGAGATACTATCATATACCAAACAACACACGCAGAATAAACTGAACTAAGCTTTCATGACAAAATACAAACAGAAGCCTTTGGAATAGAGTCAGCTAGGTATCTGTTAATGAAAACATGCTCCAAGTACAGATGCTACAGTTAGAAATGTCTCTCAGAGGCCCAAATGCAGACCTTTCAACTCTATTCAGTAAGACTTCCCTTTCCTTCCTTCCTTCCCTTGGTAGAGGCAGGTAATGCCCTTCTAAACCTCAGTAGGAAGAGCCCCATCCATCCATTTCAAGATGGCTCCCTGCCCAGAGAAGTACAGCAGGAGGGTGGAAATGAAGCTGTTCCCGGTCTTTTTAGCCCAAGACTAGCCTCAGGCTCACAATCATCCTGCTTCTGCCTCCTGAGAACAGGGATAACAAGCTTGTATTATCATGCTAAATTCAGTTACTTATGTTTATTACCAGGATCTAGCCAAGAACTTGAATTAAAAAATAGTTCAGAGGGGTTGAAGAGATGGCTCAGTGATTAGAGCACTTGCTTTGTAATCATGAGGACAAGAATTCAGATCCCAGAAATTGTATAACAAGCCAGGGCCTCACAAGCACCTGTAATGGCAGTTTAAGGATTCAACAGTCCATTTCTGGCTTCTGTACATAGGCACGCACAGGAACACATGCATACAAATACACATATACAAATCTTTAAAGGAAGAGTTAAGATTTGATTGAAGGAAAAACAATTAAGCTCAAGCAGATACTTCTACAGTGATCTGCTGTAAGGAGATCTGAAGTGCCTTGTGACAATTACAAGGCCAGGCAAACTTGTACAATCTCTCAAATTTTTATTTCTTGAATTATCACCATACTCAAGACATTAACCTGATAGTCTGTGTTTGACATTGAGTTCTTTTTCCTATACCCAGCATAAGCACTTAGTTATCAGAAAAAAAAAGGTTACAAGAACTTTACAGAACAATTGGTCAAATTTCAATCACTGAAAGGGGCACATTATCTTTTCCAGTGCTCTTTCTATCTAAAATAGTTGTATAAAAGAGAGGGAAAGGATGCCTACAGTAATAACCATGCATTCATTTAACAACGAGTAACTGACATATATCAGCTACTATATTTTGTTATAGAGTTATCCAGAAACTCTTTAAATGTTAGCGTTCAGGTTGATAAGCAGGAAGTGAAGTGTGCAACCTTTAATAAGTCAGTGATATGGAAGATCGAAAAAATTGCTCAGAGCTCTAATGACTTAAGCAGTCAAGCTATAGTAGACACTAACCATTAGAAATCAGCCAGAGATATGGCTCCTTTTTTCCTAGTACACAGCAGAACTACAATGCCCTAGGCTCCCTGGCATTTAGAAAAAGCTAAGGGCTACCCATCACTGCTGCAATGAGTGCACTCACATGTGGTCCTCCATGTTCTTGCTGCCTTATGCAGATTTGAATACATGAATACAGTGCCCTAGGAAGCCACATTCTAATGATGTCAATGCTACGGGGGGGGGGGGGGAAGAGGAGCCTTTATCCATTAGCCACCTTTTGAAACAGACATATTTAGCAACCAGAAACATCCATATGTGAGTAAAAGATAAGCTTGCTGTTAGTCAGAACTGTCCAACCATTACATAAAATAAAGAGCAGCTTTAAGTATATAGGGCCAAAAGAGGAAATTCCAAAAATCCATATAACCAATTTAAGTATAAAAAGCAGGGTAGCTGCAAAAACAAAAATTCCTGCATGTCTCCATCACCCAGTCCCATAGAAGAAGAAACCACTGCAGCTTTGTGGAGTTAATGAGGAAAACCAGCAAGTAGCTTGGGATAAAGAGAAAAGAAAGGGGGAGACTGAGAATTGGAAAGGTATTTGAGCCATTGTTAAGAAAAGTGGATTTCTGGGGCAAGAACAAGGTAAGAAAAAGCCCAGGAAGATGAGGTGGAAGCATGTGAGGCATCCTCATGAGAACTTACAACAAAGAACTAACTGCACTACTTTTCTTTTTTGCTATTATTAGTTTTTATTGACTGTTATTTGACAACTTCACACACTTTTTTAATTTATTTATTTATTATATGTAAGTACACTGTAGCTAGCTTCAGACACCCCAGAAGGGGGCACCAGATCTCATTACAGATGGTTGTGAGCCACCATATGGTTGCTGGGATTTGAACTCATGACCTTTGGAAGAGCAGTCGGTGCTCTTAACTGCTGAGCCATCTCTCCAGCCCCTTCACACATTTTGTTTGTTTGTTTGTTTGTTTGTTTCTCTATGTAGTCCTAGCTGTCCTGGAACTCACTCTGTAGACCAGGCTGGCCTCGAACTCAGAAATCTGCCTGCCTCTGCCTCAAGTGCTGAGATTAAAGGCATGTGCCACCACTACCCGGCCAACTTACACATTTTTAAAGCATTCACTGTCTTCCCATGTGCCACTCTTTCTTATGCCCTTTCCACAGCTGTGAACTTCCTCCTATAAATTCCTTCCCTACACTCTTGTCTTTTAGTTTTGTTCTGTGGCCCTCTGAGTTTAATCAGGGCCACCTATGTGTCCGTGAGTTTGGAACCACCCACTTGAGCCTGGCAGGATCACCAGTGGGTAAACACAATCCATCACTAGCCAGTGGTTCAGGTGGGAGGAATATGGAATATGGAGCCCCTTCCTTTCATGCCTGCTGACAGCCACAGCTGCTATAGCTTCAGAGTCAAAATGGTTATGTCCCCTAGAATTATACAACTTTTCAAGCAGATGTTTGGAGAGTCAAGGAGAGTTTTTAATGGATATAGCAACTTCTTAGAATGGATCTTTTTGTTTGTTTGTTTCGAGACAAGGTTTCTCTGTGTAGCCTTGGCTGTCCTGGAACTCACGCTGTAGACCAGGCTGGCCTCGAACTTAGAAATCTGCCTGCTTGTGCATCCCAAGTGCTGACATTAAAGGTGTGCGCCACCACTGCCTGGCCTTAGAATGGATCGTAAGCCCAAGACAGACCTGCTAACTTTTGGATTAGAACAGTAATAGTCATGAAGTTTTATTTCTTTCTTTTTTTTTTTTTTTAAGAAGTACATAAACTAAATGGCATACCAACACCGAAGATTAGTAGTAAATATAACTAAAACATTTAGAGGAAATGTATGAATTCTGGAGAGTAAAAGAGTATCAACAAAGTGATACTATAACCAACAAAACCAAGCTCAGGCTGGGCAAAAAAAATATATAACCCAGTAATGAAAAATGTGTCTATGTGCCAAGTAGGTATTTAATAGTAGGTAAAAGAAATGTATAGTCTACAGAAGTTCCAAAGCCTGTATACAAATGGGAATACTGATATAAAATGGGGATGCTGGTATAAGTGGCATCCAGGAAATTTGGTAAGACAAACATGAAGAAGATTCTAGATGATCATGCCATAAGCACTTTCAGAGACTAGAAGCAGAAGAGCTTAGAGTGTGATATTAAGGCAGAGCAAACAATGCACTCTACAAGACAAGAACTTGCTATTGAGTGTGATCAAGGGAATAGAAAGTTTAGCTTCTGTACAACTACATCATGAAATCTTTGACAAGACACTCTAAGGAAACATATTCCTATTGTTCCTAAAACAACCTGGGCCATAGCACATACCTGGTAAATATTAGGCAGTAGATGGGTCAGACAAGCAGGCTTGCAATTGTGGCCCCAAATTCACTCAGAAGGTAGTGGATATAGAAAGAATCAAGGAAACAGAAAATCTTGAAGTGCACTGTCAGTTTTCAAATTAGTTAATGTTTTAATGACATGAAGTGTTCTGGAGAAGTGTGGCGCAGGGCAAATGGTTGGTAGAGTACACAGGAAAATGGAGTAAGCCTGACTGAGCATCAAACAAAAGGAAAGATTAGTAGAATGTCCATCAGTTTGGTGTGAAAAATTAAATAACGCATTTCTAAATCACTAATGGAGCAATGAGGTTTTACTCATTTTTTTGCATCACAGATGTTGGTTAAGGGTAGAACACTACTAAGGGTAAAGGACAACTAAAATAAAATATTCATAGAAAAGTGGTAATTTAGACAATAATGCTAAAAGCAGCGAAGAAGAACATACTCCTGAATTATAAAGTTGTTAATTGGTCAAATTAAGAGAAACCTATCAAATGTGAAAAAATTAGTCTAAGTGTTTTAAGTCAGTGCAAATAAAAATTAGGCAGTTGGAGGCTAGAGAGATAGCTCAGCAGTTAAAAGCACTTAACTGCCCTTTGTAGAGGACTCAAGTTTGATACTATACTGATAGACATAAGTTTCTATGCCTATAAATAACATAATGTATATTATTCAAATGCTGATTTCTCTTCCCCTATAACTTGTTACAATTCAGACATGGCACCATAATTCTATTCCAAGAATCTCTTCTCTCAAGTTTGTATAAATATTGCTCCCCATTTACTCTCTGGTTTGCCAATAAAAGCTGATCAGCCAATGGCTGGGCAAAATAGGGTGGGACCTCTGCCAGGCAGGGGAGAAGAGATGAAGAGGGAGAAGAGGGGGTTCAGCCACAAGGAAGGGGTACTAGAGATATAGTGGGAAAATACCTGAAGCCCAGAGAGCCAGACCAATACTAAAATGCAAGTCTCTAGGGGACTTGGGCTGAGAGGTAATCAGATTAGCTTAGAGGATCAGAATAGATCAATGACTGCCCAGTTACTGTTTTGTAAGTTAAATAAACCTTACTCTCAGTCTCATTCATTTGGAAGCTAGCCAGGGATAAAGAAAAACTGTCACTTTTAAAATAACTTTTACATCCCAGAACACCCATGTCACTCACACGTGTGCACACATTTGTACATACACACTCATACACACACACACACACACATACACTTTTTAAAAAATGGGTATTTGAAAGGAAAATGACTTAACAAAAACCAAGTGACTCTAAGGCAACCTGACTTGATAATTTCTTCACCAGAAAGAACAAAATCATTGAAACTGCTTAGACCAATAGTTCTCAAACTTCCTAATGCTGTGACACTTCAATATAGTTCCTTATGTTGTGATGATCCCTACCACAAAATTATTTTGTTGCTATTTTATAACTCTAATTTTGCTACTGTTACGAACTGTAGTAGAAATATCTGATTACAGGGTATCTGCGTACCCCAAGGGGTTGCAAGCCACAGGTTGAGAAGCACTAGCTTAGACAGTAATAGCTTCAAAGGCAACTAACGAGTCATGGAGACTCAACACAAGCCTTCCTGCCATCCTAGGAATCTTGGACCTAATTTTCACAGAAGGAAGTTTAAGAATCTTAGATCAATACGGTATAATAGTAAGTTTACAAACTGATAAAAATCGATCTCAGGTATCATTTTCATAATCATTGTAAAGAAACTCAAAGGTAAAGCATAAGATATTAAATAATGTAGATAGAAGTAGTTCTGCCAGAGCATTTTTGCTAAGTCTACATCACTCTTGTGATGGTTAGCTTTAAATGTTAACTTCATACAGCCTGAAATCACTAGGAAGAGTATCAGAGAGGAACTGTTCATGTTATGTTCACTTGTGGGTATGTCTGTAAGAGACTGTATTAATTGACATGAGAAAATGCAGCCTACTATGGGTGGTACCATTCCCTAGGGACAAGGTCCTGGTAAGAGTAGAGAAACTGGACTGAGTGCAAGCCAATAAGAAAACAAGCAGCATGCATCCATTTAGTCTCTCTGATCTTGTTGGTGGATATGATGTGACTAGCTGTTTTAAGTTCCTGCTGTCTTTACTTCCCAGAGATGGATTATGACCGGGGAACCATGAACTAAAACAATCCCCTTTTCCCCTGGGGATTTTTATCACAGCAACAAAAAAAAACCAAAATCAACTTATTATTCAAATGGTGTCTTTGAGCACACTAGTGTAGTGAATCTACTTTCTATATCTAAAAAGTTGATTGCCTATATAGTATCATAAATGCACAAAAATTACTAGAATTATTTCTGTAAAAGAAAAAGTATGCCTCACTATTTGATAATCTTTCTTCTACAAGAATATATGTTTAAATGAACAAAATTATCATAAATTAGTTTAAAACATAAAACTAGTTCAAAGAAACAAAGATGCAAAGTATTTTAAAACCAGTATCTGCAAAGATTAAAACTATGGGTTTTTCTCTTGTTTCTCTGTTTTTTTTTTTTTTTATTTTTTTTTTTTATTTTTTTTTTTTGAGACAGGGTTTTTCTGTGTATCCTTGGCCATCCTGGAACTTGCTTTGTAGACCAGGCTAACCTTAAGCTCACAGAGAAACACTTGCCTCTACTTCCCTAAAGGTATGTGCCACTATGCCCAGCCAATAACTATGGTTCTTTAAGGGACTTGTGATATCATCTGTTAACTAACTTTAATAATTTTACAGATACTTTAGAATGTGCAATTTCCAAACTTCCTAGTTACACTATCACCTCTAAGTAATATAAGCTGATGAAAATAACTTAACATATTTCAAAGTTGCACAGCTGTATAGCATGGTAACAAGTAAATATTCTCACTATGAATGATACTTATCTAAAAATAATTCTCAAATTATTTTTATAAAATATTTTGGTTTGCCATTTGAGACCCAAGAAATAAATCTTTACCATCTCTGGCACAAGAAATATTATTGTAAACAATTTTTTTAAAAGTAGCTGGTAGGGCTGGCGAGATGGCTCAGCGAGTAAGAGCACTGACTACTCTTCCGAAGGTCCTGAGTTTGGATCCCAGCAACCACATGGTGGCTCACAACCACCCGTAATGAGATTGGACGCCCTCTTCTGGTGCGTCTGAAGACAGCTACAGTAAATTATGGTGGAGCGAGCAGGCCGGAGCGAGTGGGGCCAGAGCGAGCTGGGCCAGAGCAAGAGGGGCCGGCAGAGATCCTGAGATCAACAGCAGCCACACACACACATAGATAGATAGATAGATAGATAGATAGATAGATAGATAGATAGATAGATAGATAGATAGATCACGGCCATCTATATAGCTACAGTGTACTCATACACATAAATAAAAATAAATCTTTTTTAAAAAAGTAGCTGACAAAGTCTCATTATCACATTTGTTGTATTTCAAAACTGCTTGCTGTAATTATGTCTATCATATTTAACTAAGAAAATCCTAATGCACAAACCCTACCAATATCAGGAAAAAAAATCTTTAGTCTTCTTCCAGCCCAGATCTTTGCATAAATGGTGTAAATGTGATACATTGTATAAAATCTCAACTGTTTCAAACAAGAACTTCGATAAATCTGTACCCGAGCAACATGAGCATTTAAAAATGGACAAAACAGATGAAAGTAATGTCTAGGGTGGGGGTGGGGTGGGAGGGGACAAAAAGAAGCATGTACTAAAATAAAAAATATCTGACAGTGGAAAGTCCAAACAAAGACATAGTAAAGCCCAGTGTGGAACAAGTCTTACAGGCAACACTGAGAGTGCCTGACTGTGCTTGCAAAACCAGGGCTACAGATCAACTTTCTACATCTTCCATCTGAATAGAGAGGTATGTTGAGTGTAGCTTTGTTTCTCCCATTGGTTAAATGACACAATTTAAAAGACATTGAAAATGGGGGCTGGAGAGACAGCTCAGAAGGTAAGAGTACTTGCTGCTCTTTCAAAGGACCCAGGTTCAGGTCCTAGTGCTCAAATAGCAGCTTACAACTCCAGTCCCAGAGCATCTAACACTTTCTGACCTACACACACACACACACACACACACACACACACAGAGAGAGAGAGAGGGGGGGGGAGAAGTTAATATACGAGAAAACAAAACACTTGTATATATAAAATAAAAATCTTTAATTAAAAATATTGAAAATGTATAATATTATGAAGTCCATACTCATGATCTATCCATCTCTAATTCATAGGGCCAGCTTTATCATTAGGAGATTCAGACAGGCAGAAACTGGGAAGAGCAGCTTTAAGACATGAGCAACAACAATAGTGAATGGATGGCATTCTCCTTAAGAGATGGTTGTAGGTTATAAAAGTTTTAGAGGAACAAGCCAATGATGCAACAGTTAGTTAAGATTTGATAATCTTAACTTAGCATTCCTATCATCCATAGACCAGACTGTAAGGAATCAAACAAGAATTTATAGAAAATGGATAGCTCCCATCCCTTTTCTGGAGCAGCAGGAAAATGGTCTTTAATAGATCAGTAGCCTTACTAAGTTCCATTGACTAGATGCCTCAAACCCCATTAGTTCTTTTATGCTGAGGTGGTAAACATCCATATTTCCTATTTAATTACACCAGCAATTTCCTTCATTATCTGACTCATCTAGGTGCTCAGCCTGAATTGCTTAGAAAGTCAGAGTTTTCCATATGGATCTGCTATTGCTCCTTCTCCCATTTAATGTTTTATTTTCTCCCTTCTTGATTTTATTTCTTTACTATTGTTCAAAATTATAAGTTTAACAGAAACCAAATTTCAACTGAAGAGATAAATTTTTGATGTAGATATTTACAATTAATCTACAATATGACCAACTCACCAACTGGATGAGTGATGGTGTTCTGAAGGCCGGGAATTACCACAGAGTAGGTAGGTGAGCGATAAGGATAAATTGTTGTAGGATTTGTAGAGATAATATTCTGTGTGGTACCAGAAAATACACTGGAAACACTTAGAGGGAAGCGTTTTCGCTTCCCTGGACGAGGCTGATAAACCCAACCTACAGAAAAAGAGAGGCCTTTAATGTGAATATACAAACTCTGTTTTGTTTTGTTTTTTTATAAAAACACAGCACACTTTAAAGTTTTAAAATATGGGTTGTCTAAAGGTCTATTTTCCAGCTCCATGATGCTATTTCTTTGAACAAATCCTGCACTGTGCATTTTAACATCCGCATAGCTTCTAATTTTGTTAATGTAACCCATAATAGAGAGGAAAGGTCAAACACCTTCTACTCAGGAACACAGAGTGATTTCATGATAGAATCTACTCCAGTCATTGACTTTGAATCCCAAAGCCTTTTCTCTGGTGAAGAAAGATACCCTATAAGTCATTATGTATCTCTTCTATAATATACAAATGTCAGTGGCTTACAATGTAATAGTAACTAATAACCAGTTATTAGTTATAACCATGTTTATGCCTGATTTAAGAAGTCACTCTCTGAGGCTTGGCAGTTGCTAAAACCATAAACACCTTAATTTCTTCCCAAAGTCAGAAGTGTGGCACTGTCATTTACATAATCACTGCTTCCGTCCAGGTGATACTTCTTGCCTCCTAAAATATTTCTGCTTATATTTCAGAAAAAAATCTTTCCCCATTATGCACATACTTATAAACCAAAGAATGCATAGTTCTCAACCTTTATCTCAAAGCACTTACTGCTGAGGATGAATCAGTTGATTCAAACTATATCATGCTATGAATAAATCTATTAATCAAAACACAAGACTATGGTCTGATACCCACTTAACTTTTAAATGGAAAAGGATATTAATTACTGCATTTTTATTATCTTTTAAGTGGGAACTGTTTATTCTGTTGCCATGATTATCTAATATGTCTAGTATATTACAAAGGAGAACCATGGAGATTTACAGTAAACTGTAAAGCTATAGCCATACATATATGTTTGTAAGTACCTATATGTATTTCATCAAAACTACAGTAAAACCAAATATCTCCTGATTTGCAGTACCTAGTAAATATGAGATCAGATACTTCACAACTACATTCTATTTAAAAAAATGTACACTTAGTATTAATTCAATCATTATTATAATTTATTAACCATTATTTTCTTTCTCACACATAGATTAGGAAATCTCAACCTAACTTAATCTTTACCTAAATAAATTTAAAAGAAATTGGAAAGAGCCTTTGTTCATTTCATTTGATTACCAGGAAATTCCTCTCTGTGCTTCTCTTTAATCTTTTGTGCTTCATCATAGTAAGGTTTCTTTTGTTCTTCACTAAGTTTGTTCCACTCTAACCCCAGCTGGACACTGATCTCTGCATTGTTGGCGGCTGGGTTAGCTTTAGCCAGTGCTGGTCGGTGGATTCTTGCCCAAACCATAAATGCATTCATGGGTCGCTTCACATGACCATTTCTGTCCTTACTGAAGGGAGTATCAGGTATTCCTATATGACAAAAATTAAGAGACTAAGTTAATGGCCACGTATGCAATTTGAAAGTGAAGCTGTACCTTTACCTATACTTATGAAGTACCTGAAAACATACACTATAATATAGCCAAAGTATTGCCAAGATTCCAAAATCCCTCATAGGCCTTGAACTCAGCATTCTAAGTTGGAGCTTAGAATGACTCCTAGAGAGTATAATGCTGTTGAAGATACTGTGTAGTAACATTAGAGGCAACTCGATGGCTATTTATTTCTTTGAGCTTCATTAAAATCTCTAACAGTAATTAACATTTAGTCTATATCCAACTAATATTAAGGAGCAGGCACCTTAACTATGCACCTAGCACTATGTAGGTGTTAGTTATGTAAGAATTTAAAGAAAGTTATTTACAGAAGCAGCTGTAGCGCCTTTAAAGCAAAAATGTTTATGCTTAGTTTTGCACTAGGAAGGTGAAATTCCTCCCACACTGAATTATTAAAACTAGTCTCATGTCCTGAGAGAAAAATCACACATATGACCCTGTGAGTCATGGTACCGTTAAAATTCTTATAAAGCAAATTTGTTAAATTTGTATCCCTATGCAGTTCATAAAAGCATTATCTCTGAACTTTTCACATTAATTCATTTTAGGCTTGCTTGATATGTAAAAATCTTTTTCATGTGCAAAGATGTTTAGAATAATCCTGACTGAGAATGTAGCTCAGTTGGTAGAATACTTGCCTAGTATGTGCAAAGATGTTTAGAATAATCCTGACTGAGAATGTAGCTCAGTTGGTAGAATACTTGCCTAGTATGTATCGAGCCTGGGTTCAATTACCAATGCCATATAAATCAGGTGTAGTAAGTGGTATGTGCCAAGAAGGACTTGGGAAAATGTCTGTGCATGAACACATAAAATAAATAGAAAATGGGTATTTAAGTTATTTTTAAAAAGTGAGTAGAATCGGCATTGAAAATTAAAAATAATAAATGTAAAGTTAATGAAAACATGAAGAATGACTTCCTAAAACACTTAGTGACACAGAGTTCTGTGTAAACTAATCCTAAGGACTTGCTTAAAATTTACTTGAAAATAGTGGATGGTAGTATTTGGTTGTAGACACACACTTCTTTTAAATATATCTATGTCTATATCTATCTATATATGCTTAGATATATGCTTTAAATGTCTTTAAAATATACCTTAAATATAATCACTTCTTTTAACAACAGCTTGGCTTACTATTTCTATTAATATTTCTAAAAAGCTTTAGTTTTTAGAATAGAATGCTATATGTCTATATGTTTTCTCTCAGAAAAGTTACTATTCATCTTTAACCTCCATAGTCAATATAACGGACTATCATTTTTCTGGAACATTGGCATTGTTCTATTTCTTGATACACATAAACCTAAGAAGCTACTAAGATAGGAAATTTGATGTTACTTTTGTATAAGCTGAGGGATCCGTATTATCTAACAAGGCATTCTGTTGTGTCTATTACCTAAATCTGCTTACTAAGTCTTAGAGTGTTTTAAAAATTGTGGAAATACTTAAGTGTATTTTACCAGTATATGGGCAAATCAATCAGAAGCAATCCCTGTGCAGGCTAGGGATCGAACCATGATTCTATTTTTCGAGCTTCAGCTCCTTAACTGCTGATATGTCTGTGCAACATAGCCCTAACTGTGAAAGCCATTGGCTTCTAATACCTGCATCTGAGGGAAGCACGGTGAGGGGGACGTCTTTGGTTTCAATTTTTACAGAAGGCTCCAGCAAGGACTGCATTTTAATAGGCACTGGTGTCAGGGGGACCTTAGACAATCGTATCAACTCAGAAGGCGGAGGCCCCTGAAACTGGATACGGGCTCCAGGTGGGACGGTGTGGAGAGTCAATGGGAACCTTAGGTCTTGCTGGTGTGGCCCAAAAGCACTGGGCTGCTGGGCCAGGATGGCCTCCTTGCTGCTGTGGACCAGGCCATTGGACGTGGCGTCCGTGCCCAGCCTACAATCGTCCCTGAGTCTGTCTGGCTCCTCGGTCTTGATGACTCCTTCTCCGATGGCCAGCAGGCTCCTGCCTTCCCCGCCTTTCAGCGCATCCCTCGAGGCCTCCTCTGCCTCCAGCTTGGCTTTCTTCTCATCCCCGCGGCGGCCGTCGAGGGCCTTCCCGGTGCCTTCCAACTTGGCAGCCCTCGAGGCTCTAGGGCCGGCCTCCGCGGTCCTCCGGGATCCCACCGACAGGTCCAAGCCCGCCCCCAGCTCCTGCTTCTCGGCCTTGACGAGCAGTGTCCGGGGCTGCATGGGGCGCAGCTCCGGCCTGCAGGGGCCTCCGTCGGCCGCGGACTGCGGCGGCAGCAGCAGCAGCTCCGGCCTCAGCTGCAGCAGGCGCGCCTGCGCGGACGAGGCTGAGGCGGCGCCCTCGTCGGGAGCCGGAGGTAACAGCGGTCCGGGAGGCAGCAGCAGCACCTGTTCCGGCTTCACTTGCAGCAGGCGTCGCGTCCCGGCCTGCGCACCTGCCGCTGCGGCCTCCCCGCACGACGAGGCCACCGCGGCGATGGCGGCCGCGGCCTGGGCCGACGGCGACTGCGAGCGCTCTGCGGCCGCGGCCCGGAAGGTGGCGGCCTCGACGGGCTGCGCGGGCGGAGCGGGGCGCAACGGGCGCGGAGGGGTCGGCCGCGGCGGTTGGCGCGGCGTCGGCGGCGGCGGCTCCGGCCTGGCTCTCTCCATGGGGGAGGGGGCGGCCAGCCAGGTCGCGGCCGGGATTGTGAGCTCAGCCGTTTGTTGGCGGCCTCCCCCTCCCCCTTTCGGTTAAGACCCTTCCAAGGCCTTGGCTACCCAGAACCCTACGCGCTCCACAGACGGGCTCGCCTCGCCCAATCATGAGCGGCCCAGTGTTCCCCGTCGGCCAATCACAGGCACGTTCCTCGGCTCCTCCCACCCTCCACACTAGCAGGGTGCGAGAACCCTGGAATCATCCGCCATAGCCTGGGCCGAAGCTCTTGTGTCCCATTTTCCACGCCTCTTCACTCTCCCTCTCTTCCGGATTCTCTTTAGGCCTTGTCCTTGGTTACCCCGCCCCCTCCTGGAGCGCGACAATGGCGTTGCCCTGGAAACCCTTATGTTCCACGCCTTTACCAAGGACCTTCAGGGATGAAAGCGTGGACCTTTCTTGCGGGCTGGGCTCACGGCTCTGTGTTTTCATTAAGACCGGAGTCTGGTACGGTCTTCTAGTCATTCTCAAGTACAGGGGCATCTTGAAACTTATCACTGATCACATTAATTGATCTTACTGGACCAGGTGTTTGACTAGGTATAACTGTTTTACTAGTTGAATTTTCAATTGGCCTACTTCCAAAATGCGACCTAGAGTCATCCTCTTTTTTGAGGTTCCACCCGCCATTATCCTAGCCCAAGCTTCCATCATCCTTCACTAATTCCATATGGATGTTGCAGTACTCCAGTAGTCTTGATCTTCACGTATTCCCCACGACCGCCACTAGTTCTAAAAATACAAGTCTAACCCTGTCACATTGCCCCCAAATCTTTCTGCTGCTCCCACTGGTTATGAGATAAAAGTCTGAAATTCTTAGCAGGCAGAGCCTGATAAGCCTAGTTAATAGCTTAGGCTTTACCTACAGTTTCTTTTGAGTTTTCTACACTTCAACCATATTGCCCCCTCCCCCCCATGACATTCTTTTTCATCACAGGACGATTTATCAAGGATTTATGTCTCTGTAACTCCCGCTTATTTTTCAAATTAGAGCCGAATTGGCACTTAAGAGAAAACAATGACTCAGCAGTCGTTCGAATTTCTTTTATGCACTCACAACTGATCACATCCTTTGAAGCTCTTTCTTTGTGCGATTATTCTGTGCCTCTTCCAGTTGATTATTACCTCCTTTGGGGGAAAACTGCTTGTGTTTTGCTCATCATTGACTCCCTAGTGCCAACTGTTGAGTAACTGTTCAATAAATGCTTATTGAATGAGGAAATAATTAAGAACTTCCACAGCCTAATAAAATAGTAATACTGTGTATATTAAGGGCTCATTTTAAGTTTTTTCCCCCATGTGTGTGCCTCTTCTTTTAACAAGGATTGTGTTTAGTTTTCATTCAATATTACCAAGTAAATGAGAAATTAACATTTACTGTATCACTAGACATCCTAAAAGTTACAACTCTATCTTGAGAAAGATGAACAGTATATCAAAGGCAAAGATGAATTCTTTCTAACCCTCTGTTGTCAGTTGTGCTAAATATAAGTTCATACATCTATACATGGAAGAACACAACACAAATGGACAACTAAACCTGTAGAATGTGCTTAGGAGGCTCAGGCAGAAGGATTGCTACAAATTTGAGGCCAAACTGAGTTAGCTGTCAGTTAGTTACATTCCAAAACTGGCTACAATATGAGATTCTGTCTTAAATAAACCAAACTATACTAAACAAGACTGGATCTTTAAAGCCTTGCTATGTTCAACATCCTAGCATCTCAAAAAAAAAAAGTACGTAGCTTAAAGAGTAGAACAGAATATAATTGTTACACTAAGAAGACATAAATATTTTTAAATTAAAAAAAAAAAAACTACCAAGAAATGAGAAAAAGAACATGGCCTTTACTGAAGTAAAAGCTCCAATCAGTGTTGGAAATAAGTTTAAGAGTCTTATTTTGTCTACACAGTAATTGAGAGGGAAGGATATAAAGCAGAACACAGACACACCAAGCAAACAATGATCGTGAGAGATTGGGAAAACTATGTTAATGTATATTTTAATATAAGAAATGCAGTAGAGACTGGCAGGGCATTTTATAATAACAAAAAGACTAGCCCATCAGAGCATAATACTTGCCAGTACAGTAGCCGCACAATCTTACTGCCCCGAGACATGTGACACAAAACTGACTGAATGAAAGGAGAAAGACTACTCAGCATTACATTGCTACTTCAACGTTTCTTTTTTAAAAATACATTTTTAAAAATTACATTTATTTATTGTATGTGTGGGATGGTAAAGTGTGTGTGTGTGTGTGTGTGTGTGTGTGTGTGTTGGGTCATGGGGTTATATACATGCCACAGTGTGGGTCCCCAGGAGCTCAGATCAATACTTTTTGTCAACAAGAATGCTGTACTCAGTAGTTTTCTAGATACATTCTTTTGTTGTTGTGGTGTGTTTGTTTGTTTGTTTTGTTTTGTTTTTTGTTTTTCTCAAAACAGGGTTTTTCTGTATAGCCCTGGCTGTCCTGGAACTCAGTCTGTAGACCAGGCTGGCCTCAAACTCAGAAATCCATCTGTCTCTGCCTTCCAAGAGCTGGGATTAAAGGCGTGCACCACCACTGCCCAGCTACATACATTCTTTTGAGTGGGACTGAAATGTTCTCCAGGGACTGAATACAGTGTCATACGACAAGCAACATGGCACCTGTGAGGATCAAAGTTACATCATCTCTGGCCACATGAAATTAAATTACAATTACAAGTCAATAAATAGCAGAAAGAAATTATAAAAGACCCACATGATTTCTAAATAGCTGATGGGGGTTACAGAAGAAACTGGAAAAATAAAAAAAAAAAAAATCTACCAAATCAAAATTAATGGAAAATAATTAGAGCAGTTCAAAGGAGAAAATTTATAAAAGATTCGAAAGGAAGATTTAAAAATCAATAATAAAGAAATATCCCTTGATTTAAGAAACTAAAAAAGGGCCAATGTAAGTGAAGTAGAGCAACAAAGTGTCACAGAAGAAATCAACAACAGCAGAGTAACAGAGAAAGCAATGACACTTAGAATTGATTCCTCGATCGTTCAAAAGATCTAGGCCATTGATCTTATCAAGATAATAAAAAAATGAAATAGATTGCAAGGTAAGTAATCAAAATTGGAACATTCTGAACACTGAAGAAAAACAAAACTATTATGAAATAATATTTAAACAACCTGTATCAACAGTTTATGATGAAATGGGATGATTCCCACTCAGAAATGATAGAATCGACCTAGGTGCCAATCAAGACAAAAATGGATAAAGAAAATGTGGCAGATATGTACAGTGGTATTACTCAGTGATAGAGAAGAATGAGATCACTTCATTTGCAACAAAATGGAGGGAACTGGATGTCATGTTAAGCCAGACTTGGACACTCTGCACAGTTTCTCCCACATGCACAATCTGGATTGAAAAGTGAAGAAACACGAAAATAGAAGGACGCTTCACTCAGAATAAGATTTTATTCATCAAAAATTATCTTTTGCTTTGGTGATGAGATGAATAGATTTTATCAGCTCAGGATGTGTTCCAATACTGGAAAGGCAAGTTGGGAAGAGGAGGAGGCAGTGAAATGGGAGGGAGCAAGAGGGGAAATTAGGGGTGGCTATGATCAAAGTATTTTGTATAACGGTATGAAAATGTTATCAGGAGACCTATTAATTGCCTGCAATTACTACATACTAATGGAAAAAGAACACTCAGAAGTATAAAATCTAAGTATCTCTGTATCAAGTAAAGGCATTAAATTATGCTGGGCATGGTGACACTTGCCTGCCATTCTGGCTCTCAGGGGGGCTTTCCAAGAATTTCCTAGGTTAAAAGAGTTTTCCCAATAATTTTGAGACAATATTCCTTGGGCTGTATTATCTCTTGAGCATTTTCTAATTAGGAGTTGAAAGCCAGCTGGGGCTATATAATGACACCCTGCCTCAGGGATAGTAAGCCTCAGACTGGAGCCATAGCTCAGTTTGTAGAGTGATTGCCTAGTATGCAAGAGGCCCTAGACTTGAACCCTATCATGCATATAGGGTGAGCATGGTGTCACAGACCAGCAATCCCGCACTCCCCAAGTAGGAGTGGGGAGATCAGAAGTCCAAGGTCATCTTCAGCAACACGGCAAATTTGGGACCAGACTGAGTTATGGGAAACTCTCTCAGCAACAACTACTCAAAGGGTATCAAAACACGAGAAGGTCAGAATTTGGGGACATCCTTCACTATATTTAGAGCTCAAGGCCACCCTAAGCTAAGCTACATGACATCTCTTCTTTAATGAAAGTGTTTATACATAAAAGAATCCATAGGTGAACATGATGTTGTTGGCAAGTAGTAAAAAAATACTGGCTAACAATGTAAGTTTTACATTGGATCCCTGGCTTCCTAATCTTTGCTCTGTCACTTACTATGTAACCTTGAATAAGACACCAAATCTCTGAAGACTGCTCCCTCAGCTATATAGTAACCGTGTACTCTTGACTAGTGGACAATAGACACTATATAGACAAGGCTGAGCCCAGCATCTGATCCCCAGTAAGGATCCAATAAAGGGCTCTTACTTTGGTAAAGAATAGAGATCAGCTGATGATAATGATGCACTTTTCAAGCCTGAGTGGGAAGATGAAGAGGAATCTGGCCAAAATTCCAAGTGGAAATGGAAAAGGCAATGTTCCTCTTCGGGCTTATAAAATAGAGCCTGCACATAGTTATAAAGTGCAGATATTTGGGGTGTCCCTATACATATAGTCATAAAGTGCAGATATTTGGGGTGTCCCTATTCAGGCAACACTGTTCTCCTTAGCTCTGATTTTTCCTGCAGCCTCTCATTCTGAAATTCTTTAACGACAGGGCCATGTCTCACAAATCCTTTAACGGGAAGATCACATTCAGATTATATCTGTGATGAGTCAAACGCCAACATGCAGGAATTCTGGTGTTAGTCATCTTCAAAACCAAAATATCTTGGAGAAACAAATGATTTCCTTAAATGGTGTAAATTCACATAATGTTCATGACGGAATGTAATTCAACCTCTGAAAGTCTTTGAATTCTCTTCCCAATTTAATATTTCTTCAGTGATAATGTTATAATGAAAACGTTAGGGTTAAATTGTCAAGGTCAGGAACACTGAGAAAAGCCACTAAGGCTTACAACTGAGTGTAAGATAGCCAAGCTACCAGATATGAAGAACAGACCTCTGGGAAGAGCTGGCCTGGGCAGCTTCTGGACGGTTCCCATGAGGCTCTCTCTGAATAACATATACTAGGCATCATTGCCCTTTCCCCTAATAAATTTCTCAGCCTTATGGGTAGTTATATTTTCATAATATTCTTTCAGGTAATTGTAAAAGACTGGATTGTGAGTAAAGGTGCTGTATTTTGTTGTTGTTGCTATGCTAAAATACCATATACCATAGCCATATACCATATACCATATCCATATACCATATACCATATCCATATACCATATACCATATCCATATACCATGTATCATATCCATATGCCACGTACCATATCCATATGCCACGTACCATATCCATATGCCACATACCATATCCATATGCCACATACCATATCCATATACCATATCCATATACCATATACCATATCCGAAAGCAACTTAATAGAAGAAAGTGTTTATTTTGGCTTTTGGCTCGAGGGATAAGCGTCCACAGCAGTGCAGTCTAGCAGCAAGGGGCAGGCATGAAGGCAAAAGTGGGAAGATAAAGTGCTCACATCTCCAGCCATGAGTAGGAAGCAGACAGCAAACTAGGAGTGAATCTATGAACTCTGAAGGGGCATCCTCCTAACATACCTTCTCCAGCAAGGTTGTATCACCTCCCCAAATGGCACCACCAACTAGAAACTGTGTGTTCAAATACTTGAGCCTGTGGAACAGTTTTCATCCAAACCAACACACACACGCACACACACGCACACACACGCACACACACACACACACACACACACACACCTCTGCCTATTGCAGGAAAAGAACCATTCAAGACCACTCCACAGATGGTGCCACCCACTGCCCAGCTCAGTCCACCCTCTGCTCTGGAAGGTATATTGACTTCCTACTTTGCTTCCTCACCTGCTGAAATAAACCTTGATGGCATGCTCATATTACCCTCTATCCACGTAGATTTTTTTTCTGTAGCTAAAATTAAAGAGGACGTCTTATTGAATCACAAGTGGAAAATCACTCACTCAAGCAAATCGCAAATCCCATACAGGATTTCCTTTTCTCTTTAATGTCCACTTGATGAACATACCAGCCAAATAGGATTCAAAGCAGGTATCAGATTCCATGTTTAGATTGGCATGAAGATTTCAAATTGACTTGTTTAATAGCCCAGCCAATTTGTTTCAAAAAGATTAAATTGAAGTATATCTGCCTATGTCAATTTGGCTACCTAATTAGGGGGCCACACTAATTATGAGGCACAAAGTTGCACAGGCCTATAAATAACTCCTTGTTACATGGTATAATTTAGAATTCATCAAGCATGCCTCTGCCTCCATATCAATTATTTTTATTGTTTCAGAACATTTTAACACCTTGACTTTTAAAAATAGATTTAAAACTGTGATTTAAGACCTGGAAAACATTTTGTGAAGAACAAATTCTTTGGTTTTTTTTTTTTTAAATCAAATTCTGCCTTTTAATCAATGTTGCATATCTGAAATGTCTAGGCAGACTGTCAGTTGGCCCAGATGCCTCCAGGTTCTCTTTGTTCTCCTTCACCCTCAGACCTCAGCCAAATTAATTTTCTTAAAACATTAGATACCACAAGGTCAAAGTCCTTAGCTCATACTTTAGCTCAGGTTCAAATTGTCTCCTGGTTTTTTTCCCCTACAGCCTGCTTGCCATCTCTTTTTTGTATCATCACATATCCTTCAGTCCACCTGTATTAGATTTGGTTCTTTAGAGGAGCAAACCTGGCAGACCGGATTATTTTATAGCAGGGACTTTATTGACTTACATGATAGAGTAAGGTGGTAGTAGCAGCTGCAGCACTAGTAGGAGCAGTCCAACAATGGCCATCTGCATGCTGGAGAAGCTGAAAGTCCTTAGCCTCTCAGTCCATGAACCCGAAATGTCTCATCAGTCTGGTTGCTGAAGCCTGAAGCTCCATGCAATGTTACTGGTGTTGAACTCACATCCAAAGGCCATAGGAGCTAGCATCTGATGTCACAGGAAGATGGCAGCAGCAATGATAGGTGCACATATTTGGGAAGGAGGCCCAACAGAAGGGCACACAGAGCTGTTTCTTCCGCTCTCTTTATATCTTGGCTTCCTTGAAAAATTCTCAGCTTATCCTCTCTGGAAACACTCTAACAGAGAGCCCAGGGGTGTGTCTTTGAGGTAAAATTCTAAACTGCATCAAGTTGACAATCAAGAGCAACCATTGCACATCCTGAAACATCACCGGAGTCTCTATTTCCCTCCATCTGTGAGAATTGCTTTTGATTCCCCTAAAACCTAATAAATAGGATTTGAATGAGTTTTCCTAGTATTCTGAAAGCATGCCAATGACTCAAAGTTGAAATGATATAAAATACTCCATTTCTAAGTTAAGAGACATTGGAATTCACTGGTAGCCAGACTTGCTGTCATATGTCTTTCATCTTGGTACTCACAAGGCAAAGACAGGAAGAGCTCTGTAAATCTGAGGCCTCCAGAAGAGCCAGGAATACATAAAAAGATTCT
>NW_022196911.1:41086532-41102928 GCF_008632895.1 Mastomys coucha | reverse complement strand
AGAAAAAGAAAGAAAGGAGGGAGGAAACATAGAAAAGAAATGAAGGAAGGAAATGGAAAGGAGGAAGGATGGGAGGGAGAGAAGGAAGGAGAGAACAAAGAAAAGGAAGAGAGGAAGGGAGGAAGGAAGGAAAACAAGGAGAGATGGAGGAAACAAAAGAAAGGAAGGGAGGAAAGGAGGAAGGAAGGAAAGAAGGAAGGAAGAGAACCCAGTGGTAGTTTGAACACACCTCCTTGAAGGTTTGGTGACAGAAGTAAATCTGGTCGATATTCTTTATTTTACTTTTTGAAACCACATTTTAATTTATTTTTGTAGGTAGAGGTGAGTGGGAAAGTGAGAGGATAACTCAAGGAGTAGGTCCTTTTCTTTTTTAAAAAAAAAAAAAAAACAACTTTGTATTGATTCTTTGTGAGTTTCAGTCCTGCTGATCTCCCCATCCCCTTGTATCCCCCCTTTACCCTTGCGATCTCCTCCACCACAAAATAAAAAACACACAACAACAAACAGAGCATAGAAAACATCTCATCATGGAAGCTGTAGTATGTTACAGTGTGTCCCACAGTACATCCCTTTATCCATACACCTTCATTTGCAAATGTTCATTGCACTGAGTCATTCATCTGGTTCAAAGTCTCTGGTTTCTGTGACGTCATCAATACTGGATCCTCAGTGGGACTGAGGTTATCCTGTTATTGCCTTGTGTCGTGGAAATCCTGCAGCTTTAGAACAGCAGGACTGGCCCTTTCACACATCTCAACCATTCTTGGCTGATACAGATTTTGAGCCCTGGATCTGGGCCTGGGTGGTAGCTGAGCTGGCCAATCTTGCCCTCCCTTATCTGCACCACCAAGGCAAGCTCTCCAGTACTTCTCCAGCTAGGTCACCCAAAACTGCCATCAGCTCACCTGCACCCACATCTCCTGAGTCAGCTCCACCGTGCTGCCCAGTCAAGGTTGGGGACCCACTCTTCTAAGTGCTAGAATCTGTGAGGGGTCAGGCCAGTTCTCCCACTCTCATACCCTGGGGGCTAGCTCACTGTCAGGGCCAGTCCCACTGTATTGCCCAGGTGAGGTGCAGGGTCCTCTCTCCTGAATGCTACAGCTAGTGAGGAGGCAGGGTTAAGAGGTGGTGAGGGAGGTCATCATCCCTGCACCCACATCACCTTCGGGGCCAGCTCCTTTGTGCCCACTCCACCAGGGCCAGCTCTACTGTGCTGCCCAGATCAGGTTCAGAGCCCACTCTCCCTCCTGAGTACTACCTCAATCAAGGGACAGGGCCAGCTCTCCCTCTCTCATGATCTTGGGGCTAGTTCTCCGGTCAGAGGCAGCACCCCTGACAGGAGGAGTGCATCACCCTTACACCCACACCCCCTCACAGCAGGTGAGTGGCAGGACCAGCTCCCTCCCCTGCCTTGGAGGTGACTCACTCACTCCCCCTCCATCAGGGCTAGGCCTAATGTGCTGCTCAGGTGAGGTACAGGGTCTGCTCACCAGCTTTCATGACCCCAGGGGCTAGCTCTCACAGTAGTAAGTTCTTATGATTCCATGTAGCTCAGGGGCTGAACTCAGATTCTCAGGTTTGGAATTAGGTAACTTTACCCACTGAGACATCTTGCTGGGTCCTCATCAAAGATTTTTTTTTAATGTAATCACTAACTACCAAGAAATAAGAAGAAAAAAGAGTGGTTATTTGGAACATTCATATGACTTTACAAATGATTTATACTCTGATAAATTAAGAATTTAAAAAAAAACCTGTTACATATACAGAAAAAGGCATATACGGTCTTAGTAACTTGTTAAATGTTTACCAGTTGCTTCCTATGTGCCAGGAACTTTTCTTAGCATGAAGGATAGAGCCTTGAAAATGTACAAACCTTTGCCTGGTGTTGCACACTTGTAATCCCAACACTAGTGGGGAGGGACTGAGTCAGACTGTCATGAGTTTGGGAACAGCCTGTACTGTTTAGTGAGACTCTGACTCAAACATCCTCCCCGACAAATTAAACCAACTGCTTGTCCTCCTGGAACTTACAGGACTCCAGGGGTGTCTCTGGTCCGGCCATGGCACTCAGAAATGCCATTAGGAAATTTCTGCACAGTCTTTCAAATTGTCTTCCCTTTGTAGAGATTGTGCAGGTTGGGTTTATGTCAATGAGACTCGAGCTAAGATCATCAGAGATCAGGCAGCCTTAATTAAGTAAATGCTTCCATAAGGACCTGTAGGGCATTTTTCAAGTTAGTGATTGATGTAGGAGGATCCAGATCATTATGGGTGGGGCCACTCTTGGTCTGGGGGTCCTAGGTTTTATAAGAAAGCTGGCTGAGCAAGCCATGAGAAGCAAGCCAGTAATCAGCACTCCTCCTTGGTTTCTGCATCAGCTCCTGTCTCCAGGTTCCTGCCATGTTTAAATTTCCATCCCAAATAAACCCTCTCCTCCCCAAGTAGCTTTGGTCATGGTGTTCTATTACAGCAGGAGTAACCCTAACTGGGACTGGGACTTAGTTCTTGTATATGGTCTTCCGTAGTGAAGGCAACGTGGGCACCTATGTAGCAATTCCAGGACAGAGAGCAGCCCAATGGGAAACACTGAATTCATTTACCTGGCTTGGGCCAGATATAAATCTCTGATTCTGTTCATCCATGTCTGAGAAACTGGGAAGGCCACTACAGATATGTGCACTCATTACAGAGAGGATAAGAAAGGTATGAAGCCCAGAGTGGGCTGTAATTTACCAAGCCTTCTCCTGGTACAGGTCTGGGTCTGCTTAGGGGAGACCCAGTAAGAGCATGGAGCACTTTCCTAATTTGCACTGTGCTCACCCTGGAGCAAAGGTAAGAAAAGGTTATCCCTGCCTGTGGTCTGCATATGGGAACAGATCGTTGGGCTGCTATGGCCTAAACTTAGAAAAGTAATAATGGGTAATCAAGAACTATGGCTATAAACTTTATTCCTTAAACCATGAAGAACTGGGGTAGTATAGAGGACTCTGGACTTGGAGGCAAGGGGACTGATTTCTGACTCCAGTTCTAGAACCCAGATTCTAGGAAGACATTTCATTAACTTCTCCTCCCAACCTTTTTCTTCCATGATGTTGAGAATTTCTCTCTTGACTCGCTTACGGACTCACTTGGAGGAATGAGAAAGACCCTGTGTGAGAGAATGGTTTGAAAACTCTTATCTTTTCCCCCCTGTGAAATGGTTAGACCTTGGTGTCCATTTAAATGGGCTTGAAATCACCTAGGAGATACACCTTTTAAGTGTGTCCTTAAAGGTTGTTCCAGAGGTGTTTGACTGAGGAGACAAGACTGTTGAGGCTTTGTCACTTACTGTATATTGTAATACTAAATGTGCAGAGAGGTGGGGACAAGACCAGGTGTCTGCACAGAACCCCCGAGACCCTGCCCCCAGGTTTATTCTGATTGGTGAGTAAAGATGCCAACAGCTAATAGCTGGACAGAAGAGACATAGGTAGGGTTGAGGACTTGAGGGCTTGGCTGAGAGACGACCATGAGGAGAAGAAGGAGAGAGAAGAAGCCATCATGGGGTACAGGAAGAACATGCGGGAGGAGAAAGGAGAAGTGGCCATGAGCTAAGAGAGGGGAGAGCGTGGTCCTGAGGGCTGCCCAATTGGAGCTAAGAGCAGCCCAGATGAAATATAGTAAGTAAGAACTTGGAGTTATTGACAGGGAAATAGATTCTAACGGCATGAAGGGTGGGCAGCTGCCCAACTATTGTGCTGATTAAGTTGTAAATATAAAGGCTGTGTGTGTGTATGTGTGTGTGTGTGTGTGTGTGTGTGTGTGTGTGTGTTATCCAGGAACTCAATGATTAAGGTGGGGTAGAAGCTCCAGGCTGGGACTTAAATGATTTTTACTACACAAGACTGTCCCAAACATGGATCTCACAGTGCCATGGGCCATGGTCCCAAAAGGAATAAGAGGAGAAAGGCTTGAACACCAGCACTTATCTCTCCTGCTTCTCCGCTGCTGATACAATCTGATGAGCTGCTCATCCGCATGGTGGACCATATCTCTTCAAATGTGAGCCCAAATAAACTCTTCCTTTTTAAAGGTTTTCTTTGTCAGATATTCTGTCACAACAGTTAGAAAGGTGACTGACACACCATGGGAATCGTCACTGTTTATTATCTTTCCAGACAGTACCCTTTCTCACATACCAAAGGTGCTGAACAGATATTTATGAATTGTCTGATCCATGGTATGAAAACGCATTTTCCCTGGGTACTTTCCCAAAATTTTTTATACAAGCAAACTGCTTAGGCAAACTGTTCAATCAACATTACAACAGAAAATTCCAGGAGCTTCTGAAACAAGCTGTCAGCCTCATGTTGGGTCTCCATTCAAATATCATCTTGTCAACGACATTTTCATGAGTAATCCCAGCTCCCTAGACAGGGAAGTGACTGCAATATACCTTAAACCATCTTTTCAGCAGGCCATGAACTCCATTAGGCAAGCATCACTGGCATTTCTCTGTTTCACCAGATGGATGTGTAACATGGTAAGAAATTAAGAAACATTTGTCCAATGATTGAGTAAATTCATGGAATAAATATAATAAAGTCTAGTGGGCTAGGAAATCACATCTGATTTCCGATTTTTGTTCTCCTAACCTCCTAACTTCTTTTCCCCAACTCTCTAGCAAGTAAATCCTTCTGGAATTCTGCTGAATAGAGCAGTTGACTAAATAGATCCATTTAAGGACACACAATCAATGACGATCTTAAAATAAAATCACCTCATTCTGAGCTATATAAGAAATATCTCAAAATACAAACACACACATACAATCAAGGTTCTGTGTTTACTCATTTCTTCTAGAATATTCCTTGTGCATTCTGCTTTGTCCCAATGCTTTTCTCTGTTTGGAAACTATGACAGAACTAAACAGCCTTTCCTGGAAGCGCATCAGTGACTCAGACAGAAATCAGATTAGAGTGGCTCAAAGGGAGAAGGGGGATTTAGGGACAGGCTAGTCCTTCTTACCCTCTTCCACCCTGGATCTCATTTACATAATGCAGCTCTTAGTAAAATTGAAATGAGTCAGGAGGAAGGATGACAAACTGAAATATGACTTCCATACCTAAGCCAATTACTTCTCTTTCCATTACAGTGATCTTTGAAGTAACAGAAATAAAAAAAATAGAGATCGGTATAGGTGTAGGCCATAAATACCTGTCACATTCAAAATGCTTTCTGTCTTTTTAGCAGTGGGGAAATACTATAAAATATAGCATCTTGGTCATACAATAAATAATAAAGCATACAATTCAGTACAACTACATAATTGTGAACCAATCCCCAGACCTCTTTTTGTCTTATAAAACTGAATTCTCCATCCATTAAACAAAGAACCACTCCACCCCCACCCCATCCTCAGCACCACTGGTCTACTCTCAGTCTCTGTGGACTTGACTATTCCAGGCACCTCACATGAGTGACAGTTGTATTTTTGTGGCTGGCTTACTTCTTGTAGCATGGCATCCTCAAAGTTTAACTATGTTGAAGCATATGTCAGTGTTTCCTTACTTTTTCAGACAGAACAGCATTTTGTTATAAATACATGCCACATTTCATCTCGCCTATCAATCCATTATTGGGCATTTGGGCTACATCCTCATCTTAGCCATGGTCACAGATGCACAAATATCTCCTTGGATTCTAAACCAGATTGTATATCCAAACAAAAACATCCCTTCAGGAAAACACCTCTTCAGGATAAAACCCTGGAGAGACTAGGGATGAAGGGAAGTTATCTCAACATATTAAAGACTATCTATATATGACAAACCTATTGCCGTATTTGTGTTAAATGGAGAAAAACAATCAAGCATTCCTTCTAAGATCAGGAACAAGACAAGGGTGGCCATCTTTCACCATTCATATTCAGTAGAGCACTTGAAGTCCTATCTAGAGCAAAAAGACAAAGAAGGAGAGAAAGGGGATGCATATAGGAAGGGAAGAAGATAAAGTATCCCTATTTCTTCATGACATGATTCTATATGTGAGAGACCTCAAAGACTCTACTAAGAAATTCCTAAAGCTCATAAACACTTTCAGGAGAGTGTTAGGTTACAAAATTAGAATACCCAAATCATTAGTCTTTTTAAAGAAAAAAAAAAAAGAGGGTTGGGGGAGACCTTAGTATAAAGCTAACCAAGGAAGTGAAAGATCTATACAATGAAATCCAATAAATAGAGCAGTGATGGCACATGCCTTTAATCCCAGCACTTGGGAGGCAGCAGAGGCAGACAGATGTCAGAGGTAGAGGCCAGCCTGGTCTACAGAGTGAGTTCCAGGACAGCCAGGATTACAAAGAGAAACCTTGACTTAGAAAAAAGAAATAAAGGAAGGAAGGAAGGAAGGAAGAAAAGAAAGAGAAAATCTAAAACATCAAAGAAAAGTTGTTTTTAGCTCTTCTGAGTGTAAACCCTATAAGGTAGAATTGTTAGGTCATACGTTAATTCTATTTGCTTGGTTGGTTGTTTTTTCATGAAACAGATGTGAACAACTCTACCCTTACATTCTCCATGTGCTGAGTTTTACAAGGCAATTTTGTGAGTTCAAAAGAGACTTACAGCTTCCTTGCCCTCCCTCAAAATTCTCTGTGGTGGGTTCTTATTGAGCTTAGCAAGTGGGTCCTCTAGCAACACCCCCATTTCAGGATATGTAGCTTCTAGTTTGAATTCAGACTGAACCCTAGAGATCTGGTAACCCAGTTTGCCGTTCATTTTTCATAGTGTCTCCACAAGCTACTGTAGAAAACTTGCACATAGCTGATACATGAGAAGAATGATTTTCAACATGGAGGCTGGGATATAAATCCAGATGCTGTATCTTGAACATTTGGCTCAATCTCAGGTAATAAGGTAGATGGTAGCAACTGAGGAAACTGAGCTAGAAGTGTAGCTTTAATTCCTTTTTTTTTTTTTTAAGTTTCTGCTTACATTTTCATTTACAAAATGGGATGTTCTGCCAATAAAGACATGACTTTGCTGGACATGGGTCTTTTATCCAAGTACTCAGGAAGCAGGGGCAGGCAGATCTCCTTAACAAGTTTCAGGCTAGTCAGAGCTGCATAATGAGATTCTGTTACCTTCCCCACCCCTCAGAACAGGAGAGCTAACCAGGAAGGGTTATGCATAATCACACAGCACTTGGAAGTGTTCCATGGATGCAGTCATTTGTGTCACCACTGGGCTGTGACTCATCTGAACATGGTAGATGAGACAGGAAACACTGTGTGTCAATGGCATCTTCAGTTAGTGCGTGCACTAAAGTGCATCATGTCATTTACTGACCCCATCCTTTATCCACATCAATGGTAGATCTTGTAATATCTCATTCACTTTGATAACATGACTTCCAACTCTGCAACCCCAATCTGTGACTACAACACTACTGAAACCTTACTTCTGCCCCAGCACAGACTGTGCCTTCTGCTGAAGGGCTTGCAGTGGGGGATGGGGGTTGCTCTTTCATTCTGCCCCCACCCACACACTGGGGTGGAGGTGGGATACATGGGCTGGTTCTGAGTTCTCTATACAAATACTGTCTTTTCAAGATATGATTCCTGTGGAGGCTAGAAAATGCATGCTGAGTTGCTGTACTGGGACATTTTGGTATCACCCTGACCCTCTATTGCTATCCAGGTTTCTTAGGTTCTTAAAGAACAGCGTTAGGTCCCATTGGCCCTGCCAACTGTCTGTCTCCAACTTCACCTAAGATTTCTCAGTGCTCCCATGAGCTACTCCGAGCTCCGCATTTGCCCTCTAACCTCTGAGACCCTTACTGAACCCACCATGACCTTTCCTGGGACTCATGGGCTGTGAGGAAAGGCAGTGGGGTAACCCTGACTTCAGGCACACCAGGGCCTTCCTTCCTTTTTCCTTCCTTTGGTCTGGGTACTCAAGAAAACTGTAATTGTGATGTCATTAGTCACTGACTTCAACATTCGTATACATTCTCCAAACTCAGGAGATCCATGGTGAAATGGAGTCTAACAGGCTCTGTGGGTCGCTCTCCTAGTACCTTCTTTTGTAATAACACCAGGAAAATGCAGCAAAATCCTAGATTCCTTTTGGGAAGTGTCCTCCCTCCTTAGCTTAACTAACTAACTAACTAACTAACTAACTATGTACCAATATCTGATGGATACTTCATGTCTGTCCATTAAAGCATTGAAGCATGCAGAAAGGAGTTCTTCCTGCCTTACAACCGTGCCTTACAATTAGCCCTTATGATTATGCCAAAGAATGAAGGTGCAAGAGACTAAAGCTGATATGGAACTAAGAGTAAAAATGTGAAATGAGAGAGTTGGTATTTCTTTTTTTTTTTTTTTTTTTTTTTTTTTTTTTTTTTTTTTTTTTTTTTTTTTTTTTTTTTTTTTTTTTTTTGGTTTTTCGAGACAGGGTTTCTCTGAGTAGCCCTGGCTGTCCTGGAACTCACTTTGTAGACCAGGCTGGCCTCGAACTCAGAAATCCACCTGCCTCTGCCTCCCAAGTGCTGGGATTAAAGGCGTGCGCCACCACCGCCCGGCTAGAGAGTTGGTATTTCTAAAGAATGGACAAGGCTGGGATAAACATCTGATATATTGATTGAACTGAGAGACTATCATGGTAATAAAACTCAAACAATTAAATTATTATGCAGATGAAGCCAGAAGTCTGAAGTCGTATAGAGAACTTCCAGCACACACTAAAATCAATGAAACTTCAAGACCTATTTGGTCCTGGAGATGATGAAAGAACCCAGTTTGGTGATGTTAGAGGTGAGGATGCAAATATTATATATGTATATATAATATATATATATATACCACATGCATACATGCAGGTGCCCACAGAGGCTAGAAGACATTGCCATTTCCCCTAGAACTGGATTTATAGGTAGTTGTAAGCTAACATGTGTGTGCTGAGAACTGAGTCTGGGTCCTCAGTAAGAGTATGTAACCATTGAGCCACCTCTCCAGCCCATCACCCATTTTTAAACATTTATTTGTATGGGCATGTGTGTGGTGGGGGGGACGTGTGCACCATGATGTACACTCCCCTGTCATACACTCTTAGCACATGGCTAAACTGTTTCAACCAATATAGAGGAAGCATAGGTCAGAGGACAACTTGGGACCGTTAGTTCTCTCCTGTCAGGGTGTTCCGAGGTTCTAACTCAGGCATCAGGCTCCATGACAAGTAGCTTTTCCTGCCTAGCCACTTTGCCAGCCCGAGACAGCTTTTAATGGTGCATTATATATTTTCCACTTTGCAAAACAAGTTGTGCCATAACTCTGTTTGGGTCTTCATGAATGATGAAACAGCTATGTAAAAATGAATAGCGAATTTTTATAATAAGTTCTATAAGCCGTTCTCAAAATAAGCTTAGGTTTAGGGAAAATAAACCAAATCCTAATGAAAAAAAAAAGTGGTTTCTGAATGGAAGTCTCAGAAATAGAAATATAACAGAAATATGCTGGCATTAAAAAAAATATTAAAGAAAAAATTCTTATTGTTGGAGACAGTCAGGCACCAGGCTTAAAAAAACAAAACAAAACAACAACAACAACAACAACAAACCTGTGTGTCCTGGCCTCTTCTGAAGATAAGAACGACCAGAAATATGTGAGCAGAATGTGTGCCACTTTAGTGAAAAACACATAAAGAGTGATGATTCACTGGGAGGTATGGCCTTCGGCGGCTGCCTTTTCCTTCCTTCTGCCTCTCTGGGATATAGGAGCAATGATCAGAACTCCAACCACAGAAGATAGAAGCTGCAAACCAAAGCTAAAGGACCCAACCTCTGAGGGTGATGTGTACACTGAATGATTATGTGTGTGCAATGTGGCTAGTCCACAGCCAAGCACTGAGCAGATACTCAAAAGATGGACTAGATAAAGGTACAGATACAAGATGTCTGTTTGGACTTTAAAGTATTTTGGTAGGAAAGGAAGCAATTTTTCTTCATGTATATATAGAAAAGATATCCCTAAAGCAACCACTAGAATCAGTAATTGTTAACATTCTTCCACCTTTGTATTTTCTGGCTACCTATGTTTGTCTTGCCAAATACTTGTAATATCTCCTAAGTTTAGTTAGTTCTTGTATAAACACATAACTGTTATCTTCCATAGTTTCCTACTTTTCTTTTCTTTCTTTCTTTCTTTTTTTTTTTTTTCAAGGCAGGGTTTCTCTGGGCAGCCCTAGCTGTCCTGGAACTCACTCTGTAGACCAGGTCAGCTTCGAACACAGAAATCCACCTGCCTCTGCCACCTGAGTGCTGGGATTAAAGGCGTGCACCACCACTGCCCACCATAATTCCATACTTTTGATTAATGAGTATTCTCTCTCTCTCTCTCTCTCTCTCTCTCTCTCTCTCTCTCTCTCTCTCTCTCTCTCTCTCTCTCTCTCTCTCTCTCTCTCTCTCTCTCTCTCTCTCTCTCTCTCTCTCTCTCTCTCTCTCTTTCGAGATAGGGTTTCTCTGTGTAGCCCTGGCTGTTCTGGAACTCACTCTGTAGACCAGGCTAGCCTCGATCTCAGAAATCCACCTGTCTCTGCCTCCTAAGTGCTGGGATTAAAGGCGTGCGCCACCACCGCCCAGCAAGTATTTTCAGTAGATTGCATTACTGTTCCAATTATTTACTTCCCCCATCTGTGTACGATGATAACACTCTCCTGCAGTATACTCTTGGCACATGGCTATACTGTTTCAACAAATATATAATAAGCATTGAGTTGCTGCTAAGAACAAAGGACTAAGGAGTCCTCAGCTCTGGAAGATCGGAACTGTCCCCAAGGTGCCGGGAAAGTCATGGAAAAGGGGGCAGAGCCGAAGAGGAAACATTGTCTTACAGTAATGGGGTGGCCATTGCAGTCATGAACACATGCAGCTGTGGCTACAGGCACCAGATCTGAGCTCAGAAAATCAAGATATGAAAGTAGGGTCTGGAAACTACTTGGAGAGAAAGTGGGTCATGACGGGTATGAGGTAAATAAAGACGATAATGGAGAATGAATGTGATCACAGAACATTGTATGTGTATGAAACTGACCTAATTATCAGCAAAAAGACGTTGCGCCACCTAGTGGTGAAACTTCTCAAATCACTTCTTGGGTTTTGCACTGAGGCTATTTGGGGATCAAATAAAATGCCTCGGGACAAAAAACAGTGGTGAGCAGGAAATGAACTCAATTAAGACAGTGGTGGTCGCAGGCTGCTTGTAGTTAGACTACTGCCATGGATTTAAAGCAGTTTTGAAGGTAGTACTGAGTCAAGATTTGTATACTGAGTTTGTTTGACTTGGAAGTCCTTTTCAATCTAGAATGGTTAGTTTTTGTCAACTTGACACAAATCGGGAATATTCTTGTGTCAAGAACTTCAGTTGAAGGATTGTCTCGATCGAATTGGCTTGTAGTCCTATCTGTGGGACATTTTCTTGAATGGTTGATGTGGGAGAGCAGAGCCCACTATGGATGGTGCCACCCTGGGCAAGTGGCCTTGGATTGTTTAAGAGATCAAACCGAACTGAGCATGATGGCACATGCATTTAATCCCAGCACTCAGAAGGCAGAGGCGGGAAGATCTCTATGAGTTCAAGGCCAGCTTGGACTACAGAGTGAATTTAGTTTCGGCACAGCTATAACTACATAGTGAGACTCTATCTGAGAGGGTGAAGGGAGAGAGAGAGGGGGGGGGGACAGGGACAGGGAGAGGGACAGGGAGAGGGAGAGGGACAGGGAGAGAGAGAGAAGGAGAGGGAGAGGGAGAGAGAGAGGGAGAGGGACAGGGAGAGAGTGAGAAGGAGAGGGAGAGGGAGAGGGAGAGGGACAGGGAGAGGGAGAGGGAGAGAAGAAAGCAAGCCAACTGAGAAGCAAGTCAGCTTTCCATGTCAGTTCCTGCCTCCAACTTCTACCGTGGCTTCCCTTCATGATGAACTACAAGCTGTAAGTTGAAATAAACTCCTCCCCAAATTGCTTTTGGTCGTTGTTGAAGGCCAGCTTTGGCATCACAGAGTAAACTAAGGAGGGCTGAGTGTGGAGTCTGTGATTGTCTGTATTCCTCCCCCCAACACAACTGAGAGAAATAAATGAGACACAAAAAGCTGACTGCTGCTTTCGTTTTTGTTTTTTCTCTCATATGTGGGCTCTAAAAAAATATGTGTAAATAGAAGATGGAATTATTGGAGAAGCAATGTGTGAGGGGAGGTTCTGTCGCTAAGGTCTTGTTCCCCAATTGGTTCTTGACTTGTCAATAAAGAAGGCCAGGGGCCAATTGCTGGACAGAAGGTATAGGTGGAACTTCTGGGTACCAAGAGGAAAAGAAGACGCAGGGAAAGAGAGAAGGGCCTTTTCCAGAATGCTTTGGAACGAGAAGAAAGCAACAGTCATGTAAGCTCTCAGGGCACCTAGGGCCTGTGACCGCCACTATTAGTGAAGGCCAAAGATGCTGGCAGGGGCTAGCTGATGTACACCACTAAGTTTAGGATAGAGGGAGAGATGGAGATAATAAATTGATAATGGCCAGCATTTCCAGGCAGGAGTTATCTTTGCCCAGCAATTGTGTCTAGAGGCACGTTCTAAAGGTAGTGTTTAAGATTCAAGGGTCTCGGGAGTGGGCTGGTAACACTCTGCTCTTCCAGGAGCAAAGGTGGGTATGAAAGAAAAGTCAGTCGATGCTGGTGCCATCAATCCTGGAGCTAAGCCAGGAGGAACAAAAGAGAGCCTGGAGGAGCTGGTAGCTCAGTAGCAGCTTCCAGGCTAAGGCAGAGCTTGATTATACTACACACAACAGCAACGGGATCAGGTAGACTATGTATGTGTGAGGACTAGGAGAGGATAATGGGGGTGGATATAATCAGAGTATATAACATGCATGGATGAAAATGAAACCCATTACTTTGTACAATCACCACACACTAGTAAAAAACATTCATAAACCAAATACAGTAGAGCATTGGTGGTGGCCTAAGTTCCTAGAAACTTCCATGGTGAATCCTACCTTATCTGTGGCAGAAGCCAAGAAAGTAAACAGGAAGTCTAAATTCAACTCACAAAACACTGGAGACCCCAGAACCACCACAGAACCACTGAGGATTTGATAGATAAATTGATGGAAAGAAAGTGTGAGTTTCTGGGAAAGTTATTACTAGGATTTGCTGTATATCTCCACACAAACCTATGCAATACAACTACTCAATACTATGCTAAATTATCCTAGTGTGCACAGTGTTTCTACTATGGTTTTTTTTTTTATTAAAGTTTTAAAGCCTCTTAAGACACGCAAGAAGTGTGGAAGAGATGCTGCTCTTTCAGAGGACTGGGGTTCAATTCCCAGCACCTACATCTCTGTGTGTGTTTGTGTGTGTGTGTGTGTGTGTGTGTGTGTGTTTGTGTGTGTTACAACCACCTGTAACCCCAGCTCCAAGGAATCTCTCTCTCCCCCTTTCTCTCTCTCTCTCTCTCTCTCTCTCTCTCTCTCTCTCTCTCTCTCACACACACACACACACACACACACACACACACACACACACACCAGTCTCCTTGGATACACATGAATACACAAGTAATAATAAAAAATCTCTTTTAAAAGGTTCAAAGAGAAAATTATTTAAGAGAAAGAAAATACACCAGTATCTGGATCATACTTGAAAAGATTCTGTGAGCAGCCTGGGAATTAACAATTTCAAATGTATCCTCTGATTTTAACACATGGGGAAGACTGTGGCCCACTGAAGTAATACTTAAGTCAATTGTAAGCAGTCCTGTTTGTGTCTGTCATGTTGCACTGACCAGGATCTCTAGTAGCTGTAGGTTTTAGCAATGTCAATAGCGCTCCCTCAGAGACTAGCTGAAGGTGGTGCATGCTCTGGTTTGTGACTGTGCTTTCTCTTTGTGATCAGCAAACAATCTGGGGGACAATACCTCCAGAATAGGGTATCTTCCACTAATTCAATAAATCACAGCTTTGGCATCCATTAGTGATCCATGTTTAAATTAATTATTTCATAGACGTTTACAAACAAAACACAAAACAAAATGGATCTCTGAGCCCAGCATTCTCTCTGTGAAACTAGTCAGCCCTCTCATCGACTGGTACTGAATTATAGTTCTATATACAAGATAAGAAAAATGCCTTGTTCCCTTTAATAATCAATTACCGGTGTAAGAACTTAGTGTAACAACTACCTCCAACACTAGCCATGAGCTTTCTTTTCTTTGCTCAGTGGAAGCACTCCTCCTCTGAGCTCATTTTGTCATATCGGCTTATTACTCCAGCAGTTCTTTCCCTTCTGCCACAACATGTGTCCCAGTCTCATTTTGTGTTTTCTGTGACACAAGTAACTAGGAGGCAGTCATTTCCTCTAGGAGTTTATTCTAGCAACCATGAATTGGATGCCTATTGCTTGCAGGGAACCATTTCATCTGGGAAATGCATTTTAAAACACTCCTGAGTTCAAGAGTGGGGAAATGGCTCAGTAATTAATATGTTTGCCAAGCAAGTATAGAGATCCAAGTTCAAATTCCCAACATTCACATATAAAGTAGGATGTGGAAGTTTATACCTGTTAATCCCAGTGTTAGGTAGGTGGAGAGAGGAGACTCCCTAAAACTTGCTGGCCACCTAGTGAATTCTAGGTGAATCATTGAGAGCCAGGTTCAGCAAAAGACAAGTCTCAAATATTAAGATGAAGAGGGACTGATGATGATACTTGATGCCTTCTTCTGACCTCCGCATGCAAATAAACACAGATGTGCATAAACTCATACACATACAAAGTCTTTTAATAGTGAAGAGTACAAATTTTAAATTCACCTAACGGCACATGGCAGGGTAACCTGCCTCTGGTATTTGCTATTGGAAGGCCTGAGAAAGAAAAGACACACCATGTGGCTACCAAGGATCAAACTTATCACACTTAGCATCAAGTAGCTTTACAGACTGAGCTGTCTTGCTGGCTCTTTTTTTTTTTTTTTTTTTTTTTTTTTTTTTTTTTAATCACACAGTAAATAACTCTGGAAAAAACCAAACAGGGTCAATGGAAGAAAATACAAAATTGTACAGATGATCGACTTCTATTTTATGTTCCTTGCTTAAACTTACCTAGAAGAATCTAGGTCCTCTCCCACCCCCCTATCCCCGAGCTATAAAGTGATAATTTAGTGTATTTCATCTTCGGAAGGAATTTAGAAATGCTACTTTAGGACTACTTAGTAAATGCTATTTAGAAGTAAGAGACAAAAAAGTCACAACTACACTTTCAAACTTGGTCACAAAATAACTTCTGATAGCTTCGTAAGGGTGATTTGTCGCCTGCTAGGAGCAGAAAGGCACAGCCCAGAGGAACACTCCTGGCGACCTGCTGAGTTGAAGACAGGAGAGTCAAGAGAGAAACCTCCAGCGTGGCTAGAGCGGCTCTGACAGCGACAGGAACTTCCGGGGTGGGGCCCGTCCAATTGCTTCCCTATGGCGAATGTGGGCTTTCCGCGCAGCCAGGATCGGCAATCTTTTGGCTGCTACTTCCGTTACTTTAAGACGGTGCCTGAGATTGGGGGTGGCCATGGCCAAGAGCAAGTTTGAGTACGTGCGGAATTTTGAGGTTGAGGACACATGCCTGCCGCACTGCTGGGTTGTGGTGCGGCTGGACGGCCGGAATTTCCACCGGTGAGCTGGCGGGGCGGGAGACCGCGTGGTGCGTCCGCACTTCCGGGAAGTGCGCCTTTCGTAGTTACCTGGGTAACGCGACAGCCAATGAGCACCCAGCATTGAGCGTCTCCCGAAGAACTTGTTAAGATCAGACTTCGCTGCTAGGTGGTTGAGATATTTAAAAGGAGCTGAGTACTGTGGTGGAAAACCTGTACTACTTTAGCTGAAACCAGTTTGCAAGAACTTTGTGTGTGTGGGGGGGGGAGGTGTTATTTCTAGGTCCACTACTCAAACTTCAGCCACATTTTTTTATTATTTTTGTTATTTTTGAGAGTTGTTAAGAGGCCTGCATTAGCCTGTGATCAAGAGTTGATAGTATGACCATTTCTCATTGTCAGCTTTATATTACATGGACTGACTGCACTAGAGTCAGGAGGAAAAAGGGAGAGGATGTAAACTATTGGGGGCTTAATTTCAATAAAGGGCTATGTTACTAGTTATTATCATTTTATTGCTGTGTAAGTACATAGAGCTATAGTAATGTTTATTGACCACTTAGAGCCAGGCATAATTATATTTTGATCTCCTAGTCATCAATACAACCTGATTAGGTATTAGTATTCTCAATTCACCCAGTAAGGTGAAACTTCACAGAAAAGTGGATTGAAGCCTAGCAGTTGTATCCCTTTTTGTCAATTTGTCAAAGCAAGAAAGAAAAATTTGGTTTTTTTTTTTT
>NW_022196911.1:41079949-41086522 GCF_008632895.1 Mastomys coucha | reverse complement strand
TTTTTTCTGTATATGCCTATGCATAAGTGTAGGGTCAACGTTGGGTGTCACTCCTCAGAGCTGTTCCCCTTGTCTTTCTTGAGACAGGGTCTCTCATGGAACTTCCTTGGAACTCACCAAATACTCTAGCCTGGTGGTCATCTAACCCCAGGAATCCTGTCTCCACCTCTCCAGTCCTGGGATGACAAGCAGGTGCCACCAAGCCCCCGCCCTTTTTTTATGTTTCGGGGGCCAGAACTTGGTCCTGACAAACAGTTTACCTACGGAGCGATTTCTCCATCTCTTTTAACTGCCTCTGTGGATGGTGTTGGTAATGACAGACTCTCCACCCCTTGTGCCCTTTTCTTTCCTCTGTGAAGGTTTGCTGAGAAGCACAACTTTGCCAAGCCTAATGACAGTCGGGCTCTCCATCTGATGACCAAATGTGCCCAGACAGTAATGGAGGAGCTGGAGGACATTGTGATTGCATATGGCCAAAGCGATGAGTACAGCTTTGTGTTCCGAAAAAAGAGCAATTGGTTCAAAAGAAGAGCCAGGTGAGTTTCATAACCAGCCTCCCGCTAGGATGTTTTCTCCCATTCTCTGTTCCTCTGTTTATCTTGACAACAGCTGAGATCTTAAAAATTGTAGGTGATGCTGCATTTACAGCGTGCACATGTCCTATTTTGACTGTTTCCTTCCAATGAGATCTGAGAATTCTTGGGCTATTTTTTTAGATGCTTTCTTTATCTAATTCTTTCCCTTCTGTATTTCTTCAGTCCAGCTTCCAGACTGACCTATTGAATATTTAGACTATAAACAGAGACTAGAAAAATATAGAGTATTAGTGATTAATGGGTAGCTTTGCAAGATCACACTTTCCATGTATTAAATAAAATATTTAAGGAGATACATCTGATATTGAATTTGGTAGTATATTGAAACTCTGAGAGGAATCAAATCATATATGATGAATTGGTATGTTTTCAAAACAATGGTTCCCTTTCTTCCAAGACTGAAAACTATACCACACCCACAAGACAACAATAACAAAATCTTGAACTATAAATGTATACCATGTCCTATGGAGAAAAATTTGGTGTTAGTGAGTGTGCTGGCTAGTTTTATGTCAGTTTGACATAAGCTAAAATTATCTGAGAGGCAGGAACCTCGATTAAGAAAATGCCTTCATAAGATCAGGCTGTAGGCAAGCCTGTGGGGCATTTTCTAAGTTAGTGATTAGTAGGGGAGGACCCAGCCTATTGTGAATGGTGCCCTCCCTGGGCTGGTGGTCCTGGTGCGTGGTGCAGACTGAGCAAGCCATGGGGAGCAAGCCAGTAAGCAGCATTCCTCCATGGCCTCTGCATCAGCTCCTGCCTCCAGGATCCCGCTCCATTTGAGTTCTTGTCCTGACTTCCTTCAGTAACGAACAGTGATATGAAAGTGTAAGCTGAGTAAACCTTTCCCTTCCTAACTTACTTTTGTTATGGTGCTTCCTCACAGGAATCCTAATCCTCAGACAGTAAGTCGTTTAAGTAGAGGTTGGCTCCATTCGAAACATACAACCAAAATATTAAAAGTTCTTCTTAGCTTAATATATTTTATCTTCTAGTTGACTGGGAGGTTTGTATAATCTCTCTGATGTATCCACAGGTCCTATCTTAGTGTGGAATTAATACCAAATACTTTCTCTTTTTCTTGTTCCACCCAATGTGTCTTGCAAGTAAGTTCATGACTCTTGTGGCCTCCCAGTTCGCCTCCAGTTATGTGTTTTACTGGCGGGATTACTTTGAGGACCAGCCCCTCCTGTATCCCCCAGGATTTGATGGAAGAGTCGTGTTGTATCCTAGCAACCAGACTTTGAAGGACTACCTCAGCTGGCGACAGGCAGACTGTAAGTGGTACCAAGTACACAGTTTGAGTCAAACCTACCAAACCTGTGCATTAAAGTTGTGGGTCTGATACAAGTTTGGCTCATTGGTATGTTGCTTGGAGTCAAGTGTTTTTTTAAAAATATTTTTTCTTTCAATAGAGTCTTTCTTTATAGCACAGGCTGACTTTCAGTCCTGCCTCAACACCACACCAAGCTGTCTCTCGTTCACTAATTAGTTAACAATATTGGAAAAGTTAGGAGATTTTATGGGGAAATTATCTGTAGTTGTTTGCTCTGTGTGTGTATGGGTGTGTGTGCATATGCATGTTTGTATATGAGTGTACATGTACATACATGTGCTTATGTGCGCTTGCCTGTACAAGTGTTGCAGAGCCAGAGGAAGAAGTGGGATGTCCTGCTCCATCACTCTGTACTGTCTTATTCCCTGACTGAACTTGGAGCAAGTCTGGCAGCCAGTCGGTAAGCCCCAGAGATGCTCTTAGAACAGCTCTGGGGTTCCAGGTGCATGTGGCTATGCCCAGCTTCTTATATGGCTGCTGGGGGCCAATCTCAGGTCCTCCAGCCTGCACAGCAAGAGCTCTTATCCTTTTAGCCATTATTTCTTTAGCCCGTGTTTGCCTTTTAAATTCAGAAGATAAGGCAGGCCTGCATTTCCACTCCATGTATGCAGAGCCTGTGTGGTAGTAGCTCCCTCATTGCTTTGCGACACACTCATGAAGTCATAATCTGCATAGTCCCCACTATCCCCTGCCTTTCCCCTGGAGTTACCTTGGCATCTGTTTCTAGGACACACACCTAAGTCAGCAGATTTGCATTAGGCATTACTGAGATGACCATGTGAAGCTGTTTTTAGGAAGTTAGATTACATGCCTAGCCCTTTCCCTGTTTGTTCCCTGGGTAGGCAGACTGGGGAGCCACTAAATATCTCTGAGGTCTCTGTACTTTAAAATGGAGAGAAGCTGGCTTGTGGTGTTCCTGGAAACATAAATGGTCTCTATAATAAAACAAAGTGAATATACTATATAATATACATTTTTAAGAATAAGATTCAGTATATATAAATGTTATTTTGTTTTTCTCACAGGTCACATCAATAATCTGTATAATACAGTTTTCTGGGCCCTTATCCAGCAGTCTGGACTAACACCAATCCAAGCCCAGCAGAGATTAAAGGTATAAAGGTCCTACAACAGAAACGCCGTTGAGGACATTTGCTCTGGTCACTCATAGCATTTCTGGAATGTTCCCCTTTGTTCTTTAGCTTCCTTTACAGCTCTGTTTTGAAAGGCTATACAGATCTCAGTAGGAGAAGCTCTCGCCTTGCTTGTGGTCTGCAGAGTTGGTTATTACATCTCCTGGGGCCACTGTGCCGGCTGTGCTTACACTTGACTGCGGTTACATCTTGGCTTCTCCCCTCTTTAGACAGGGCATGCGCTCGCTCTTCCTAGACCCTGAAGTCCTCTCTTGGGCTCCTGTTATAAACCCCTGAATAAAATGAGAGTCAGTGCTGAGAGTCACATAGCCTTACTCTGTGTATCCTCTCTGCCTTAGTAAAGTTCTTACCTCAAAGGCTTATAGAAAGTACATGCTTTGATGTGTTCCAACAGGGAGAAATAAGTGCTGAGCAAGCACTGGCCTGCCTTCTTTGATAACACTACTCCCTGTGGGATGACTAATTCTTCAGTGAAGTAATGTACTGAGACTGGTCCTGATCCAGTGTCTTCTACATAGTGATTCCTGGGTCATAGTAGTCAGGGTCTTTATTAATAGTGTCAATATTGAAGACTTACATATTACCACCAGTGAGAATGCCAGCAGCCATGTCCAGGTAGAGCCAAAATCAGATTTTGCTTCCTCTTTAAAAGTAAAGACAATTGGGCAGCTATAGCACTCACCTTTACTCCCACACTTGGGGGCCAGGGACACAGGCAAGCAGATCTCTGAGGTCAGGCCAGCCTAGTCTACACAGAGCAAGTTCCAGGACAGCCAGGGCTACATAGAGAAACGCCTGTCTCAAAGAAAACAAAACAATAAAGTAAAGGTAGCCTTCTTCTACTTTTTCTTCTCAGGAATGGAGATGACATTGTGATCAAGTAAGAAATATCAACACCAAGTTGATAGGCACACAAAGTTGTTCTTTCCTGTTAGCTCCTGCTTAACCCCACACAGTCTGGACAGTGCAGCCAGGGTTTGCAGCAGAAGGGGATTTCATGATTGTTGACACGTAGCTTGGAATATTAGGGACTGGGGTGTAGCTCAATAGTAGAGTGATCGGAATTTTAATTAAAACGAGATTCATTAGTGCCTAAGAGGATCACCACCAGTCCTTCCCCTTGGCGGTGGAAGAGTAGGAAAAAGACCTACTGAGATTTTTCTCTGTTTCCTCAGGGAACTCTGACAGCAGACAAGAATGAGATTCTGTTCTCTGAGTTCCACATCAACTACAACAATGAGCCACACATGTACAGGAAAGGGACAGTATTGGTGTGGCAAAAGGTAAGGCTGCATATTCAGAGAAAAATGGTGGTCAGGTCATGGGAGCCATAGTCCCTCCCTGGTTCTCCTTTGCCCACCATCCCATGTGGGCCTACTGTGCTGGTTGCTAACATGTCATAGATAATACTTTCCAAAAGAAGGCACTGTACAGGAATAGCTTGGATGCTCATCAGTTAGTAGTGGCCTGGAATCTCTTACAGCAGATGTAAATAGCATTCCAGAATTTTAAATTTGTGCACTTATTTTCTGTGTCCCCGTATCAAATAAACCCTTTTAGTGGGCAGAGTATAGAGCTGGAGAAATGGCTCAGCAGTTAAGGCTACTTGCTCCTTTCTAGAGGACTTGAGTTCAGTCCCCAGCACCCACATGGTGGCTCACAACCATTTGTAACTCCAGTCCCAGGAAATCCAACACCTCCTTCTAACCTCCTCGGGCACAGCATGCATGTGGCACACCTATTTTGCATTCATAAAACATTAAAAAAAAAATAATTTTCCCATGCTGGATGATACCATCACATGGTTCATCCCCTTCAGGACAGCACTAAGTTCTGAGCACTAAGAGATACCTTAAAACAGGCATGAAGGGAACAGATCGGAGACTCTGACTTGATTAGCTTTCCCAGAAATTCATGCTTACCTTAATATTCTGAGATGTCTCTATACATAATTCCGCCATTATTTTCTCAGCCATCAGCCCATAGGCGTAATTCTTTCCCTAAATTCATTTCTTCTTGTGTTAGTTTTTTTATGAATGAGTGCTTTCAAGGAGTAAAGGCCACCTTGAGAGCCACCCACCCCACTGGCAACCTCAGTTCGCTTATTACCTTTTCTTACATGTTCTTTCTTTAGTACAGCCCTGGGTACTTAATCCGGGCAGAGGAAAGTTACCTTTCATTCCATAGTTATTGCTAACTAGGAAGTGAATTCTCTTCTTTGTTCCTAAGTCCATTGTATTAGTTGGTGCCTCTGGAGAAACAGAACAATAGAATGAATATATATTTACATATATTTTTTCATTAAATCAACTTAGACTAAAACAGTAACAGCAGTTGTGTCTCACCTAAGAGGGAAAGGACCCATTAGCTGCCTTGCTCTTAGGCCCCAGCAATTGCAGACTTCCCTCAGGAGCTGTGTCACACTAGATAGGCAGAGAACGCTGTGAGCGTCCACCAGGCTGGGTTGCTCAGCAGTCTCAGTCTGGCAATGAAAACCTGGAAGGCTCCTGGGGTTGCTGGTCCTTAGTCAACAATGGAAGCTGGTTCTGGAACCAGAAGATGCTGTGCACACCTTCAGTGGGCGCTCCCATATCAAGACCATCTGGAAGATTCTTCATTGAGTCAGTCCTCCTACTCAGATGATTCTAATTTGTGGCATGGTGACATGAAAACTGACCATCACAATCACTTTTCAGAACACAGTAAAGTAACCTTTTCCTAAGACTTCTTGTTGTTGTTGAAGATTTTGTGTTGCCAAGGGCCAACCCAGGGCCTCACATATGCTAGAGAGGAACTCTGCCACAGATCTGCAGCCACAGCACTAACAGTGCTGGTTGATTCTGTTAGTTTTTGAGACAGAGTTTCACTGTGTAACCCTGGCTTGGACTGAAACTCGCTGTTCAAGGGCTAGCCTTGAACCCATTAAAAATCTGCCTACCTCCCAAGTACTGGGATTAAAGGTGTGTGCTCCATGCCAGACTAAATGTATTTCTACTTAAGAGAGATGGCTACCCTGCCGTTACATAAAACTCCAACAGTCCATGGCATATCAACTAAAAAGGTGAATTTTCTCCCATAATTCTCTTTGCATCCCTATCTCTCCCTCAACATTGTCCGTGTTCTGTCTTTGGCCTGTAGGTGAATGAAGTCAGGACCCAAGAAGTTAGGCTGCCTGCAGAAATGGAAGGGGAAAAGATGGCCGTGACTCGGACCAGAACCAGGCTGGTAGCCTTGTACTGTGATCTCATTGGGGATGCCTTCTGGAAGGAACACCCAGAGATTCTGGAAGAAGAGAACTGATCTTGCACTCTGCCGCTCTGGCATGCTTAATCACGATGCAGGGCTCCCCCCAACCTCAGGCGGCTTGAGCATTCTTGGTCCCAAGAACACTGTAAGGAGGGACATGACTGGAGTTGGGTGGAGACAGACGAAGAAGGGATGTATGGGGGTGGTGTATCTTGTTCTGCTTAAGCAGAATACCTTAAAA
>NW_022196911.1:41048289-41079880 GCF_008632895.1 Mastomys coucha | reverse complement strand
AAAAAAAACGCTGTTAGAACATGACTTCTTTGGCTCTTTTCAAAATCATGGTCCTATTTTTATAAAGGAACTATTCATACTTTGCTGGAGGAGTCATTTTTAGCTGTGGTATAAGCCTTACAAAAAACTGTCACCTCTTTCCACCTCTGATAGAAGAGGAGCCCAAACTTTACCCTCACCCACTTAACTAGAGAACACAGTGACTGAAAAATCCCACTTCTGACACCCAAGTGCTTGCACTTATCTTTTGGCATGCAGTTAAATATGGGTTGCTGCCTGCACGATGCCTCCAGATTGAGAAATCCCAGGGAACACTTGAGACTCTGTGCCAGTTCCCAGGGTGGCAGCTTTGCCTGAACTGAACACAGGAGGAATGGTTTGGGTATCCTGCACCATTCCAGGATTAATTTTTCTGGAATTGTTACCATAATCATTGTCATCTCTTACCGGGAGTATATTTCCAGTAGCTTAACTCTTTTCAAGAAAAGGTATTTTAGGGAGGTATATGTGTGTACATCCGAGAGAGAAGTGTGTGTGCGTGCGTGCATGCGTGCATGTGTGTGTGTGTGTGTGTGTGTGTGTGTGTGTGTGTGTGTGTGCGCGCGCGCGTGCGCATGTGAATGAGGATGGAGAAGCAGCTACTCTGTGTACGCTGGAAGTGCATTAGTGGCAAAGCTGACTTTTGGGTTAGGCTTCTGGACAAGCACTTTCAAACAGCCTCAATGCAGTCAGAGCTATACCATTTGAATTCGAGAGCACCAGGAGGCCTGATACAGTGGTCTAGCCTAATCCTAGCACTCAGGAGGCTGAGGCAGGAAGAGCAAATATTTGAAGCCAAACTGCATGACATGACAAGGCTCTGGAAAGGGGTAGAGTTGGGCTTGGGGGTCACTGGTGATCGCTGAGGTTTTAAAATAGCTCCTCCTACTGATGGCTGGATGGGAACTGGCAAGGGGCAGAGAGTGGGAATGGAAGGCCTTTGTTCCCAAGGCATTGAACTCAGTGCGGAAATCATGTTTCCCCTTGACCTTGTTTTATATCTTAAAGGAAAAAGTTTATTTGGCTCCATTAGGAATTAATTAAAAGACAGCCCATGTCCTGCTGCTGCCTGGTCTTGCATTTGCAGGATTTTCAGCCAAGAAGAAAATGTATTTTTGAAAGAGCAGCGTCTGGCCTCATCCCTCACTAATTGACACCCCATCTGCCGATGCTGTTTTTTTTTTTCTTCCTGTTCTCCCCACTCCCCAGCAAGAAGCAATAGAGCTCATGTTTAGTAACTGCTAAAATCTCTTTAAGAGGAAAGAAAAAGGTATAATAAAGACTTCAGCTCCTTGGCCTACTTAATTGGTTCCTGCAGAATGTGTCTCACTTGTGTGTTTGTTTTTGAGAAAGCTAGGATGCATGTCCCCACATTGCAGACATCCAGAGACCTCTGGGTGCATTTTTTAAATGTTCATTCAAATGCTTAATTCGAAAGTGCCATTGTAAGATACCCATGTGGATATTTAGGACTCTGCAGTGATTTTTTTTAAGCCCAAATGCTTCTGATAGACGGAGCAGTATAACACTTTGAGCAAGCAATTCCCTCAGCATACTGAAGAGGCAGTAAGATCATTAGCTCCTGATGAGCAAATTTAACTTAATGGTAAGTTGATAGCATGCTATATCCAAATCGGACAAGTAGGGAATAAAGACCTAAGTGTCATGTCAACCGCTAGAGCAAGTTTGTGCTTTCAGATACAGGGAAGTCTAGCTGTGGGCTTGTCCTGAGATAGTCATTTAATGATGGTTGTGTAGCTTGGAAGTTTCCACTCAGGCAGGGGATTTTAAAGCAATAAAACGAATTAAACACAAGTGCCATCAAGTACCATTACCTACCCAAAGCTTGCTCTTTATTTGATCTTTGTGTGTTTCCGTCCTACGATGCATCTCATAGATGCGTGCTAAGTTTCATCTCTGTCTTAAAGATATTCAAGTGTTCTTTTGGGCCACATTTTCAAACTTAGAGAAAGTAAAGAAGACCCCAAGGCAGCTAATGCAGACTCAATGCTGGCTGGTACTTTGAGAAAGTGGTGGCATTTAGGAGAATGACTTGTGTGGCTGGAGATGGCAGGAAGCAAGACAGCTATGCTGGATGAGGAGGGACTATCTCCAGGAGTCTCACTGTTAAAAACATTACTTTAGGGCTGAAGAGATGGCTCAGTGGTTAATGCTGGCTATTCTTCTAAAGGAAGACCCAGAGCTCACAACGACCACAATTCAGGGATCCAACATTCTGGGCACTGATTGCTCATGGTGCACAGACATACGTGCTGGCAAGCATACACAGAAAATATATCTTAAAGAGTGTTGCTGAGTTAGACCTACAGAATAGTGTGGATTGTTTGGATTTTGCAGTACTCGGGGAAAATATCAATGGAGTCAGTCTTCTTTGATACCAAGGGTTCTCCAGTCTTAGGGGTCAGGGAAAGGAAATGAGGATGGACTCACCCTTTTATCTTTTATAGCGCTCAGCCAGGTAACATGCACCCACAGTGTGCTCTGTACCCTTCCTGTCATATTTCAGACGACAAGAAGAACCCAGAGAGGCTAACCCGATCCACGTCAGGAATATACTTAACAGGAATGAAAAATGGGGTATGTCTTGTCTTCCTGTCCTTTGCCTCCAGCTCAAGCTGGACAACAAAGAACATCCCTGGGTCTTTAAAATGCTGCTCTCGGGGCCCACCCCGAGTCTGGACCATTAAATACCCTAAGCTGTGAGTACCAGTGAGCTTTACTGAATAAATGGTTAATTTTTACTGCCTCCAGAATGTTGGCTTTGTTTTCGAATAATGTGTCCCTAGTTGTATATTTTGTTGACGTTAGCTCTTAAGTTCAGAAGAGACAATAAATGTGAATGGGAGGGGGACATGAGAACTAGTAAACAGTATCTAGTAACAAAAATGTCAGCGGATATCCTCAACCTGCCAGGGGTCTGTGGAGGCGGAGCGAGGCCTAGGCGGGTCACGCCTCTCACCACGCCCCTGCCTTGCGCCACGCCCCCTGCAGCTCTCCAGAACAAATCTATGCTGCCCCCTGGTGGCCGCGGCTGCGCAGTGCGTTCCCCTGAGCCTCGGCTGCGGCTGCGCAGTGCCGCCCTCTGGCGGCTCGGCTCCTTCCTCCCGCCCATCGGCTTCTGCTTGCGGGCCTTTCAAACATGGAGGAGCGCGAGTGGGGGGCGAGGTCGGCTCGCGCCGGCAGCCCAGCCAGCCCGCCCAGCCCGCGGCTGGACGTCAGCTCCTACAGCTTCGACCCGCTGCTGGCCTTGTACGCGCCTCGTCTGCCGCCCATTCCCTACCCCAACGCGCCCTGCTTCAACAACGTGGCGGAGTACGAGAGCTTCCTGAAGGGCGGGCGCACCGGGCGCGGTCGGGCTCGGGGCACCGGGGAGCCGGCCTCGGCGGGAACCTCCACCGGAACCTCCACGGGAGCCGGGACCTCGTCCAGGGCCCGTCGCCGCGGCGCGCCCACCCCGGATCCCGAGCGCATCCAGCGCCTGCGCCGGCTCATGGTGGTCAAGGAAGACACGGACCGCACGGCCGGGGCGCGACGCCAGGGCCCGGGGCGCAGCAAGAAGGCACCCCGCAATGTGCTCACCCGGATGCCCTGTGAGTGCTGTGGGCGGCCGGAGGTCTAGGGCAGGGCTTGCAAAGGACGTCTGCGGGAGTCTCGAGGGCCGTGGGGGGCTCGGGGAGGGTCACCTGTGAGTCACAGGCTGTGCACGAGTTGAGGAACAGGGAGAGTGACGATCCACGGGTGTGTGTGTGTATGTGTGTGGGGGGCGGGGGAGATGTGCACAGGCTATCATGTCCGGAGGAATGTCCCCCAGGTGGTGAGGAGCTGCAGAGGGGCTGCGGTAGTGATGGGGCTTACAGAGATTGTAGGGCTTTGTAGACAGTTTGGGAGGATGGGAGGAGGTCTGCAGAAATGATGAGAGGTCTTGGGGAACCACTGCAGGGAGTTGAGGAGATGTACAGAAGTTGTATTGGAGCACAGCCAGTCTGAAGGTGTGCGGGATTTGAGGGTCAGGTGGAGAGTGAGGAGATAGATATGTTCACATATAGCACAAGAGACGTCTTCCAACATGGGAAGTGACAGCCCCGCCTGGGGTGCAGGTTTCCAGAACCGGCTGCAGGGACTTGATCCGCATATGTTCACATTAACTAAATCACTAGTGTTGGAGTGCTGCAGACATAGAATGCTACCAAAACACAGGTGCGGTTTTACAGCCGCTGGCTGGCTGGGGCAGGACTGTCTGTCAGGCTCAGGTTGCCCTGTGTGTGTAGGTTGTTTTAAATTATGAAGGGGTAAATGGCACAAAAAATTTCTTGAAGCTTTCTAATACATCCTCATGATGAATGAAGCCTTAAACAGCAAAGGTTCTAATGTGCTATTTAGGTCTTGTTTAAATGGAATAAAAACAGCCTAGGGTTATATCAAATAGTTATGACATCTGTGACATAGATGAGATAGACAGTTATGACATAGTGAACACAATGACCTACTTAGCCAGTCAAATCGGTAGCCTGCTAATTAAATTGTTTCAATGTTAAAGTGTCTTCTTTTGGAATAGAAGGTGTGAACTCAGCGAGAGATTTTGTTTTGTTATGTTCCTAGAAATGTGTTTGTTAAGAGAGAAAGCCCCTGAAAAGCAATGTGCTGTGCCGGTGCCTTGTGGGCTGACATACTGTACCAGATCCTCCCTGCCCAGCCAGGATTTCCCAGCGCTGGCTTGCACAGCAGTAGCAGAAAGACAGAGTGTGCCTGGCTCTGGAACAAACCGATACAGTATCTTCTTTTTGCCTGTGTGTGTTGCCACTCTTAGGTTTTTGAATTGCACCCAAGTCTCAGAGAGTGTGACATTTATTCCCATTTATTCCTGTTACCTCCTTGCTACCAAGATTGTCACGGGAAACACTTGAGAGCAGTTCTGGAAGGCCAGCTTCACCTGGCTCTCACCATCAAGTTCATTTCTGGAGTTAAGACCTCACAGTATTAGCCCTCATCACTGAAAACCTGAAGCAGATGGAGTACCATGAGAGACGGGTGAATACCACAAAGAACAACCCCCAGAAAGCGAGCAAGTGACTAAAGCACCAGGACTAGATTTGCTAAGGAGTTTCTCCAAGGGCCACCTTTAGGATTTGAAGTAAGGAAGAGCATGGATGGAAACACAGTCTTCAAAAATCACGGTATTCAGTATACTTTATATAGCAGAGGTTAGCCCTTTCCATGATGCATAGGCTTCACTTAGGTTTGAACACTGGCATCTCACATTTCTGACTGTTTTGCTTTAGGTGAGCTATACCCTTGGACCTGAATTTTCCAGCATGGTTAGTGAAAGCAGTAATAGTGGCTGTCTGGCTCTGTAAGGGTTAGAGTCATCAACATTTGAAAACATTTAGGACATTCTTTAATTGGAAAGTTTTCACCCACATCCAACGTCACTTTCTGTAAGTTGTTACAGTGGTGGTCATTATTATTTTCAGGTTGACATAATTAAAGATCAGGATACTTGTAGCTGCTTGGACTGAGTGCTGGCTCAGCTGTTGACTAAGCAAATGACCTGGAACAAGCGAGCTTCTTTGTATTTGCGAACTGGATTGAGATCATTGTGAGTGCCAGCGAGACCCAGCCTTCCCAGACAGTACTTGGGGTAGGTGTTGTTAGATAAAGCTTACTAGAGAAGAAAGTTAACTTTGTGGTAGGTCTTGGTTGTAAGCATTTCTTTTTATTTTGTTTTATTTCGACTAATTAATTAATTTACATCCTGATGGCAGTTTTCCCTCTTTCTTGGTTAGGGTTTTACTGCTGTGAACAGACACCATGACCAAGGCAACTCTTGTAAGGACGCCATTTAATTGGGGCTGGCTTACAGGTTCAGAGGTTCAGTCCATTGTCATCAAGGTGGGAGCATGGCAGCATCTAGGCAGGCATGGTGCAGGAGGAGCTGAGAGTTCTACATCTTCATCTGAAGGCTGCTAGCAGAATACTCTCTTCCAGGCTGCTAGGATGAGGGTCTTAAAGCCCATTCCCACAGTGCCATGCATACTTCAGAAAACACATCCACTCAAACAGGGCCACACTTCCCTCGGCCGAGCATATCAAACTATCACACTCTCCCTCTTTCCCTCCCAGTCATCTTCCATCCCTCTTCCCTTTCTCTTCAGAACAGGGGAGGCCTCCCATGAATATCAGCCAGCCTTGGCTTATCAAATTGCAGTAAGACTAGGTGCATCTTCTCCTATTGAGGCTAGAAGAGACAGCCCAGTAGGGGAAGTCCCAAAGGCAGGCAGCAGGGTCAGAGACAGCCCCTGTTCCCACTGTTAGGAGTCCCACATGAAGACCAAGATACACAACCATTACATATGTGCAGAGGGCCCAGGTCAGTCCCATGTAGGCTCCCTGATTGGTGGTACCGTCTCTGTGAGCCCCTGTGGGCTCAGGTTAGTTGATTCTGTAGTTTTCTCATGGTGTCCTGGTCCACACTGTGAGCACTTGCGAGTATTTTGTTTACCTTCTTAAATGACTAAAGTTGAGAACACGTGAACATTTCAGTCTCTAATTGGCAGCTCTCAGACCCTTCCCAGAATCCTATAGTCCAAGCTGTCCAGGAACAACCCATCCTGTCAGACGGGATTGGCCAGATAGGGAAGTCTGTTGTTAATCTGTGTGGTCCCTGAGCTGAGGGGTGCGGTGGAGGACCTTGTTGCTATTCCTGGGATTCCCAGTAGGGAAGATGGTCAGTGTACCCGTTTTGCTCCAGCACCACCTTCTCAGAAACTCTGGAGCCATTGATCAATCAGCCCTGTCCACAGTTGGGGAGTCTTTCCTCAGCAACCATGGCTACTTTTAGTCACTCATGTCTGCCCAGAACACGTTGTTTCAGACACTTGGGGCATGTTACCCCAGGTCTTCGTCATTCTGGTCACAGAAATCTCCATAGCTATTGTGCCAGTTTGATATGCTCTCTCACTTCTGTTCTGGAGGCCATCATACTGACAACTGTCACCTTGGCAGACTGCACTTCAGCCCTGCAATGTCACCCTTGTGGCTCCAGGAGACACTACTTTAATGCAACAACCTCTCTAGATGACCCCCTCAGGGGCATGAGGATTACCTCCTCTCATGACAGCCAGAAGTGTGCTGAGTAAACCTGCACTCACTGGATGACCAAGTGCAGTTAGCCAACTGGAGTGTGTGCTAGGAACACAGCCCTTGCTTTACTCTCCTCCTCTGTGTTCCCCTCTGTTGCTGGAACACTGGGCCTCAGTGAATCTTCATCTGAATGGCTTCATTGAGTGTGGTCTTTGTCTTGGGCAGAGCAGGCAGAGCTGGTAACAGTGAAGAGCAGACCACTGAGGATGCTAGCCCCAGGCACACCCAGCAGGAGCTAACTGGTTGCCAGAGAGTTCCAGAGAGTGGTTAGGAACACAAACTGTACAGGCTGAGACTGAAGAACTGGAGTACTGAGATGACAGTCTGTGGATGGAGAAGGGTAGCCAAGAGCTATGAGGTGGAGGAGTTGTAGAGAACAATCAGGGTTATTAGAGCTGGCTGTGGGAGAATGGACCACTAGGAGAACAAGCTCCTGGAACCTTAAGCATGGAGTTGCTGATCTAGGGATCTGTCTGTTTATGATTTTCATCTGAATACAGCAAGAGAACCCTCAGCAAAAGTACCAGTGTGTTAAGGTATAGTGAAATGTAAACAAAAGGATGGAGTTAAAGTGAGCTCATGGGGCTGGGGGAGGCTGGCTCTTACAGAACCTGAAGGGGCAGTAATGAGGCAGATGTTGTAGTTGGTGAAGGGAGCCAGGAGATCTGAAATATGTCAATCATGAAGTACGATTCTGGACTGAATTGTGCTTCAGAGGTAGAGAATATTGGGAAGGTGATCATTCTTGTGAATCTATGGGAACATGGACATTCTTGGCCTTAACTTCTTGCTGGCCACAGAGAGGGCAAAGCTCATCTGGAGTTAGATAGATGTGTCTCAAGATTAGTGGCAATAGAAGAAGGGATTTTTGGAAGAACTTTCTTCAAAATAATGCATTTTTTTCCATACTAAGTTTTAAGAGTCTGCTTCATATCCATTTGGAGTTTGCCATGGATATGGCTGGAAAAGAATGTGCGGTCTTAGAGTGGGAAGCTTGCTTTTACTTTGACAGCTTGTTTTTATAGGTGATGCTAGTGTTGTGTTTGGACCACTTATAGAGAGAAGTGAATGCTCCTTAGAACTACAGCTTGTTGAATCACTCAAAGAAGAAAAATCAAAAGGGCATTACAGATATAAGGATTAAGATACCCGAATTGCTGTTTGCTTAGTTCTGTGTGCTGGCTGCTCTGTTTTAGGGAGATACAGGCCCCTTATTTTGTTTGTCAGCTTAGAAAAGGAACTTCCATTTGGTGCAAGAGATAGTGCGTGTTTGCGTGCAAAGGGTCTAACCAAGGCATTGTGGTGAGCGTCAGTAAATTGAATTATAGAGACCCAGTTCCCAAATGTGAACTAGTTCAATTCTATTTTACAACTGAAGAAAGTTGAACTTGCAAGGAATAAGTCACTTGCTAAGGTAATCTGAGTAAGGATCTGAATACTGCTTACATACCTGATATTAGAAAGCCTGTAACATGCCCAGATACACACACACACATACACACACATGCACACACACAGACACACACATGCACACACACACACATGCACACACACATACACATGCACACATACACACATGCACACACACAGACACACACATGCACATACACACACATGCACACATACACACACATACACACACATGCACACATACAGACACACACACACACAGCTAGACACACACATTTATCAAGGGTTCAAAGCTGTTATCAGAAGACAAGTTGGTGAGCAGCAGTGTTCTCTGTTTCCTTTCTTACATTTTTGGATGTGAGCTTAGCCAGCCCCTCTGCTTCCTTCTAAGGCCACTGTTCCTAACATTTGCCTCCAACTGTACTGTGTAACCTAATTTCCAATGTGACATATAAACTCCCACTTTCACTTGTTGAGTCATTTTTCTCCCAAGAGGATTTTCCTTCATTTGTCATGGTTTTCATTTCTACACCAACTCATGAGTAAAGAAATCAGTTATCTAAACTGAAGTACAAGTGTGTGTGCAACACCACTAGCAATAATGAAATAGCTGTTTAAAAAAATATATTAGGATTCTTTGGTCTGTGTGTTTGTTTTTAATTACTAGAGCCAGCAGCACATAGAAGTTAAATTGAGGTGAAGTGAGAAGTCTAATCATTACACCAAGCTCTGCAAGAGTAGCTCTCAACATAAACAGGGAACCTTTCCTGCCTGTCATCCCTTCCTTGCTCACATTGCTCTGTTCACAAGAGGCTGCTTAGGGCTCTCAGCAGCCAGACATTCAGCATATGCGCCTCACACTGGCAGGTCCCTTCCCTCCTGGTGTGAAGACGTATGCTGAAATACAATAACTCCAGGGGCTCCCCCAGAGTGTGCATCAAAGGCCATTCTACAACAGTAACAAGTGTTCCACAGTGCCATGATGAAACCTAGTATGATATATGATAAATTGAAAAATATTTTTTAGGGCTGGCGAGATGACTCAGCGGGTAAGAGCATTGACTGCTCTTCTGAAGGTCGAGAGTTCAAATCCCAGCAACCACATGGTGGCTCACAACCACCAGTAATGAGACCTGACGCCCTCTTCTGGTGTGTCTGAAGACGGCTACAGTGTACTCATATACATAAAATAAATAAATCTTTTAAAAATGCAGGACTGAGAACCAGCTACTGGTGCGTGCACTCTCTTTGATTTCTTTCTTTCTTTTTTTTTTTTTGCCTGCAGACATTTTAAAAAATGATGGTACATCTTAGAATCACTGTACTCATCAAACAGAGTAGACATTTATAGATAGTGAACGATTAGATTTGAGTTGCACATGGCGGCTTCTCCGCAGTCTGTTGGAATCTGGCCTCCTTTCTGGTGCGTTGGCTATGTTCAGCCTGCACTCATGGAGATCCTCAGTGGTGAGATGAGGGTTCCTTGGGTGGTGCCAGGAGGCCCTGGCGGCCCTGGTGGCCCTGGGGGTCCTGCCATGGAGGCAGGTATTATCCAGTGCTGACCAAGGCCTTCGCTTGTTTCAGTGCATGAAGGTAGCCCTCTGGGTGAACTGCACCGCTGCATCCGAGAGGGAGTCAAGGTGAATGTTCACATCCGCACCTTCAAGGGACTTCGCGGTGTCTGCACTGGCTTCCTCGTTGCATTTGACAAGTTCTGGAATATGGTAACAAGCCTTTTTTAAAATCTCCTGTATGTCTAAAGGGCATTAGTAACCTTGTTAAGCAAAGCCCTAGGAATAATTTCTCAGAATTATGCTTTATACGCCCTGCCAATCACCACTGATACCAGCTTTTCTGCTCGTTTCCCTTGGAGCAAGGATGCTCAGCCTGGGCAGTTTTGCTTTTCCCTTGCTCCCAGGGACCCAGGGCAGTGTATGGAGATTGTGATTATTTTTTAATAGTCACATCTGTGAGAGATGCTGGAGTGCTGCTTAGTTGGGGTTTCATTGCTGTGAGGAGACAGCATGATCACAGCAACTCTTATAAAGGAAATATTTAATTTGGGGCCAGCTTACAGTTTCAGAGGTTTAGTCCATTATTGTCATAGTGGAGAACATGGTGGCCTGCAGGGCAGACATGGTGCTGCAGAAGGAGCTGAGAGTTCTACATCTTGATCCACAGGCAGAAGGAGACTGTATGCCACACTGGACATAGCTTGAACACATATGACCTCAAAGCCTGCCTCCTTAGTGACACACTTCCTTCAACAAAGCCACACCTCCTAAAAGTGTCATTCCCTACGGCCAAGGATTCAAATACATGAGTCTGTAGGGGTCATTCCTATTCAAACCCCCACAACTTCAGTGGGGCCAATTTCAGAAATACTGACTAAAACACATCCACATAATGGAAAATAATCTGCCTTCCTCAAATTCTAGCTGTTTTTTAAAACAGCTCAAGAGGATCACATGGGTTGATGTTTGACAGCACATAAGATAGCCTCCCTCCACCAAAGAACTACCCTGTCCTACATGCCCATAGTGCTCAGGTTGGCAGACCTATAACCTTAAAGAATATATATCTTCCTTTAGTCATTTAGAATAGGCTGCCTACCAGCCACTCTTTTGTTTGTATGTTTTTGATTGAGACAGGATTTCTCTGTGTGGCCCTGCTGTCCTGGAACTCACTCTGTAGACTAGGCTGTAGACATGTACTCCTGATGGGATTCACTGTGTAGACCAGGCTGCCCTAAAACTCACAGATGTCCACCTGCCTATGCCTTCTGAGTGGTGAAATTAAAGATGTGTGCCACCATGCCTGACAGTCATTGTTTTGTCCCTGTGTCAAAAAACAAGGTGACCAACTTCTGAGGAATGTGACACCTGGGGTCTGACTGCTGGTGTCCTAGAGCATCTGGCTTGAAACCAGCCTTTTAATTGTTATGGAATTTGGATCCTAGAGGCTTTGGTAATCCCTCTGAGCTGCTTTTCTCATTTCTTTTTTTTTTTTTTTCTTTTTTCTTTTTTGGTTTTTCGAGGCTGGGTTTCTCTGTGTAGCCCTGACTGTCCTGGAACTCACTCTGAGACCAGACTGGCCCCGAACTCTTGATTCTCCTGCCTCTGCCTCCTTCAGCAAATCCTAAGAGCATGTGCCACCACAACCTGCTCTCATTTCTAAAAGTAGACTAATACACTGTGATGATTTTTTTTGTTGTTGTTTTTGAAAAGAGACAAGTTTCCCTCTCAGGATTTATGGACAGGATCTCACTCCAGCCTAGAACCCATTATGCTGCCTAGACTGGCATTGAACTTGTGGTAGTTGTCATCCTGCCTCAGTCTCCTGCCTGAGATTAAAGGGTTAACCACCAGACCTGGCCTTGGGAGAAGAGAATTAAAGAGAGTATATGTATTGACAGTAGTGGCCATAATTACTGAGTCTCTAGATTTGTAGGGTGAGTTTACATTCTTCAGAGTAGCTTCCTTCCATTGCCGTGTCATTGATCCTGACAGTTTCCTGTGAGGCTGATCTTGCGGACCATTGCTCAGGTCACTCTGGTGAACCTCAGGTTTACTGAGACTGAGACTGAAGGAGCAGTCATGCTTCTAGTGTGTGGTCTGCAGCTGCCCTGCAGCAGAATCACCAGAGATTTCTGTTAAACAGTAAACGTTGGAATCTCTAATCTTGAGGCTAATGAAATGGCTCAGGCAGGTAAAATTGCTGGCCACCAAGCCTGATTACAAGATTTGATCCCCAGAACCCACTGGTAGAAAGTAAGAACTGAGTCCTGTTGACTTGTCTTCTGACTTTTTTTTTGTTTTTTTTGTTTTGTTTTGATTTGTTTTGTTTTGTTTTTTTGAGACAGGGTTTCTCTGTGTAGCCCTGGCTGTCCTGGAACTCACTCAGTAGACCAGGCTGGCCTCAAAACTTCTATGCCCAACTGATAACACAGATGTATGGTAGAAAGTCTGAGCTCACCCCACTTCTGAGGCTTGAAAACTCACCAGTCTCTTGGGAAATTCCACCCCCAAGAAACACTATATAAAGCCCACCTCCTGCTCAGTTCTCTGCTGCTTCTCACCCAAGCACAGGGAGCCACCCTTTTGTGCCTCTTCCAGTAAATCTCATGTGAAATTTGTTGTGTGGTGTGACTTTGTGGTAGTCCTTAGCTCTGGACTGTCAGGTCACCTTTCCCCTCTGAGTTGCAACACAATGTGCATTGTGCACCTTCTCCCCAAATACACACAAATGTTAAAAAAAAGAAAAAAAAAAAGAAAAAGTTAGCAGTGTGCTAGGCCATGCTTTTAATCCCAGCACATAAGAGGCAGAAGCAGGTGGATCTCAGTGAATTTTAGGTCAGCTTGGTTTACATAGATAGTTCCGGGCCAACCAGGTCTATGTGATGAGGTCCTGTCTCAGAGAGGGGGAAGGGAGGGAGGAGGAAGAGGAGGATAGAAAGGAAAAACCAAACCAGAGAAATAAACACAAAACCTCACTTTACAAAAAAAGAGCAGCCTCGTGTTTGAATTTTAATAAGCTTCCTGCATGTTTATGTGCACTGAAATTTTAGAACATCTACCATGGTGTTGCAAAGACCTTGCCATTGTCAAAGAAGCTCCTTCAGCCTACTAGAAGGAGCTTGGAAATCCTAGGCAGCTGGTATCAGACCTTACCGTCTTCTTGTGTCCAAGCTGTGGGTGTCACCTGTTTAATTCTGCTATAATAGATAGTCTTCTGCATTTTTTGCAAAATCTCCATAAATAATGTTCATTTTTCCTTTTCTTCCCTTTGGGCTCTTCCTCTAGGCCCTCACAGATGTGGATGAGACTTACCGTAAACCCGTCTTAGGCAAAGCATACGAGCGGGATTCTTCGCTGACTCTCACTAGGGTAGGCAGCTCTCCCTGACCTCGTGGGTACACATAGAAGCTTAGAAGCCATGATCACAAGCCCAATACCTTTATCAGATTCCCTCACCTCATGCTCCTAGCAGATCCCAAAAGCACCCGCTTCTTACCTATGTATATGAGCCACAAGCTGCCTCCTCGAAGGCTTCAATGCCTTTCAGCTTTGTACCACAGAGATAAGGGGTACCTTTTATCTTGTCATCATTATCTGAATTCTGCCCAGAAATTAGAAAGTGACTGCTGTCTTTTAAAAAAATGTCAGTGCAAGGTGTTCACCAGATGTGCCTAAGGAATCTGGCCTTGTCATGTGTTGTCAGAGTTACATTGTAGGTGTTACCATGGCTGATAGTTATCACTGCTTTCCTTGTAGCTATTTGACCGGCTGAAACTTCAAGATTCCTCCAAAAAGGAAGCGGATTCCAAATCTGCAGTTGAGGACTCCACCCTGTCTCGATACTCCCAGACATCTACGTGGAAGGTGGCTTCGGTATGGGGACGAGGAGACACTGACCGGGGCTCACACAGGCGCTCCCGCTCCGTCCCTTCTTCCTTGCAGGCATCTGCAAGGGAGGAGTCCAGGTCTGAGCTGTCAGGGAGGACTACAAGGACAGAAGGGTCCAGTGTGGGAGGTACCTTCTCTAGGGCCACCACCCTTTCACGGGGCCAGTCCCGTAAGAAAAAGCGAAAGCCCAAGGTGGATTACCAGCAGGTATTCACTCGGCACATCAATCAGATTTTCATTCGAGGCGAGAATGTCCTGCTGGTTCATCTTGCACAGTGAGCAGCTCAGCCCCACTTGACCTTTGGGTTTTAGAAATAAAGTGCATGACTGTTCCTATGCTATATTCTAGTATCCCAAACAGTGCGAGTCGAAGTGATTCCCGCTGGTCCTGCCCATGCAGAGCACAGAGCTGGCTCACCCTCTGGAAGGACAGGTCAGCAGTACTAACAGGCAAGAGCCTCTCACAGACATGCTCGAACGGGCTGCTACTGGCTGCTCCTGAGTCTCAAGTGTAGGCGCTTCAGTTTGACTTAGGGTCATAGCACGAGTGGAATCCACACCATGGAAACCTCAGAAATGTCTGAAAAGGAATAATTTCATTTCTAAATCTAGTGGTCTGAGCACCGTGAGTTTGATCTCATGATGATCATGTTTGAGCAATGTAAATTGCCCAAGATCCTGTACCCATATCTTGGAACTTATCTTTGTTCTACATCATTCTCTCTTGATCAAGAAATGAAATTTCTTATCCTCAAATATTAATAAGGTCTAGGAAAGTTACCAGCTTACGAAGGAGTGAAGCTCAGCTAGGTGGTTGCTCAAAGCAGCCAGTGGTAACCTCTCTGCTCTGACCCCTCTTCCCGAGGGAGGGAAGGCTGAAGCTTGTCCTCCCCTCACCAGAGGTGGCCTCTGCACATGGCATACAGGTGGGACTCTACTGCACTCGTGGTGGCTTGTTGTCCTCTCGACTCCTGTGGCATGGTGCTAGTGCATGTGACCTGTGCTGTCCCCCCACGTGTTGTGTGTGACCTGTCCTCATGTGCCCTTGTCTGACTTCAGAGAGTTCTACATGAACTCAGTAATACACATCTCTCACTCGGCTAAGAGTCACCTTTCCAGGTGGGCCTGGCCTTGTGTAGAAAGTCGCTCGGAATGGTGTTACTGTGAAAGAGGGGTCATACTTTTATTCCGTATGTCAAGCCAGTGAGGTTCTTAGAAGAATGGGCACTTGACTCCCACTTCTGCTTGAGTGTCAGGAATACCAAAGGACCCAGGGGTGCTCCTACTTGAATTATATCACCATATGCTTTTCAGTCACTAGTACAGAGTGGGCTGTATCTTGACATAGACTGTTAGGCACTATTGACTTACAAAGTTTTGTTTATCATAGATAACTTATGTTCAAAGGGAGAATGAGAAATAGCTAGCTACTTCAAATGTATGTATGAATAGAGCATTCCCCCTGCAGGGTTTGTGAATAGCATTGGTAAGCTTAGGGGGCTGGGACACTTGGTCTTCTGGTAGCTGGACCACTGCCTCCTCAGAAAATGAAGTTGGCAGATGTGCCTCAGTTTTCCCATCAGACACCTACCTCACCAGGGCATTGTGGCAGAATTTTAGGAAGGGATTTTCCGGCCTCTAAGCATTTCTAAGTGCCATGAAGAAATTTTCCTTACTCTATAGCAGAGCTCTGTAAAACCTGTCCTATGAGCGAGGCAGATGGTATGTGAGGAAGGGATCTTCCAGCTGTCACTTTTGATCTTGTAGCCATCATCAGAGGCTATGAGAGCTTCAGCAGCTGCTCTCCACGGCCTGTTCCTTCCTCCAGAAAGCAGCACGAGTTCTCAGAGGAACACCTTCATCTAGGAAGAAGTGACTTTCTCTCTGCTGCTGCCCCACATCCCGGGCCTGCTTTGCGAGGGTGTCAGTTCTGGCACTGGAGGGAGAATATGCATCTAAAAACAGCATTGTTCCCCAAGGAGAATTTCTGGGCTTCTGTCTCTTCTCACCTTACCTGTTTTCATTTCTAGTAAGTTTGAAGGCAGGACAGGTGCACTGGGTCAGTGGAAGCTCTGGGTAAGGCTGGAAGTTCAAAGCTCTTTGATCCTGAAGTCTAAATTCTCCTCTGCCTCCTGGGCTAGGCTTGTTCTCGAGTCAACAGTTGCTTTGTTCACTTATCAGTCTGTAGTGCCTCTGTCTCTAGCAGTACTCCCTGTGTGGCAGTGTTCCCTATGTGACAGTGCTCCCCCATCTGCTCTGTTGCCCCTTAGGTAGAAGCTGTAATGGCTGCTCTTTTTCCCCAACTATGTAGAAATATGCAATCAAAAGGAATAGAACGAATTTCTGTTGATCCTAGTGAACCTCTTGGTACCAGTTTCATGTTGTCATATAGCTCTCCCATATTTCTATAAGGATTGATTTATAATTTTCCCCTCAACATGACAACTCTCTCTGTGAAAATTATCTTTAAATTGTGTGTGTTCTATCTTTAGATCCTCTTCATTTATTTGTTTAATTTGGATGGTGATTCTGAAATGAGTACTCTCTAGGAAATGTGCAATTTCATGCAAAGCATGGTAATTATTTTTAGAAAAGTCAATTTAATAAATTATTGCCTTTAGCATTGGAACAGCTTTCAAAAATAAAGAAAAGTAGGTCCTAATAATGTATTGCTTCTCTGAAATGATATCACATAGGTCATCCTTGAGTCACTGTAGTGGCTAGGGGGATGGGAGACTAGGGAACTGGGCTGGGTACTTCATGGTGGGCCTTATGCTCTGTTCATGAGACCCTGAGTTCAGTCCATGGTATGGATGAATCAATACATGAATCACTAGCTCAAGTTTTCCTTATGAGAAAAGAAGAGCCCAGGGAAAGGGCTTGGTGAGGTCAGGTACTAGAAGATGCACTCCTTTCCTTATGGAACAGAGCCTCCTCACTTGTGTTCCATGAGATTACAATTTGCTTAAGGATACACCTTACTTTTGTATAAATGGCTTTGATTGTTCAAACTAATTTCTAGCCACCTGAATAATTCACAGTTTATAGCTATTTTTATTTATTTATTTATTTTTGAAACAGTCTCACTGTGTCTGCCTGGCTGGTCTGAAACTCACTCAATAAATCAGGGTAGTTTCAAACACAGATCTGCCTGCCTCTGCCTGCCAATGCTACGACTAAAGAGGTGTCCTGCCACCCAGTGGTTCAGCCATTAGAGTGATCAGCTTAGCCACAGCTCTGGTGCTCAGCTTGAAGAGAAGTTACAAGTAGGCAAGTATCACCACCAGAACAGGGCTGGTAAAGGTTCATGCTCAAATGCAAGGGAGACAACACACAGGACAGGACAGGGACCCTGGGCGCTGGCCAAGGATTAAGGTATACTGCTTAAATAAACAAAGGGAGCCAGGCGTATGCAGGCCCAGGCAGCCATTGTACCGAGGCTCAGATTTCTGTGTGTCTTAGTTGCTGGCTGGGTTGACAAAGTGGCCTGCTGTGTTCACTCCACTGCTCGGGACAAGTTCAGACACGATCACATAGGTTACAGCAAAGCTGGGGAAGGTTAGGGGCTGGAGTACTGTTTTTAAAGTAGTGTGCATTAAATGGGCAGAGTTAATGTAGAGCCAGGGTCCTACCACATGCCATTCTGTGTCCAGAAAGCCATTCTTGTACTTCGTATCAGTACAGCTCTCACCTGGGCTGTCCATTTTAGTGACTGGGAAGCCTGAGGTTTCTCTTTTTAGGACCAGCAGGTGGTTTGTGAAATGCTTAGCCAGTTAGCATGCGAGGCAGGGGTCTAAAGGAGTCTCTATCTTGCTCTTCCTTTGCCCGATGCACATCAAGGCTCTGAGCATTCTGGTGTGGGTGCCCATGAACTCTCGATGAGAGCTGCTGTCAGAGCAGGAGCAGCCTCATGTGCCTTGGCACGGAAAGAATGCTCCTTCAGGTTGTCAGATCATGAGCTCCAAGCTGCCCCTTAATCCTTATCAGCCTCACAGAGGTCTGTGCCAACACTTCTACCCTTTAAGATAAAAGGAACAGACCCAACACAAGTAGAAGTGGGCGTCTGTTTCTGTTTGCACTGTGTCCGTGACAGCCACCCAGGCAAAATCGGGAAATACACTTGGTTCTGTGAATTGCTTCTTTACATGTCCCGTAGATCATTTTTCCTGTAGGAAAAAACTACAAGTATTCAAAGCCAGCTAGCTGTCACTGGTGCTTCCCCAAAGCATTTCATCCCCTTCTGTGCTTTTTATGAATGAAATGGTTGCTGTGCGCAGGTCAGGTTAATAGAAGAAAGAGTCTGGTGGTATAAATAGAGTAGTCTGAGAGATGTCTTCATTTTTCTCTTCCTGCACCATCCCTGGAATGTATACAGCCTGCTGTGGGTATCCTGTTCGCCTGTGTCTGTCTTGCCCAGAAGGCTTTTCTCAGTGGTCGGAAGTAAAACTATCCATCTGGCCTATACGGGAAAGGCTGATAAGTCTGCCGTTACTTTCTGGCAAATTGGTGGATTTAAGATAAGCCTTGGACTCCCGTCACCGTTTTCTGAAGATGAGTTGGGCCTTCTTACCTCCCACTGTTGGGTATATTTCAAATGTCTGTCAGTTCTCTAGCACAGTCCTAATAAAAGTGAAAGCCCTCTGTCAAGAAACAACATGGGCGATCCAAAGATCAGGGGCGAGAAAACTCGGCATACCTCGGACCCTTGGGGTCTTTAAGCTGTGGCGAGCACGGGCATCCCTGAGGAAAGCTGGGAGTTTGGTTCCTGGCACATTGCAGTCACTTTTGATTGTGAGTCCTTGGGAGCAGATGTCTGATGTTGTATTTTCAGAACTATGAGGAAATGTCTGGGAACACTTAGGGGCCGTTTTGGGTGATTGATTGCCTGATTTCAGAGCAGCTGGTCCCCTTTTCTGTTCTCCTGGCAGGAAAACAAGACAGTGAACCATGCCCTAAAACACTCACACCTGTAATCCCAGCCCTTAGGAGACTGAGGCAGGAGGATCCCTGTGAGTTCCAAGCCAGTCTCAGCTACAGAGGGAAAGAGTCTCAAAAAAACTAAAATGACAGCAACCAAAAGTAATTTGCCTATTCAGTAGAGACATGTAACTACTCTGGCCACTGTGTCCTCTGCACCGTGACTTGGTGATGGTTTTATGGACAGGGCTGAAGGTGGATGACTAGGAGTGCTGATGTAACTGATATAAGAACCCCTGACTGACCTCATCTTTACTCACCCCTTGTTGTTAACTGAGACTCTTTTTGTTAAGGGGGCCTGCAGTGAGAAACCTTTGCAATGTTCTGCTTTTGATAATGTGTCAAATGGGAGTCTGGAAACTAATAAATATGATTGTATCCATTTGCTTGCTTCTTGGTCTCTGCTAACTTTGGAAGAATCCTGGAGAAATTGTGGGTCTATTACCAAGAGAAGACACACATCTAGAAAGTTAAAATATTTCAAGCAGGGGCTGGAGAAATGGCTCAGCAGCTAAGAGCTACACGGTCATAAGGAATTCAGATCCATGCACCAGGTAGCAAGTCAGGCATCCCACAATTCCTGTAATACCAAATGTAAATCTTGGTGGGCAGCAGGAGACAATGGAGCTTACTGGCTTCTAGCCAGGCTCAGGGATGTGACCCCACTTCAAATCAAAGTGGAAGGGTGAAGGAGGACATTCAGTACTCCAAGCACGGACACAAATTCACACAAATGTTTGTGCTCGCACACACATGTATAAATACACTCACAGAAACACATAAATAACCAAATAAAATAGCTAATTGCTGTCCTACAGCTGTGATCTTGGGCTTTTTTTTGATGACAAAGCGCATATCTGGAGTCCCATCCTCCAGGCACCTTTGTTCTCCTAAATTTGAATTCTCCCAACTCCAAGTTGTACTAATTACCCTGTGGATTTTCTCTGCCTGGGCTTCACTGGCATTAGTCCATTCTCCTCATGATCTGGTAAAGTCATCATTAAGTCTTTTTTTTTTTTTTTTTTTTTTTTTTTTTTTTTTTTGGTTTTTTTCGAGACAAGGTTTCTCTGTATAGCCCTGGCTGTCCTGGAACTCACTCTGGAGACCAGGCTGGCCTCGAACTCAGAAATCCGCCTGCCTCTGCCTCCCAAGCGCTGGGATTAAAGGCGTGCGCCACCACCGCCCAGCCATTAAGTCTTATTCTTACATGCTTCCAGAAATCTATGAATGGGTCACAGCTTCCCTCTGTGCATGAAAGCAAGCAGTGTGGCCCAAGGGCTTGCCACTCCAATGACTTCATCTCTTCTGTGTGCTTTCTTGGAACACAGTAGGACAAATAAGCAAATCACGTTGGTTCAGATATGGCATACGTTTGCCATCCCAGCACACTGGTGGTAGAGTCAGGAGTTGAAGGCTAGCCTAGGCTACATATCTAGATCCAGTCTCTAAAGCTCTAAGGACAGTATAGCTCGGTGATAGAGTGATTGTCAAGCATGAGCAAACCCCTGGCTCCCCCTTCCTTGCTCTTGCTCTCTCTCTATCTCTCACTCTCATGCACACTACTATTTCTCATGTAAACTTGGCATGCAGTGCCCTGCTCTAATAGACCTAGGTTAACCTGGGCTCAACTGCATTTGTAAATTCCTAACCACAACAAAAGGGGAGGGCGAGGCAAGGCCCAAGATCTGGCCATTCTCTGTTTGTTTCATACCGCAGAGATTGGCCAGGGGATGGAAAGCCCGTAAATAAATACATCTCTCTTTACCTTGGTTTCCTGGTTAGAGTAAGAAAGAACTGAAAAATAGTCCTTGCCGGCTAGTCTTGGCTAGAGCTAAAATAGCTTTCTCAGTTTGCTCAGTTGCCACTAGGTGGCAGTGGGTTAAAGAAAACTTTGACTAGGAGAAGGACCCATGTCTCGCGATCCATACTTAAATACGTCGAAGCTTTGACATCAAGAAAAAAGAAAGTCAGCTGAGACCCACCCCATGGTCGTGGATTGTTGTCTTTACCTAATGTGAAGCTCAGCCAGCGCAGCTGCTGTCAGTCAGGGAGGGAAATGAACTTAGAAAAAGAGTGAAAAGAAACCTTTTCCAGTATTCTCTACTTCAGGGTGTCAGTCTCCCCCTGCTGGCAGGAGACTGCGCCTGCAACTGCTGTAGGGAAGCCCTTGTTTCTCTGGGCACTTGAAACAATACAGTCTGAAACAATACAATCCGGGGGCGTCTGAAGGTCCGGGTGTGACAATAATTGCTACTGAGTGGAGTGACCACTCCAGGACTGGATGCGGACATGTTCATGAGTCAAATGGGCATTTATAATTAACAGAGGAAATCTGTTGTGTTAGGCTGGAACAGCCAAGCAATGGGGTTGGGAGTCGGGGTATCAATGCTTACCGACATCATAATGCATCCCAAGGCCTCCAAAAGGCTTCCCTGTCCTTCCTGAAGCATTTTCTATCAGCAAACATGGTGGAGACACATGTGCTAGGTGAAATAACTGATTTTCAAAGGAGAAACAAGATTATGGTTATGTTTGTCTAGTTTCCATAACTATAATGAGAACTATATAACTATATAACTGTGTGTGTGTGTGTGTGTGTGTGTGTGTATCTCTTATAAAGAAAAAGGTTTATCTGACCCATAATTTTGGAGGTTCCTGGCTGTGATTAGCCCTATTGCTCCAGGCCTGTAGTGAGGCAAGCATGCTACAGCACAGTAACACCCTTTGTATTTCCTAGTGAACTTATTTCCTGGGAGGGTCTTTGTCTCTCACAAATCACTTCAAAATCTAAGTTTCCTCATGTCTAAAATAGGCATACACCGTTTTCATCTTTAAAAGTTGGCGGTTGGGGCTGGAGGGGTGGCTCAGTGGTTAAAGGTGCTTACAGGCCCTCAGAGGATAGAGCTTCAGATAAAGGCTAGAGGAAACACAACAGGTTTCCTCTGTGAATTATAAGTGCCCGTTTGACTCATGAACATGTCTGCATCCAGTCCTGGAGTGGTCTGGTGCCTCACAAGCATCTTTACCTCCAGCTGCAGGGCATCCGGTGGCCACGCTGGTCTCCAGACACATGTGGCAGACATAGACACACGTAAATAAGAGTCAGTCTTACAGCATTGGTGGTGTAGGCTGCCAAGCTGGAAGAACACATTCTTGGTGCCCTTTACACGTGAGCTTGCTGTGTGAGGTTCTGTAGTTTTCTGCCCTCCCCTGTGCCTGCATTCTGTGTCTCGAGACCAGATCCACCACTCTAGCACCGTGTTCTCCTTTCTCCCAGCACGCATGTGTCTGAGAGATTATTCCTTGGCTCTCCAAACTCTCTGTGCTCCCTCAATTGGCTCTTCCTGGGTTAAACTTTCAGAAGGTCACATACGCTGCTAGTGGAGCCTCGTGCTTCCCCAAGAAGGACATCAGGCTCCATGGGACATTCATTAGTTGGGGTTACAAGAGGGCCATGGGGCACTGGAATGGTAATTTCCTACAAGAGACCCCAGTGACCCAGTGCAAGCTAGCTCAGCTGGTCTGAGCATGTGGCTAATGAGGGAAGGGTCACAGACGCACTCCTGTGTGGGCCAATTAGAGTCACGTGGAAAGTACGCCCTAGGCAGCAAGCAGCAGCTCACACATTAGCTAACTGGTCATCAGGATGGTCACCAGCTACCGTCACTGTCAGAAACCCAAACCCAGTGCTCACATCATCTTTCCTGTGACTGCATGGCCCAGTGTCCCCTCTCCACCCCCCCACAACCACCCAGGTTTCTGCTTTGGTCTCCAGCATACCTCCTGCCCCATGTCTCTTTAACTGTTGTTGGCTTTAGGTTTGCTTGTTTTTTAACTTTGACTTAAAAGGGAGCAGAGAGAGGGAAATTGAGAAATCTGCCCCAGATCAGGGCTCTGTATAACTCATGCAATTATTCAAAATAAAACGTTCATCTTCTGGCCAGCTCTAAGCAGCTCCTGTTGATAAATGTAGATGTAGAGTCAGCATGTTCTGTGTAACACAGGGCAGTCATGAAAAGAGCCATCTACAAAGACTGTATTAGGAAGCATTTGCTTCGCAAACATAAAAGCGATTTGCCATGGCGGGGGAGCTCAGGACCAGGGTCCTGCAAGTTTCATATTCACCTTTGATAAAATTATTATCCTTGCAGGAATCTTGACACCAAAGGCCTTTCTGAAAGTCACTTATGAGCAGCTATTAAGTTGGAACAAACTCAGGGCTTCTTTTACATGCACCTTTTTCTCCAGCATCACAGATTCTGTCCCACCCACCCCCCCACTGTCCATAACCCGTATGTAATTTCTTTTTTTTTTTTTTAAGATTTATCTATTATACCAGAAGAGGATGTCAGATCTCATTATGGGTGGTTGTGAGCCGCCATGTGGTTGCTGGGATTTGAACTCAGGACCTTAGGAAGAGTAGTCAGTGCTCTTATCCACTGAGCCATCTCACCAGCCCCTTGTAATTTCTTATATAGCCCACCACATGCTAACGCAAGTGTAAACATGTGAAGTGGATGTGTTTGCTGCTCAACTCTTTGCTCTTCCAGCCATTAGCTAGCTTCTGCCCTCAGCCCACTCATGGTCCTTCTGCCTCAGCCCACTCATGGTCCTTCTGCCTCAGCCCACTCATGGTCCTTCTGCCTCAGCCCACTCATGGTCCTTCTGCCTCAGTCCACTGGGCTTCAACACATACCACACCTGGCTATTTGATTTTCTTATATAATATTAAGAGTACTTGCCAGGCATGGTACAGGCCTTTAATCCGAGCACTAGGGAGGCAGAGGCAGACAGATCTCTGTGAGTTGGAGGCCACGCTGGTCCACATAATGGCCTCCAGACAAACCTGGGCTCCACATAGAGAGACTGTGTGAAACAAAAGGAGGAGGGAGGGACTGAAGCTTTGCCATACCCGGTATGTGTATCTCAGCTCTCTTCCAGCTTATCCTACTGTATAACTTAAGTATTTTCTGTCTGTGCTTTGAAGCAGAACTTGGAAAGCCTTATTCTAATCTGGACTCTCTCAGGCAGTCTGAGGGCTTAGGAGGGACTGACAAGCTTGCACGCACGGGGCATGGGAGTTGTTGCTGGCTTTGACTTGAGAAATGAAACCAAGTTTAATCCTAGTGACAGTTGATCGTACTTCACAGTGGTCAGTGGCTGAAATTGTCCCATGAGATACTGAATAACGAATGCATAAAACTATGCCAGGAGCTTAGGGAACACTCAAAACAAACAGCAGTTGCCATGCCAAGGACCGACTGACTGACTGACTGCCTGACCAACATGTCCTGTTGTCTCTCTGACCCTAAGACCTCAGGTTTGCTTTCGCCCTCTTATCTCTTCCTTTCCTTTCACAAGGTCACGGTTTAGGAAACTCATCTGTTAAAAGCACTGACTGTTTTTCCAGAGGTTCTGAGTTCAATTCCCAGCAACCACATGGTGACTCAAAACCATCTGTAATGGGATCTAATGCCCTCTTCTGGCATGTCTGAAGGGAGTGACAGTGTACTCATACATAAAATAAATGAATAAATCTTTAAAGAAGGAGAAGGAGAAGGAGGAGAAGGAGAAGAGGAAGAAGGAGGAGAAGGAGAAGAGGAAGAAGGAGGAGAAGGAGGAGGACTAGGACGAGGAGGGAGAGGAGGAGGAGAAGGAGGAGGAGGAGGGGGAGGGGGAGGAGGAGGAGGCAGCCGGGCAGTGGTGGTGCACGCCTTTAATCCCAGCACTTGGGAGGCAGAGGCAGGCAGATTTCTGAGTTCGAGGCTAGCCTGGTCTACAAAATGAGTTCCAGGACAGCCAGGGCTATACAGAGAAACCCTGTCTCAAAATAAAAAAACAAAAACAAAAGAAGTCCAGTTTCCATAACTAGTTTGAAAACAAAGCAATGCCCTGGTTTGACTTGGGACAGTGTGTATAAATGATCGTTTTTGTTTGTTTTGCCTTCTACCTCTCTGTCTCAGGATGGCTGCTCTGGCTCCAAATACCACCTCTACTTGTGATGTCATCCAAAGGCACAGAAAAGAGCCAGGTGTCCTCCCACACACACCAAAAAGAAAAAAAAAAAAATGCTTCTAAAGTTTCCTAGAATTCCTCAAAACACAACTACCTTAAACCAACCATAGGCAGAGTAGAGCAGAATTACAATGACAGGCTGTCCCCAGGCCTGGCTCTGTGCTCTCTGAGCACTGTATTGGTGGTATAGCCAAACACGGTTGGGATTCCTGTAGCAGGACACGATGTGTGCTGGATAAACAGTCATTTCAGCCAGTGCTTCCCACACTCTACTGGCTGATTCAAGTGTGTCCTGCTTGGTCGAGCCTCACCCAAAACTTCTGCAGCAAAGCCACAGTCTTCTTGACCTGTAGTTGGGTGTTCCCTCCCTAGTCTAGCAGACAAGGTCAGGCTCCTCAGCACCATTCATGATTCCCCAAGGAGGGGACAACATGACTGTCCAGCTTTAACCCTCCAAGTGGAGGGCTGCATCCATTTTGCTTCTCACAAGTCCCAATACCTGGCACAGAAGTTGGACACAGAAGATTTTCATCAGTGTGTGTTTGTGTGCACGTGTGCTCACACACACACTCATGGATGAATGTGTGGATGGACATACCCGCCAGAGGGAACCCGCAGCGGTGTCCGCAGCTAGACATTTAATTCAGCAAGAGAAGGTTTCTGTGTGGCTATGAAAAGAGGCTGGAAGAATCTGGTGCCTGAACATCACCAACATTTTGTTGAAGGACTGACTGCCAAACCCCCCTGTGCACAGGGGACCATTAGTAATTCCGGAGCTATGCAAATTAAAACCCTGATGTATGATTTATAGCTTTAATAACATTCTGAAGGCTCTTAAATTTTAATCACTTGCAACATCCTTTTTAATATTCAATTACTTTATTAACTAATTAGGTCACTTGCTGAAGAGGCACATAAGGCTGGTGCTATTTTAATATCAGCTGAGCCTCACAAAATACCTTTGAAATGGTGCAAATGGTTTATTTATTTTAAACAGATCATTAAGATGCTATAATTAATAAACCAATTATGAAAAAGAGGCTGGATAGTGATAGATGCTGGAGCACAATGGCAGTGTCCGACAGATTAGTCATTTTTATACACGGACATCAAGGGGCAAAATTTAAATGAAACCCACCATAAAAAGCACTCTCCTAAATAATTAACTTGTTCAGTGACTGATAACCCTATCGAAGCAAACCTAACTTGAGGTTTATTCATCACGCAAACCTGAACCCGCGTGCTTCCATTTCATCTTATGACAGCCTAGGTAGGGAATCCCCAGCCAGCTAAACCTGTGCTCCTTGATTACATACAAGGTCCTTCGTTTGCAGACAGAGCTGGGGTCCTCACTATGTACCAGTGGGCTGGAGTGAGCCCGGTCTCCCAGAGGAGAATGGGAAAGAGCCACACTCAGGGGCAGCAGCAACCGGGCTTATTGATTTCTCCGTGCAGGCAGAGGGCTTCAAAGCAAACAAAGTGAACAAAGAAAGCAGAGGCCAATCCTGTGGGGAGTTCTGCCCGAGGATTTTAAAAGTTGCAGGGTGGGGGGTGGGGCTGCTAAAGCAGGCAGGCGCTGGTCTGGAGAGGCCGCGCTCAGGCCCTAGGGAGAATTGTTTTCTGGGGTCAGGGTGAGCCAAGAAGCAGCAAATGCTTTCACTGTGAAAGAACACTGTCAAATCCTAGGGGCTGGGTCATCTTCCTAGATAACAACTCATGATAATAAAAACCTAATGGCTTCCTTTATTGAGTGCTTCCTGTCTCCCAGGCCCTGACTCATCTGCCGGATTAGCTCCTGTTCTATCTCAGAATCCTGTGAACCCCAGAACACACCTGACTTGTCTCCCTACAGTTCCTTCTGGATAAACTGCGATTCGGCCAGTTCCACACGCCCACTTCGTGTTCTGTAGTTTAGGGTATGTGTTCTGTACCTAAACGGGGTGATTTTACTAAGCACAAGGGCCAGGCCCTGGCTGGGCACCGGAGACTCTTGTTCTCACGTGGCTTATATTGTCTTGGAACGGATGGACAATCTGCAAGGGGAAAGATCGTGAATAAGAACGCTAGCTAAGGGCCAGAGCAAGTGGGCCGGAGCGAGCAGGGCTGGGGGGTGGGGCAGGGAGGAGAGGCTAAGAATGCTAGCTAATACAAAGCATTATGCAGATAAAATTTAAAGAGCAGGGCTGTGCAGATGGCACTACAGGCAAGTCCAGGAGCCTGGGTTCAAGCCCTGAGGGGAAGAAGCAGCGCCTGCGTATTGTTCTCTGACAATGCATACATGTACACACGCAACACACATAGAGAAGTAAAAGTATGATAATTATATATATTATAAAAAGTGTAGAATTTGGTAGAGGGTGAATTTGTAATTAAGCCACCAAAGAAGGGCTCTGAAGAAAGTGTCTTGTGCAACGTGGTCTGGAAAACTGTTCTTCCCTCCGTTCTGAAAACTGCTTCTCACTCACTCTGCTTTTCCGAGTGGGGTGGGGATGAGCTTAGAGAGTCAAGGAGGCAGGGTAAGACAATCAGGTATGAAAAAGCTGGAGGACATCGGCTGGGCTTCTGTAAAGTCAAAATCATCACCAAGACTAGAAACTCCCTTGCAGTGAAGTTGGATAGATGTGTGCCTCCGGTCACCTGGAGATTCTAAGTCACCACATCTGGTTTTGTATGTGGGTTTCCAGGAGCAGGACTCAGTTCATTAAGTTTTCAAGGCAAGCGGTTTTTACCTGCTGCAGCAACTCCCTGTCCCTGGGCTGTGCTTTTCAAGACTTTCTGGCTACAATCGATTCCTGATTAGACAGGGAGACCTACACTGGGGATACCCGTGCCATCTCACCAGCAAACGGATTAGGGAGGGCTCTCCTGTAGACCACAACCCATGCACATTTAGCTGGAGGAGTCTCATTGTCTCTTAGAGTGGGATCTGTGCATATGGCCTGATTTCTACAAAGTCAGTGACATAAAATTAAACTTCATTTAAAGACAGTTATTATATAAAACTGTATTATGCCATTGTGGCTTTTGGGCTTTAAGTAAAGGATGAATTTTATTATTTTTATATGTATATGCAGGCCTAGGTGTTTGTATGTGTACCACATTTATGCAAGAGCTTCCAGAGACCAGAAGAAAGTGTCAGATCCCTTGGAACTTGGGTGGTGGTGAGCCACCTTGTTGGTGTGAGAAGTGAACCTGGGTGTTCTATACATGAACACATATCCATGTAACCACAAGCAACTGAAAAGATTTTCAAGTAATTCTGCATACCATATTCCAGCTTCTGCAACCAAACCTAACGAAGCTGTTACGTAGTTGAAATGCTAGCTCACAGGTTAGCACAAGCATCCAGTGGGGTAAGTAACAACCTTGGTGCCCTTAGCACCATGTCTGTCATGGGGCTGGCATGGTTTAACCATGACTTTAATAGATCTGTTACTGCTTTCCATCCAAAGAGAACCCTGAGCTCTGTGTGATATGAACCATATGGTTATTAATGCATTTACCCAAGGGAAGACAAGGAAAGGTCTCCCTTCCCCTGTGGTTACGTGGTGAAGGCTGGGTCTTTCCATTAACAGAACCTGCATCTGGGGAAGGCTGCCAGTGTGCTCTCTCCAGGACTGGCTGAGAGGAACAAAAGGAGGTGCTGTGAGAGAGAAGCAGTCTCCTTTGCTTGACTCCCGTGAAGGGAATTGGAGGATAAAATTCTGGAAGGATTGGCTGTGGTTAGATGTCACTGAGCAGCTGAGCTCACTGGGGCATGAGCGTCATTAATAATTTTTGAGCCAGAGGGAGATACGTCTGACCTTGTGAGTGAAGGAGAGACGAGAGACAGGATGTAATCCAAGGAGCCACTAAGACAGATCCCTTCCAAGCTCAGAGGGAATTAGTGGGAAGGAAAGATGCTAGTTTTATATATGTGTGTATGTGTGTGTGTGTGTGTGTGTGTAATATAGTCTATATTACATAATATATATTTACTATAACTCAACAGAGAAAATTGCATCATCTTATCCCCATCCTCAACTGAAACCAACCAAACATCTCAACTATCTCCAAAAGTAAGAAAGAAACAAAGAAACAAAGACAGAAAAAGAAAAAAGAAATAAAGAAATAACATATACTGTATTAATGAAAAGGTCTGAGGATGTTGCTCCATAGAGTACTTGCCATCATGCACAGGCCTTGGATTCTGTCCCTGCTGCTGCAGTGTAAGGAGGAGGAGAAAGAGGAGAGAGGAAAGGAGGGAGGCAGTGGGAAACAGGAGGTAATGGGGCGGGGGGTGAGTGAAAAGAGTGGGAAGGGGGGAAGGAGGAGGGGGAGGAGGGGGAAGAAGAAGAGGAAAAGGGTGAGGAGGAGGGGGAGGATGAAGATGAGGGGGAGGTGAAGGGGGAGGAAGAAGAGGAGGAGGAAGAGGAGAGAGGAAAGGAGGGAGGCAGTGGGAAGCAGGAGGTAATGGGGGGTGAGTGAGAAGAGTGGGAAGGAGGGGGAGGAAGAGGGAGAGGAGGAGGGGGAGGAGGAGGAAGAGGAGGAGAACGAAGATGAGGGGGAGGAGAAGGAAGACGAGGAAGAAGAGGAAAAGGGTGAGAAAGAGGAGGCTATCTTGCAAATATAAGGAATATTATTTATTTTTTTTCCTAGCCGGTTTCTCTGTGTAACAGCCATGGAGGTTCTGGAGCTCACTCTGTAGACCAGGCTGGTCTTGAACTCACAGAGATGCGCCCTTATTCACAATAGCCAGGGTGGAAGCAACTCAAGCTTCCACCTGTACAGGAACAGATAAACAAAGCGTGACAGATACATACTAAACATTAGTCAGCCTTAAAAAGGGGGCAGAATCCTGAGGCGTGATACAACAGGAGTGGATTCTTATGCTAAGCGAGATGGGCCAAGCAAGCACACAGGACAGATATGGTATGACCACATTTACATGAGCCACTTAGAGCACACTCAGAGAGACAGAGTGGGCTGGGCTACCGGGTGCTCAGAGCAGTAGACACGGGTAAGGTATGCTTCCCAGATACACAGTTGGGGTAGACAAAAAACTCAGGGGGTGGATGGTAGTGGCAGCTGTGTGCCAGTGAGGGTGTCACCATGTCATCGAACTGTCTAGTTAAGTACTGTCTATTTATACACATCTATTTACCATGTTATACGTTAAAGATAAAAATCTATTTTACCGCCTGGCTGTGGTGGCACAGCTAATTCTTTTATTTCTTTTATTTCTGAGTTCGAGGCCAGGTCTACAGAGTTCCAGGACAGCCAGGTTTTCTATAGAGAAACCCTGTCTTGAAAAACCAAAAAAGGAAGAAGAAGAAAAAGAATAAAAGAAAAGAAAACTTAGTAGGTAAACACAACAGCGGCCAAGTCTGAGGTCCCATGTTCAATCTGTAGGACCCACATGGTGGAAAGAGAAAGTCATTCTCGGACCTCCACACATGCATGGGGAATGAATGCACACACAGATAAATAAAATGTAATACTAAAAACAAAAACTTTTCACATACCCTTAGCTCCTCTAATGTGGAGCTGTCTCTAAGTACAGCACCTATGTTTGTGTAAGAAATGTTGCCTCTTAAGCACTGTGACTTCACCCAGTTTTTTAGCAGTCCCAAGAGCTCTTGGATTTGAATGATAAAAGGATGCCATAAGGTACCGATTTAGTAATTAACCAGTTCTTTAATAAAGCCTCGATTACTTTATTTTCCCGATAAGGAGGGGAAAAAAATGTTCAAGACAGAGTTACATTCGACATCTGGGAACCTGCTAACAGCTGGCTACCTAATGAATATTCATCAACCTAAGAGGCTCCAGACCATTAATAAACCAATAGATGTAAAGCAGAAACAATCTTTGTCAGCTTCAAATGAGATCGGACGCGGTGTGCTGCAAAGTGTCACTGCCACACTGATTTGAGTTGGGGAGGTTAACAATGAGTCCATATTGCCTCTATCTTCTTAGTTCTAAAACCTTTCCCAGACTGCTAGCCGAGTTTCCCTTGTACATCTTTGTTCCTTTCTGAGTCCCTAATTGGAAGCTTACAATGTCTATGTTTAAAACAAAACAACAACAACAACAACAACACACACACACACACACACAAAGTCTTCCATTTTGTTCTCCTAAGTTACATGTTCACCAAGACTCTAAAACAAAGGACTCATCTCCACTAGAGAAAAGTAGGACATCAGATTGGCTCTGTGGGTCTCCCTGGGAGCTAGAAAATGCTTAGGGCAAAACCTAGGGACACGATGAGACACTTGGAGTCATTGTTTGTTGGGTCCTTTTGAGGGACTCCCTCACCGGCCCCCAACCCTCCCTGCCCCATGCAGACAATAACCTGGGTGTTGATACACTTCCCAGTGGGAGCCTAGACTCCAAAGTGCCTCCATGTAACACTGGTAGCCCAGTCCTAGGTGAGAAACTAGAGGACTCTGCACTTCCATAATGCAACATGAGCCCTTCCTTGGCTCTGTTCTCATCAGAGTACTGAGAGGTATTCTGGGAGAATACTGGGGTAATAGGCAGTGCTAACTCTTGGAGGTTCTTTCAGTCAGCTCTGTATTTCACCCGACTTTTTTTTTTTT
>NW_022196911.1:41042802-41048279 GCF_008632895.1 Mastomys coucha | reverse complement strand
TTTTTTTTTGTAAAGACATGGTCTCATGTAGTTTAGGCTGACCTCAAACTTACCACGCACCTGAAGATGACCTTAAAGTGATCTTCCTGCCTCCCCTTCCTGAGGACTAGGATTACATGTGTGTACCACCACACTTTGTTCATGTGGTGCTAGGTATGAAACCTAGGGCTTCATGCAAGCTAATTGGCACTCTAGTGACTGACCTACCTCTCCAGCACCACCCCCAACCCCTAGCCCTTTAACTTATGATAAAATAGATTTTTTTTTTGGTTTTGCGAGACCAAACCAAAACCTTTATTTAACCTTATTACTTTCCTGTAAATGAGGACTTAAAATTTGTGTGTGCACATGCATAACCCATGCTCGAGTCGACCCCCACCCATCAAAAATATACTCAACAACAGGTAATCAAAGTGCTGTACTCAAATGGCTGAGTGTCGTCTCAATGCCCTTCAAAGCCTTCAAGAGCAACCCTACTAGCCTGGCGATGGTGGCGCACACCTTTAAGTCTGGCATTCAGGAGGCAGAGGTGGGCAGATTTCTGAGTTCAAGGCCAGCCTGGTCTACAGAGCCAGGGTCCCACAGAGAACCCCCATCTCAAAAAACCAAAATCCAAACCAAACCAAACCATCCCAAGACCCACAAAAAAGAACAGCCTTACCTGTAGAAATTTCCTATCTAATTTGATTTGGTGGCTGGGCCTCTCAATTCTGTTTCTCCAGAGTTAGCCTCATAGGAACGTTGCCAAGGGCATACACATGCTTTGGGAAACAGTGTGTTCTTTCTGAAATGAATCCCTTCACACAGCCACACAGCCACACTCACCTTCCACCTGCAACGTACTTGTGACTTATCTTTTGACCATTTCAGGAGCCTTTGGGTTAACTTGTTCTGAAGTCTGCTAGGTTTTTCTGCTTTCTGGATTTTGTTATTGTTGTAGATAATGATAATTATGATGATATTGGTGTGTGTGTAGTATATAAGATATACATCCATTTCTAGAAGGCAGAAAAAAATTCTCTTCAGAAGAGTAAGCAGGTTTTTAATTGCTATGAGGCCTATCTCCCACTGCTGACCTCTAGAAAATGCAAAGAGATGACATGACTACTCCATGTTTACTTAAAAAAACAAAACAAAACACTAGTTAAGTTCTGGTGTGATGGTTCAGTGGGTAAAGGTGCTTGCTGCCAAACCGAACAACCCAAGTTTGATCCCCAGAAGCCATGTGGTCAAAGGGAAAAACTGATTTTCACAAATAGACCTCCACAATGACAGCATGCATGCACATGAGTGCACAATATATGTATCTACATATGTATGGATGAAAAGACCTGGATCCAGAGTTTCAGACAGTTGTGAGCTACCAACTTGGTGTTGGGAATTGAACCCAGGTCCTCTGAATGAGCAGTCAATGCTTTTAACTGCTGAGCTGTCTCTCTAGCCCCAATGTTTTAAATGTTTAATAACTAAAAATGTCATGACTACTGGAACATAGTCCACGATCTGATTTCAGTTACTTTTTTTTTTTTTTTTTTTTTTTTTTTTTTTTGGTTTTTCGAGACAGGGTTTCGTTTCTCTGTTGTAGCCCTGGCTGGCTGTCCTGGAACTCACAGCTGGGCATGGTGGTGCACAACTTTAATCCTGGCACTGGAGGCAAACCTCCAAGTTCATAGTCAGCCTGGTCTATACCTGCACCTTTTCTCACCAAACCAAACCAACCGACTAGGCAACCAAAGCCCCCAAACCAAATAATTAAAAAACAAAAACAAAAACAAAGGACCAGCTGAGTGTGGTGTTACGTATCTGTAACCCCAGCTATGAGGAGGTCTAAATAAAAGAATCATGAATTTTCCGGGCAGTGGTGGCCCATGCCTTTCATCCAGCACTTGGGAGGCAGAGGCAGACGGATTTCTGAGTTTGAGGCCAGCATGGTCTACAGAGTGAGTTCCAGGACAGCCAGGGCTATACAGAGAAACCCTGTCTCAAAAAACCGAAACCAAAAACCAAAACCCAAAAACAAAAAAACCAAGAATCATGAATTTCAGGCCAACCTGGGCAATATAGGAAGACATCCAGTCTTAAAAAAAATAATCCAGGCCTATAATCCCTGTTGCTTTTAAGGGTGAGGCAGTATTGTAGGCTCAAGGTCCGCTTCAACTACAAAGTGACTTTACTAAGACTGGGCATTAAGACAGTGAAGACAAATAACATTTAATAAAATTTATAGGATATGCTCTAGAACAGTGGTTCTCAACCTATGGGTTGCAACCCTTTTGGGGTCCCATATCAGATATTTACAATTCATAACAGTATGCAAAAATAGCAACAAAATCATTTTATAGTTGGAGGTCACCACAGCCTAAGGAACTGTATTAAAGGGTCATGGATTTAGGAGGGTTGAGAACCACTGATCTAGAACATCACATTTTTAATGTTCTATTCACCAAAAATAAATTCTACATCTACACTACAAAGTCGTGTCCCAATGAAGCACTAGGATGAGGATTTCCCGGTAGCACTGTCCAGACTTCCAAGTGGCATGGTCTTCACATGGCAAACTCCTGGACTGACTGGGCAGCTGGGTGACTGTATATTAGCAGTCTCTGCTTGGAATACTTCACTCTTCTAGAACTAGTTAAAAATTTCTGCCTTGTCTATTCTTTATGGCAAGGAGATAGAATTCCACTAGCCTTGAGAATGATGGGAACGGAGTGGGCCAGGGGCTCAGCCCGGAGCTCAGATGTTAGTGTTGCTGAGCAACCGCTGCGGCAGCCACAGCGAACACCTTGTGAGGTCTTATTGTAAAGGGATCCTGAGACCACAGAGCTTCATGTATCAGCCGATCTCATTTTAAACTAGGAAACACATGTGCTTGGGGTATTTAAAGACTATAGTTCCAAGATGTAAGCTAAGGAAAAAAGAAAAGAAGGGTCTCATACTGTGAGTTATTTCAAGAAAGCAAGCCCATTTTTGCCTATCAGGACTTCAGATCTCTCCCAAATTTGTGGGAAGCTAAACTTTAGAATTAGTGTTTGATCCCCCATCTATCACCTTTAAAGGAAGACAGGAATTATAGCCGTAGTGAGTCAGAGGTAAATAGAAACTCATGGACTTTTCTCTTTTTGGCCTTTGTACATAATCACTTACCTGGATATCAAGAGTTGAGATTTTAGTAAACAAGATTTCTAGAATTCAATCAAATAACACATCTGAGATCTCTACAGCTAATAAAAGCTAGGGCTGGTGTGGTGGTGCACACCTGCAATGCTAACAAGGAGGAGGCTGAGCACAAGCTCCAGGTCATCCTGAGCTACATGAGTTGGAGGCCAGCCTAGGCTACACCAGGCTCTGTTTCAACATCCTGGGCTACATAATGAGTTGGAGGCCAGCCTAGGCTACATCAGGCTCTGTTTCAAAAGTAAGTAAACTAGCAGGAAATATTCTGCAGATCTCAGACCCAAAGTTGAGTGTGTCTGTCACTTGGACATCTGCATTTCCATGGTAAAGACATATGGATTCAGAACAATTCCTTTGACAGTTAAAAAATATAAAAAGCGGTGTTAAGTTCACGAAGACAGCATAACCGTCAACTCTTACAGACATCAGCCTAAGGCAGCCACTTGGCCTTTCTGAAGGCCTTGCTTTTAGGAACTTTGGAATTTTGCTTTGTCAATTAAGTGACCTCACAGGAAGTGGTGAAGAGACAGGAGCAAAGGGAGTTGGTATCAGAGCATATTTGCATACTCGAGGCAGAAGGCACAGACACACCCAGGGTGGGTCTCTGCTGTTTTATTTAATCACCAAGAGGCAAGACTCTGGACTTCATTTTAGAAAAAATTAATCAGGGCACAGACCGTTAAATACTGATCGAGCTCTAAAAAGGGGATTTCATATTTTGCTTTCAAATTTGTGTGTCACTAAGAGATCCTATCCAGAGCCTCACACCCTCTACCAGCCTTTTAAAAAAAAAACTTTTTGACATAGTCCAAGTTGCCAGCCAGGCTTTGAACTTGGGACTCTTCTGAAATCTGGTATTATATGTTTGGACCATCAGACCCAGCTCCAAGCAAATGGGGACTTCCTCCATCACCACACTGCAACCACCAAAGAGAGCTGAAGCAAAGCCAGCTTATTTCTGAAATCCATTTAACATGTCCAATACAAACTTCACTCCACTTCCCATTATCTTAGCTATAAAACTGTATCATAATGACTGATCACCATAGACAGTGGAAAGACCAGAATGCATGGAAAGCCGCCAACATAATCTACCATTTCATGAGTACTTGAAGCAGAAGCAAAGTGCTAACCCCAACATCCAACTGTAAGTTAACTGCAGAGCCCAGGTCTTGTGATTACCTCCAACTAGTACCACCAAGGCAATTTAGATATTTTACTGTTAATGGGTGTGTCTGTCTCTGTGTATGTGCCCGTGTGTAGATGCCTGTGGAGGACAGAAGAGGGTGTCAGATGCCTTGGAACTGGAGTGACAGGTAGCAATGAGCTGCAAACCCAATTCCAGTCCTCTGCAAAAGCAGTTGGAACTGCTGAGCCATCATCTCTCCAGCCCTGACTTAGAGGTTTAAACAAAGGGAAGCTGAATGAAGTACAGCAGAGAACCACGTTTTTACTCCAGGACCCCGTGTGTGTGTGTGTGTGTGTGCATGCTATCACACAAATGTGATCAGAGGAAAACTTCAAGTCAGTTCTCACCGTCTACCTTTAATGGGTTTTGGGGATGGGACTCACATGAGGCTAGAGTGGCAAGCACTTTACTGCCTGAGGCATCTCACTGGTCACATGTATGTATGTATGTATAAATAAACTAAAAACAGAACTTATTTTGCATATATTTATGGTGGACATAGGTGTATATGTGAAGGTGTGAGGACAGCTTGTGGGATTTGGTTCTTTCTATCCATTGTGTGGGTCCTAAACTCAAGTCATCATGCAAATGCATCGACTCACTAAGCCTATTCACATGGCTATTTTTACATTTTTTGGTTCTTGATCCTATTAGAGAAGGAAAACCAATCTAGAAAAAGACACAAAAATAGAACTAGAGTATCCATTGCTGGGTAACTTTCCAATTACATAAATAATATAACAGAGAGATCCAAACAGACAGATCCTTACACTAGCCCCCTTGGTGGTGTGGTGGCTCATACCTGTAATCCCAGCATGGGGAGGCTAAGAAGTTTGAGGTGGGCTTTGCTATGCAGGGAGACATCTCAAAAGGCAAAATGAACTGGACAGGCCCTCATTGAGGGAGCCCTTAGCCATCCTCTGTGGTAGTAAAAACTACTTTGGATATGGCAAACTAGTGTTTAAGTCCAAGAGAAAGGGAAAGAGGGTCCTTCGTGTGCAGAGACGCAGCAAAGGAAAGCCAGGGCTGTAAAGTGTGCTGAGGTAAACACCACCAGAAAAATCTAACCCAACAGCAGCCCAGGTAGGAAGTACTGACTTCCTTTATAAAC
>NW_022196911.1:41025290-41042792 GCF_008632895.1 Mastomys coucha | reverse complement strand
TATATATATATATATATATATATATATATATATATATATAAATTTGAGAAAGTGAAGACTTATTTCTCCATTAAGAAGAAGTGAAGATTACAGGGTTCAATCGCAAATGCAGACAGCCTATCCCACGCCCAGCAGAGGTTGGCTGGACTGCTCTGAAGTAACAACAGCTGAAAGCTCCCATTCTTTGAAACTAATTTAAACACACAGAATTGTTGAAAGATTAAAAACCGCAGTCAGCTAATTACACCCTCTCTCATCTCTTATTCAGCAAATGAATCACTTTTCCTTCCCACTTAGCTGAAGTGCATGGATTTCTGCCTAATTAGAAATGTTGTAGATGGGACATTAGCGAGAGCAGAGCAGAGCAGGGTGTCTCTGCTATTTCATGTTTAATTCCTGACAGTAGAGCCTGATAGGAGAGAATAGAGAAGTCATTAAATAATTTTAAATTATTTATAAAAATTACTTTGCCCAAATTATAATTATTTTTCCCCCAATGGCCTCTCGTCTGGTGGATGAGAGAAGAGGCGGGTCCACATTGGTTTTAATGAATGTTTTAATGTTATATAGAACAGAACATTATGAATACAATGGAAACAAAGTTGTATCAATTCAATAAAAAAATTTTCAACATAAAGTGGGGGAGGTAATAATTTGATACTTATAGTATTTATTTTAAAAAATATTCCCAGCTTGAGGTTGAAACATTTAATTTTGCATTCCAAACTCTAGCATCATGATTTTCATGTGAGCTTAATGCAGAATCACAGCAGGAAAAAAAAATTTTAATTAATTTCCTTTATTTCTCATTAAATCAATAAAATCTCTGACTGCTACAGGTCTCCTTTAATAATATATATCGAACTTCTATTGGAACCATATTGCTAATGCGATAGTACACACTCAAAACGCAAACAAAACGAATACGGTATAAAATCTAAATGTGAACATTGCTGAGTCCTAACATGTACATTTAACTTAAGGTTTTAATGTATTTTTACCTTTCAATTTTTTGAAAAGACACCAAAAAAGATAAAAATAAATATTTTTCTCTTTTGACTGTTTCTGACTTGAATGATGGCTACAAGGATACGCACAGGAAGCAGCTTTGCCAAGTCAGTCACTGCAAAGGGCAATGAACAACTGCTACATACAAACAACACACAAGAGTCTTCCTTCTCCGTCTGTTCAAGGAACCGCGGAGCAGTCCTGAGAAAGGTTTCCCAGTTCTGCACAGGGTAACTGTAGGAGCCACGGGCGAAGTCTCACAGCCATTGCCAGCTGTGGAAGAGGGTTCAATTCCATGACAACTCAGATGGTAGTTAGCAGCATTGCTGGAGCCTTGGCAAAAGCACACACATCCAGTTACCTCTGATTTAGCCATAATCACATATGTATGCCTTTTTTGGACAAAAATATATATTTTTATAAAAAACTGATCATCCAACTTTAATGATTTCATATATGGACTTGAGAGTGGTAGTAAAGGAACAGACCCAATCATGACAAGGCGATTGAGGGACAGAAAAATCAAGTTCCTCAGGGAGAGAAAAGTATAAAGTTAGAGAGTGAAGCACACTTACTCAGCCCCATCCATGCCAGTCCTCCCACAGACTATGCTGTGACACAGGCTCCCCGACCCAGAGGCTCTCATGCCCCCTCACCCCATTAGGAGCGTATCTTCACTGCGGAAACTGATCCTGACTGCCTCATGTGAAGTGCTCTTGCATCACTTCTGAAACACCGGCCTTTTTGGTTCTTTATATGGGTTATTTAATTAACTGATAAAAGAAAAGGGAACTGCTTAGCGCCTTCCATCCCAACATCACCTATTGCAGCTACAGAGTCTTCTTCCACTCGCTCTGTTACAACCTTTTATTTGCTAAAGTTGGCAAAGTTTGCAAAGGCATCTTGCTTGGGTTGCACAGTTCCAGAAGGCATAGCCATACTGGGCATGCCCATTCCCATTGTGCCTGTCAAGCCCATCCCCGAGGCCGACATCCCCATGTTCATGTTCATGCCCACCATGCCCTGGCTCATCCCTGTGGTGTTCCCCAGAGGGGCCATTCCCATGGTGCCCGTCATTACACCGGGCATGTTCATAGGCATGGGTCCCCCCATTAGAGGGTTAGTTTGTGGCCGGACAGGAAGCATGTTTGATGGAGAACTGAGGTTCACAGCTCCAAAGCTTTGAGTCATCACATTCAGAGGCTGTTGCATATCTACAAGAAGAAAGTAGAAAAAATGACTTCAGTAAAGATTTACAGAGGAGAAAAAGATAACATGTTTTTCTGACTTGTCAATTCCAAAAAGTCAATTAATCTGCCCTGATTACACTCAACAAATATTCAGAGGATATTGGCCTCATCTCTTAGAGATCTAGAAACAGAGTGGGAGAAGCATGACCCAAAAACATTCCTACAGAATCCACTGCTGACTCCCACCCAATAAACTGTCCACAGCTAGGGTCTACCAAAAGCCTTATAAAAGTTTATATTCTTTGACTCAGAGGGTTGTAAGAAGGAAAAGCAGATGTACGAAATAAATACAAATTTAAATCAATTTAAAAAGCTGAAAATGATCAATAAGAGACCAATAAGAGAGGCTGTATACAGGTATGAGGAGATAATCTAAAAATCATTTTTCTCTGACAATGTTCAATATAGGAAAAAATCCCTTATATTTATGTTGTTAAATGGAAAGAACAAGAAAGACAACAGCACAGACATCCATCATCCCTCAGCATCCCAAGAGAAAAGAACAGCCATGAGACAGGGCCCTGAGCTAGGGAGTTCACATGGTTTTGTTTCTTCATCGTGGTTTGCAAAAATAGCTGTACAGTGATTCTGGGAAAAACCACTTTCTGTTTTGGAGCACTGTGGAGAATCTGCTGCTGTAGGGGTGCTAGGAAAGAACTAGCCCTGAGCTACATCTCACTGCCCAGGTGGTTAACACAGTCTCTCCATGTAGTTCAGCTGTCCTTGAACTCATAGATCATATCACAACCAGAAGCACAGTACAGAGTCAGTGTGCCAGTGGGAGGGGTGTCAAGTCAACACTAAGCAGAAAGATCTTAGGTGAAAGATCTTTGCATACACTTTCACATACACTCCACCCATCCCCAGTAATTCATCTATTAAGGTGACTTACTCTGTTGTTGAATCATTGTATTAAGCGATGGCTGCTGGGGCTTGGAAGGCTGCATACCAGGTAGTAAGTTGTCTAGGCTGATGTTGACACTGGGGTCAGACCAAGTAGAGGGCAGGGTTTTGCTGGCCGACTTCTGGACCATATCTGTATTCTGATTATAGAGAGGGTTAGGCTTCTGCAGCACTGCACTAACATTCTGCAGAGGCTGGAAGAGAAAAGGATGCTCTAGAAATGAAGTACCAGCTGCTCAGTTATCAGACGACAACTTCATCAGAATATCAACTAACCACGATGCCTTATACTAATGACTTCAATGCTCAGACATTTCTTTTTACTTATTCACTTTACATCCCATTCACTGACCTATTCCCGGTCTTAAAGGGGCCTTCTGAAGACATTGGGTATGAACCCATAACTCAATGCTCAGTCCTGTAGAAGTCACTATCTCTGAAAAATGCCCTGGACAATAATCAACTTCAGGTTAATATAACTCCCCACCTCAGGAAAACAGAGCTACTGGGTAGGAACCAAAGAGCAGCACCTGGACAGGAAGCAGAGACCCACCAGCTGGGTGAAAACAACGGAAGCCAGAGGACAGGAAGACATCGATCCTTACAAAACAGAATGCAGGTCTGTCTGCTCATGGCATAAAGCCCAAGCCATCAAGCGACAAATGTACATCAGAGGCCTGGCTGGCGTTTCCTGGCTCTGTGTACCTCCACTGCCTCAAGTGGGCACCGTCAGTGGCTCAAGAAACACATGTGGACTGACAGAAGGAATTCAGGAGAAAGAAGCAGAGGTGCATAGTGGCTACTAAAAATGATTTTTAAAGGGACAGGAAAAAAAAGGAATGGAAGACAAGAAATGAAAAGTCTACCAAGGTGAAGGGCTGGAGGAGGATACTACGGCTGAAAGAATGCCGCTGGCCTCGCAGTCACTGTTCTGCTTCTTTCTTCCCTTCCTTCATCCCAATACCCCAAAGACAAGGATCGATACATTAAAACAGGGGATTAGCATCAGAAACTCAGTCCTAACTAGCAAATTCCAGGTACAACTCACTTTCCAACTATGTTCAAGTCTAAGATACTGTTATGTAAAACTCTTAAAGTGTAAATTTAAAAACTCTCACGTATTTTCCTTTATTAAAATGAAGGTTGCCAACAAGCCGGAAACAGGGATATCATCAACCACTGGATTTCTACATGAACAACAATGCACAGCGATACAAACCATCCAGATAAAGCAGTTTATTGACTATTTTCCATGAGTTGAACAACATCTATTCCCAAGTCAATGCTTAAACACAACCTAATACTAATTGGGGGTGACCCACCAGATTTCAGCATGTCTCTTTGTGTCAGGGACTGTAAGTAGGTAAGACTGCCCTGTCTTCTAGAGCACACAAAAGACCCAGTGTGTGAAAAATGCAACCTACAGAATGCCATATGCAGTCCTGTACCACCTAATGGTGTTTAGGCCCACACTGGACTATGGGGGTGGAGGAGTCCGTGTGGTCTTTACTAACTCATCATGCTATTAAACATCTTAGTAGGCATAAGGAACAATTCCCAAGGGAAAGTGACAACTTACCTGTGATCTTGACATGGGCAAACCAAGTCCCACAGTGTTAGTGCTCATGAGTGAGAAATTCATACTCTGGGAAGACGTCATGGTTGCCTGGGATGAGCCCATAAGATCAAACAGGTCTGAAGAGTTTGAGGCAGCAGGTGGTGGGCCTAAAGCTGGCTGTGAACCACTGATGAGCTCTACAGCTGACTGTGGGGCACTGCCGAAGAGCTCACCACCAGAAGCAACAGAGCCTGATGGGGCTTGGTTGAAGGCACTCCAGTCACCAAAGTCGCCATTCCCACTTGTTGCTGTTACCAAGACAGAAAGAAGGCAAGGGTGAGAGGCACTCTCAAGTGCCCAGAGCAAACGTAAGCTATATGAACTGCAACTAATTGAAGCTGATGGGAGTCCATGCAGGTTAGCATCTACAGGCCCCATCTCCATCTGGACATTATCCTTCCTCATGAATATTACAAGAGTGTTGCAAGGTGGCAAAGGAAAGTTAGAACTCTCAAAGTAAAACCCACCTCTTTGCAGACCTATGCATGATATACAAAAAGCATCATGAAATCACACAACAAAGTCTGCATTAGCTAAACACATGGGACTCAGAAAAGAAGGAGATTCTACACTGGCTAACTTCCTGCTGGGAGTGGGGAGGTACTCTGAAATTAGAGTCCCTCATCATTTAGAAGGTTCAAAAAGAAATCAGCCTGCAATTTATACCTATGTAATTGGCAAAGCGTCATGTTCACGATCTATAATTTAATAAGAACAAGCCGGGCGATGGTGGCGCACGCCTTTAATCCCAACACTTGGGAAGCAGAGGCAGGCGGATTTCTGAGTTCAAGGCCAGCCTGGTCTAACAGAGTGAATTCCAGGACAGACAGGGATAACAGAGAAACCCTGTCTCAAAAAATCCAAAGAACAAAACAAACTATGGAGAATATGAAGCTAATAAAATGAAGTGTGAACATTTAATACGTTTGTGTTAGGGGGGTCTCACTCTGTTTTTTTCCCCACTGACTACACATGGGCTACTACCAAGAATAAGCTTTAGTATGCTGACTGCTCAGTATATTTCAATAAAAAGCAAGGGGAACTCTTGCTAGTTTGAATCTGAAATGCAAGCTTAAGGGGCAGATACTAAAGGCTTGGTCTGCAATCTGCAGCACAGAGAGGCGACTGGATGAGAGCTGTGCTAAGTGCGTCGGTGGGCCAGTCTAGATGAGTTCATACAGAGAAGCAATTAGGAGGTGGGGCCAGACTGAAGGAAGGGTGTGCCTTTGAAGGGCATATTTGGCCCTCCCTGGCAGCCTCTCTGCTTCCACTCTAGTAGCCTTTCTAACCCAGGCCCACAAGCAGGAACTTGCTGGCCACAGAGCCTCTGAAACTGTGAGCCAAACACGCTTCCTTCTCACATTTCAGGCTAGTAACCAGCATGAGCTCACACATTCTAGTGACAAACTATTAGGAAGTCAAGCCTGAGTTAATCAGCTAGCTCCTCTAGGCCCGACTCTTTTTTTTTAAAGGTCTATTTATTTTATTTATATGAATACACTGTGTCTTTTTTTGTTTGTTTGTTTGTTTGTTTTGTTTTTTTCGAGACAGGGTTTCTCTGTGTAGGCCTGGCTGTCCTGGAACTCAGTCTGTAGACCAGGCTGACCTCTAACTCAGAAATCCACCTGCCTCTGCCTCCCAAGTGCTGGGATTAAAGGCGTGCACCACCACCCCTGGCTGTAGGTGTCTTAAGACACACCAGAAACAGCATCAGATCTCATTAGTTGTAAGCCACCATGTGGTTGCTGGGAATTGAACTCAGGACTCTAGAAGAGTAGTCAGTGCTCTTAACCACCGAGCCATCTCTCCAGCCCTAGGCTCAAAATCTATAGTGTAAAGAAGGAGAGATGGAGTAATGGCATATGTGTCATCATCTGAGGTTTGATATTATTAAACTGGATTAACTTGGACAGTCCAAGTGAGTTCTCCACCCAGAATGTTGTGTCTGGCCTCTGGAAAAGCTGCTTACAGCACACTATCTGAAGCACACTGATTATATAAACAAGTCATATTTAAACATTACTTTGTCTAGGCTAGACATGACTCCAAGTAAATCAATCTTTCCTTTAGGAAGGGACAAATGCATGAATACGAGTCCGTGGCAGTTGAGAAGTAGAGTGAAGAAATGGCCACATAAGGGTGGGCATCTGAAGTGTTGAATGCATAGTCCTCACAATGGTCTTTGCAGTTTAGAAATGCATGTCTAGCCTAAAAGGTAACCACCATAGTAAGCCTGTCTCATGATGCTAAGTATCAGAAGAGAGATCAGTCATGCTGCAGATCACACTCCTCTATTACTAGAGTAGTATGCAGCATCCTTGGGAGAGAAACCCCAAGCTCTGTACTTAACAATAGTGGGCTACTACTAGTCTTTACTCGAGGTTTTACTGGAACCTGCCATTACTCTTTACAAGACACTATAGTAAGCATTCTAAATTAGTTTTTGATATTCGATGTTTTAAACCCATTTTAAGTAAGGCTGCTGAATGAACATAAACTTTACCCTGATTTTCTATTTGTAGGATCCACTAAGCAGAGTTATGGATGGAACCAGGGCAAAGTGTGATGCCCCATTTGAAAACTCAGTCCTGAGATGATTGATCATGCAAGGATGCACTTTCTAGTGGGCTGACACTGTTCAGAAATGATTAATCATTGCTGTGGGTTCGGCACCTGTGCAGTGGTGATGAGATTGCATTAATCTCACACACACACACACACACACACACACACACACACACACACACACGGATAGAGATGTATAGGAAGGCTGCACTAACATATTCAGGTATTTGCATACTAGACAACTTCATAAACCCACCAAAGATTACCCAGGGAGCCTGTACAGTAGCGCACGTTTACCTTCCACTCTGATGTGCCCACAGTAAGGTACCAGCCTTAGGATGGCACTACAGTCCCAGAATGAAGTCTAACAATTCTAGTTTGGGGGAAATACTTGGGTTTTATAGAAAGAGACTGTCAAAATAATACAAAGCACAAAGCACAAAGCTATGCATTTTTCTCCCTAACTCCGGCATTAGATAAATTTAATCCAGGTTATTTTAACAGCAATAGAGTCTATGTGAACTGAAGAGTAACTCTAATTCAATTACATAACACTTTGCTCCAGCCCCTGCCTCATGCTTCTGATTCTTATAGCTGTTTTTGTAGTGGTCTTTCACACTGTAGACAACCCAGACTCTATGAAAAAGGAATCACCATTCTTTCATAACCTTCAGCAAAGAGACATAAGGACCTTAATCTGTACTTACATACTTCTACAGATATACCTATCTATATGAGGAGCCATGGCAGGTGGTGTTTATCCTTAGCTTTGAGGCATTTGCCCATTTTCATTCTTGGAAGATCAGGTCAACTACAGTAAACACAAATTACTACGTTTTTGCTCTAAAGTAAGATCCTGTGTCCTTACACTCACCCCTGCAAGACTAAACAAGAATATTATGAATATTGGTAGTTTTGTGGCACACAACTAAGTTAATTAATCTGGCATACCTAAGACACTGGCCCAATAAATATCATGTGGATAAACTGATTGCAAATTATGAAATGATAAGTTCTATGAGGATTAAAAAAGTCGATTAGTGGCTCTATGTGTGTCAACTTTTCTGATAACTTTTCACACAGCATTTCATACCTTGGGAAGGGAAATTGCCTGATGCAGCAGCTGAGCCAAAGTCAGCAAATCCACCGAATAAATCAGCTGATCCTCCTAAAAGGCAAGAATGGGGAGGATGTTTTAAACAGTGTGAGTTGTGGAGTAATTCCAAGCAATTTTAAACAGGAATCCTTTTTAAGCAACACACAACAACATGCAATAGGAGAGGTTCACCCTCACATAAGCTGACCTGCTCTCTCTGTCATTCTGCCATCTTTCTTGGATTCTCAGACTTTCTGACATTTCCCCCTCCAGTTTTTAAACTTTATTTTACATACACATCATATATTACATATGTTATTATATATGTATACATATTGCATTTATATATGAATGAAATCACACATTGAAATTAACCAGACACAAAATTTGTACATGTCAACGCAGTTCTACACAGTTAGAATAGCCATTCTGAAGCTGTGGCTCTTCACACTGCATTTTAGATTTTTAAAGAAAAAGAAAATTCCATGTCAGAGTTAACACCAGAAAAACAATGAACATAAAACAAAGAACCAGACAGTCACACACACACGAGGGGTGTGGAGACTGTACATTTCAAAATTAAAGACATGTTTACTTTTATTTACGTGTATGTGTGTGCTGTGTGAGTATATGCCATATGTATGCAGGTGTCTAAAGAGATCAGAAGGTGTCTGGTCTCCTTGGAACTGGAGTTGTAGGATACTGTGACATAGGTGCTACCAACTGTACCTGGGTTCTCTGCAAAAGCAATATGTGCTTTTTTTAAAAAAAGATTTATTTTTATTTATTTTGTGTATGAATGCACTGCAGCTGTACAGATGGCTGTGAGCTATCATGTGTGTGGCTGCTGGGAATTGAACTCAGGATCTCTGCCAGCCTGCTCGCTCCGGTGTAATTCACTGTAGCTGTCTTCAGGTGCACCAGAAGAGGGCGTCAGATCTCATTACAGGTGGTTGTGAGCCACCATGTGGTTGCTGGGATCCAAACTCAGGACCTTTGGAAGAGCAGTCAGTGCTCTTACCTGCTGAGCCATCTCGCTGGCCCCGCAATATGTGTTCTTAACCACTGAGTCATATGCCAATGTTTTAAAAACAAGAATTTGAGGAAAACCTTAAAAGTTGGTTTGCATTAAAATCAACGAGCACAAAGAGCGAGAAAGACCTCTGGGTGAGGCTGAAGGGATGGTTTCCCACTTGTTTACTCTACATAGGATTAAATACTTTAACATACAAAGGAAAGAATCAGCTTTTTGGTATTTACTTTATTATTGTTGTTGTTGTTATTATTATTATTATTGTGTGTGTGGCTCTTGTACACATGCTATGACATGCATTGCAGAAGTCACAGGTCATGACCCAAGGACCAACTCAGGTCATCAGGCTTGTGTAATGTGAGCCGCCACCCTGTCAGCCCTTATTACTATAGCAGAATAGCTATTTTTAAAATGGCAAAATCACAGCCACTAGGTCAATGTCCTATGCACAGTCTGTATTTATAAACAGTACAGTGAGAGATTTACTTCTATCAACAGTGTGTACTACAGTGCTTTAAGTGTTAGTATTGTTTTCTTCTACATAAGTTAACAAACCACAGATCTAAAACTTTTAAGCTGCTGGCTTTGTTTCTTGTCCTTAAAGTTTTACCTGAGAGCCAGAACCTGAGAAGTCTAGAGCAGCAGCTCAATTAGAGCGCTTTTAGTGTTATATATGAATGCTGCAGAGGTTACATCACAGCTGCTTAGCCTGCAGTGCTTAGAAACTTGCCAGGTGGGACTGCAACATCTGGGCAGCACTCAAACACCACCAGGGACAGCCTCCAACATCTGGTGCCATTTCTGATTGTTTTATCGCTAGGAGACATTCTACCCCATCTGCTCCACTCAGCTGGGTTAATTAAAGTGTAACCCCCGCTCCTTCTTAGATGGCCAGCTCAATAAAGGGAAGAATCAGTTTTTGACACATGTCTGTTGCTCTTTCTTTTTAATGTACACCTAGGTAGTGAACTATCAGCAGGCATAACTAATAAATAGTTTCTTCTCCCCATACTCCATCCCCACACTTACTGATACATCCTCACAGCAGCCAGCTAAAGCCAACCACAGGCTCCTAATGACAAGAGCTCATGTTGCTACTTTACAATTCATCCATAGGACAGTATCAAAATGGATTTTTTCTTTCTTTCTTACAAGTATACTGAACATGATAAATACTATGAGCACAAAGAGCAGCGAGCTAAATGTGTATATCCCAGACAAGCACATGTTCATAAAACCAGGGAAATGAATGTTGCAGAGAGTATGTGCTTAATATATTTGTTTTCTGTTCCTTTATGATAAACATTTTGATAAAGTATATTGCTAATAGAATGCTAATTCCTATTAACAGTAAAGAATCTAAAAACAGATTATATTAATTTGCTTCATCTAAGCAGTGAATAAAGAACATGGAGAATTTCATGCTAAGCCAAGTACAGACCTTCAAATCTGAACTAATCTAAGTTACAAAGAAGAATCTACGCTGGAGATAAAAGCAGCAAGGAGCAGATTTTAAGAAGCTTTTCCTGAATGTGGTATTTCAAGTGTATCTGATCCCTTCTCCCACCCACATGAAGACTACCCATTCAAAAGTCAACAGGAGCTTCTAACCCATTCATGTGTGGCTTGGTTTCTGCATGACTTCAGGAAAGAGCAGTAAGACCGGGCACACATGCTCTCTGACACGGATTTGACATTTTCTGAAGCACCACAAAACTACCTTTAACTGTCAGAAGCCTTTCAGAAACTAAAAACCCGTTTCTGAAGGGGCAAGTTTCTCCTGGGAGGGAAAGGCATGATGCTGCACTAACTCAATACAAGTGCCTCTGCTCCAGCTCTTCCCTCATCACCCCTAAGGAAGTACAGAGAAGACCATCAAAGGGTGCTGCATGGAGAAGGCCACTGCTGCCATTAGTGCAGACTCCCAGACGAGCTCTGCCATTACCCACAAGCCAAATCCATCGGCCTCTCCAGGCCAGAAAGGAGGTTATTATCTCCTTACCAGCTGGGACTAGGAATTTTTCAGAGCAATACTGGGAACAAGAAAAATATGGTCAGATAGTGCTTGAAATACAAATAAAAAAACCACATACAGAGTTTAATCCAATGCATTAAAAACTGAAGAGTCCTAACATATATAAAGTAAGTGACTAATATTTAAATAATCAGTAAGAACAAATATCTCCACTAGAGGAAAAAAAAGGAGCTCAGACCATCAACAGGCAAAATCACAACTGGCCTATAAAATAGATGTTCAAACACAGTATTCAAAAAACGTAATTTTCCTCAGAGACTCTGAGAGGCAGGACTATTTCTGCTTGGAACACAAAATAATTTAGGAAAACCTCAAGCTGAGAAACCTGAAGCACAGAAGATGGTGGTCACCTGGCTAAATGACTTTACCTACTGTAACTCAGAGCGAGTGCTTCTGGGTAAAGCAGAGGAACGGTCAGAAGAAAAGCTGACCTCAAACCAGAAGCCACAAAGCTTTGCCACACAACAAATGCGGAAGTCCATCTCACCGAATGCACACAAAGTCCACCTGGGAGGCGGCACGCAGATGTCACCTGAGCAGCAGATGGGGGGCCAATGCTGCAGATGTGCGGCCAGTCTGGCTACGTGGCAAAGTCTCATCTTAAAAACATTTTACGAATAATATTCACTAAAAATTTTAATAGTTACCTTTGTATATTTAATTTGGGGCAAATCAATTGTTTCCCACATTTAAGAAGTCGTCGTTATCATCATCATCACCATCACCATCACCATCACCATCATCAGTGAAAAAAACCACTACCAACTTCCAGTAAACTCAGCTTAAAGACAACTTCCACTGAAATGCAAGATGATTTACTGAGGCTGCTCCACAGTGCTTCCAATCCACGTAAAATACAGCTAGGTTCAAATGATAATAATTTGGACTTGATACATTTTCAGTTCTTAAAATATGTTTTTAAGCTTGGCACACATGATGGCAGTGCATACCTTTAATCTGAGCACTCACTCATGAGGCAGAAGTAAGCAGATCTCAGTTTGAGGCCAGTCTGGTCTACAGAGTAAGTTCCAGGACAGCCAGAGCTACACAGAGAACCCCTGTTTTGTACTAAGTCCTATTAACACAGTTTTTCTGGTTGTACTGGTGGTGACATGCTTCTCTCCTACTTTCACTCAAGAGACATACAGCTTGTGGAACAGTAAGTTAAGACCTAAATTCCTTATTCACAAAGGACAAAGCCTGCAAGGTTGACTCACACTAAAAGAGAAATGGAGTGTTTTTAGCATTCTATTTTTGGTTGGCTTAGTTTCTAATTGTAATACCTATTTCCTAGCATGGACTTAGTAAAATGTTGTGTAGACATGAGCTGTTATATAGAAGGCACTGAAACATCACCTCAGGAGACTGTAATGGAAGGTTACAATGGAGCATTCATTAAAACAATATCAAGAGCAACTTGATACACAGCCTGGGTTTCACATATGCAGTTTTAAATTTGCTCAGATATTCTACAGATTTTAGCAGATATTCTGTAAAGTTCTAGCAACGAAGATGCAAAGACACCCCCCCCACGCACACACCCAAAGGAAGAAAGGGTCACACAGCTGTGGAGACGCTCATCTGATAAGGGGTGTCCATATGCATCTGCTTACCTCACTGGTGGTCTGTGGCCTTATTACTTGCATGGTAGTCTTATTATACATATAGGACATCTGGCAGGTCCTTACACATTCTCATGTGCAAGTGCTAATATTTAAATTTAACTTCCTTCTGTAGCAGAACTTCATTTAAGATCTACAGTTAAATATATATTTCAAATGAAGTTATTAAAAAGTAATTCTGATGTCAAACCATGTTCAGCTGCTTTTGAGATAATATTAAGCTAAATTTTAAGGGCAAGAAACCTTCCAGATTTCATTTAAATTCTGCCTCAGTTACTATATTAATATTAACTGCTATATGTATATAAGTCAGTCTACCATTTACACCAGAGAAGAAAAACCACTCAAAGGGTTCTTTCTGCTCAAAGTAATTTTCTGTTCAAAGAAATCTTGGGATCACAGAGGAGGAAAGTCATGCCTACATAGCAGTCTTCCCAGTTACTTAATTCTTTGATTATTCCACAGATGCATAAACAGAGCCTTTCAATAGTTCATGCCAGGGAGTCCAAAATAACTGATATTCCGTGACACTATGTCTATATGCTAACTACCAGTTTGTACTGTAGTTCAAATCTTAAATACACATAGACAGTACACAGAGGTTATTTAAATAACCCAAGGCAGCTTTTTGTCACTGTGAGTATGGCAGTCTCTCTAGGTCACAGGTTAATTTTAGGACAGTTACAGAAGGATCTCAGAACTGGGTCAAACCAGATGCCTTGCAAGTTTATTCCTAGGCCAGTACTTTCATGACAGCACAAGAGAAAGAAAAGAACTGGTGATTTTACAATCACTAATCTATCTGTGAAAAGCAATTTATATCATGGACTTGTGCTTAAAGCAAACAAGGAAGTCTGAAAACAGTTTTGCTTTTGGGAATTATTTACACAACTTGAAAAATAGCTGCACTTTGCACATTTCAACCTGCATCCTGCTGATCTACATTTTAATGTAATCAACTTTAAAGAGCCTCAGAAAAACTATCCTTTTTTTGTTTGGTTGGTTTTGTTTTGTTCAAAACAGGGTTTCTCTATATAGCCCTGGGTGTCCTGGAACTCACTCTTTAGACCAGGCTGGCCTCGAACTCAGAAATCCACCTGCCTCTGCCTCCCAAGTGCTGGGATTAAAGGCGTGCTCCACCACTGCCCAGCTCAGAAAGACTATCTTTAAAAAGCTTTTACCTTGAGCTGTTTTTATTGGAATACAGTAGTTTACTAAGACTTGCTGGGTGGTGGTGGCGCATGCCTTTAAGCCCAGCACTTGGGAAGCAGAGGCAGGTAGATTTCTTAGTTGGAGGCCAGCCTGGTCTACAGAGTGAGCTCCAGGACAGCCAGGGCTACACAGAGAAACCCTGTCTCAAAAACACAAAAAGACTCTAGTCGTCAAGTACAATCCTATGGTACTTGTAAACAAATTTTAGGAGTTATTCAAAATCTAGCACACATTGGAGATCACAAGGAAAAAACCCTTAGTCTCATCAAGGAGACAGGCTTAGTCCTCTGTTCAACGTGACGTGCTCCCCTTTTCTCTTTTCTGACAGATCTGGGTATGTTGCCCAGGTTGCTCTGGAACTCCTCAGGCCTAGAAACTCTCTCAACTCTGCTTGCCAAGAACTGTAGGCACAGGCATGTGCACTCCACCTTGGCCACAGCCCTCGTACAATATGCTTGATGGGGAGTTAGTTATACACATATTCATATAATGCTCCCTTTTCTGCAAAGTAACCAGCATGTTTATAGCTAGGTAATTACAGTCAATTATTACCCTCTGACTAACAGTTACTTCCTTTATTTGACTTTTCCAAGAGCCTATGAATTCCATTTTAAGCACTGGACTGGTGTCTGGGTCAGCAAACAATCGCTGACAGATGAAAAAGAAGTAATGAACATATCTGCTTTGACAACCACAATGAAGGTTTAGAGCATGTCATGAAAACATGCAAAGTAACACATATTTTTATAAAAGGAAATTTTAAAAGGTGAATGTTAATGTAAATTTTCACATCTGCAAAATTTACCTTAACAGCTTAAATATGCAAACAACAAAGCCTCCAAAATCTTTGTGAAAAATGTCATAAGCATATTAGACTCTGAAGGAGGAAGCGGTATGGAGAGGAGAGGAAGTCCTGTAAGCTGACACACGTCACGGTGATTTGAGGTCAGGTTTACCATTCACCGATATTTGTTGATTACAACCAACAGTTTTCCCTCCCAAGGCCTAAAGGTCAGAAGGTTTAACACTGAGTGAAATCCTTTTCAAAGCTTTGAGAAATGGGTGTATGCATGTAAGACCAAGAAAGCAAGGTAACCCCACAGATTCACTTATAGGCCCCAAAGAGATTAGGGAAAAGGGCTACCAAATTATCACCTTCTCCCTTTAGGCAATAAGATAGCAGAGAACGCTCATTAATTCACAGTAGCGAATCCAGGAAGTATTTCTGCAGGACCGGACAGTCTTGAGTCACACAAATGCTTGGCAAATGCTCTACTAATAAACTATATCCCCAGGCCCCTTTCTAAGTTTTATTTTGAGACAAGGTCTCTTTGTTCAAGCTAGCCTTAAATTTGTGACCTTCCTCAATGATTATAGGACTGCATAACCATGCCTGGTTAATCATTTATCTCCCTACATCATAGCCCTGGCTGTCTTGGTACCCACTGTGTAGACCAAGCTGGCCTTGAACTCTCAGAGTTCCTCCTGCCTCTGCTTTCCAAATGCTAGGATTAAAAGGTGTGCACTGCTATACCCAACTAGAACTTTTTTTTTAATTCCATCTTTCATATAGCACTAAAAAGAAAAAACAGAACCACAGTTGCTGGAAAGACGCAGTCACTGTCTAGCTTACCTGCTGACTGGCTACTGCCATCAAACAGGTCAACGAGGTCCCCCGATGACTTGCTGCTTGGCACTGATGGCTGCAACAGCGGAAACAGTGAGCAAGGTTACAAAGACCTCCAGTGTCAATCCCCAATTCTGACAGAAATCCTGTAATCATCTAAACAAGGCTAGATTTAGATTTCTAAAAAATGTAGCTGGCCTTGAATCCTTATAGGAGGAGCAAACATCAAATCACTCTTCATATAACAAGCACCGTGAAATCCTAACGGATATGTCTTTTTCCTCCAAGTATGCTTTTTTTTTTTCAGATAGTCTTAAAACATTTTATTAAGGAAACATACATGTGTGTATGTCTGCACACGTGTGCAGGTCACATGGGGTTCAAAAGAAGGCATGAGACCTCGAGGAGCCGGAGTATGTACATCACAGGTGATTATGAGGTGTCTGCCATGGATCAGTGAAAACAGTGCACCATTTTCCAACCCTTCGCAAAACACAGTCTTACCCAGGGTGGTCTTGAACCTAAGCCTTAGCATCCCAAGTGTAGAAATTATAAGCATGCATGACCAAACCAAGTTCTAACATCTGAATTTCCTTCTAACTCACTTCTCTTTGTATTGCATTTCAATCTGGAAAACAGTGCACTTCACACCAACCATGTTATAGTGCTAGCCTGCTCTTTATCACTTCTTCAACCTTTCAAATCCATGCTTTCCCTAGAGACTGTAGTTGAGATCAGCCATGCTAGTGGCATGAGATGGGGGCACATGGGCTACCCTGGGATTCACAACCTCCCCATGTACCTCCCCAGGGACATTTCTATACTTCAGCCAAGTGCATAGACAGTCTCAGCACTGCAAGAGGTTTCTTATCCAAAGAGATCTGTTATTAATGACTGAGCAGGATATGCCAGATGATCTATAACTGATACGATTGATTAAAAGGCCCCAGTTTACTATGGCAGGAATTCTGAAAGCAGTTTAGAGACTATGGCAAACATGCCATGTAGACCCATGTTGCCCGCACCTTCGCTGACGACTGAGGCGTGTGGGTTGAAGCATTCTGATCTGGGCTGGCTTTGTCCCCTGTGTAATGTGCTGCTGCTCCGAGATCAATGGTTTTGGAAGGGTTTGCTGTGCGCTTGTGCCGGGTTGTGGTGGTCTCTGTGGCCTGTGTGATGTGGATATGCTTCGTCGTCACCGTTTCCTCTTCATCTTTGAATTCACCTTTGGGAGATCTGCCTCTTCTTGCTTTCTTTTCCTCATCGCTGTCACTAAAACATATTAAAAATGAAACAACGTAATAAGGCTGGGGAATACTGTAAGGAGTCCTTAGCGACTTGAGTGAAGGAATTTCAAATGTGCTAACTCCAAAACTCTACACGATGTTTGACAGGATCGACACAGTATTATTTAGGCTGCTGAATAATGATGCGTATGTATGAGGGAGGGGAGAGAGATGTGTGTAATTCCCCAGTTAAGTCTAGAATATACCTAAGGGGAGTGTGATATGCAAAAAAAAAAAAAAAAAAAAA
>NW_022196911.1:41022190-41025273 GCF_008632895.1 Mastomys coucha | reverse complement strand
AAAAAAAAAAAAAAAAAAAAGCCTAAAATACCTCAGTGTTTGTTTCAGACTTAAAACTTAACTAACAGATAAAATAGCAGCATGCTGTCAGAACCAGCTGCTGGACTCCAGCATCTCAGGCAACACACATCCACACATCTAAATTATGGTGCATATCTCTAATATTCCATTCTCATTCTCTCTCTCTCTAACATCACTACTGATTTTCTTAAAAAGCAGAGTGCTGTGTAGTCTTAAGTTGGTCCCTTTGTCACTGTACAGTCAAAGGTAACTTTAAACTCCTTGATCCTCCTGCCTGTCTCCCAAATGCTGGACTAGAGGCTGCGATGTTATACCCAGCTTTTACAGCTTCATTTTAAGAACTGTCAGAGATTCTCATGCTCTAATCCGAGGAACATAACAAAGTGTGACAAAGGTGGGGTACAGGATGCACCCTTGTAATCCTAACACTTAGGAGGAAGATCAGGAGGTTAAGGCCATCCTTGGTTCCATAATGAGTTTGAAGCCAGACTGTGCTGTCAGCTGCCTCAGAGGAAAGAAGAAAATAAAACACAACAGTGAAACTTCAGTGGTCAGCTGAAAACAATACGCTGTGTCAACTGTCACCTGAAAACAAGCCCAAATATGAAACAATCATTTTTACAACTGTGCTTCACTTTGTTACTGTCACATCAAACATTACATAACTGTCAATTGTAGAAACAACTATAATTTAAATATTTCCTAAACAATTATTTTACTCATATTAACACTACAAGTCAACAAATCAACCCCCCCCCCACACACACACAAAAGCAGCAGGAATCCTGGATTTCCCTATGCTGGGAATCAAGAGAGTCTATTCTCTAATATCGAGTCATTGAGTTTTTGTCTGGGTCTGAGCAGGCAGAAGGTAGAGGAAAGAGGAAGTGGGGAGTGACAGAAAGAGAGGAAGAAAGAGCAAGGAACAAGAACCTCAAGTATGCTCCACTATCTATATTACTTAATTGTAGAATAGGCAGTATAAATTATAAATATCTTAAAGCAAAATGCTTGAATTCTCCCCAAAACTATGACTATTACTGGGGAACTATGACTCTAATCTAAAGCAATCTCAAATACAAGTCAATCTGGGACTTGTATAAATCAAGGATCAGAAAGCACATCGCCTGGGCTGGCAAGAAGGCTGCAGATAAAGCCCCGAGTCACATGCAGCTCTGTCTACAACATACTGTTTCCTCACTTGAAAATGCAATGTGCACACACCACTAACTGGTATGTGGAATACAGTCCAGATCTTTCATCTGAATTCTCTGGATCAAAGGTGTAGGAACTCCTTCCTACCCATCCTGCCTCAGTGGCAATATAAGGAAGAACGACCAACTGACTGACTGACCATCATTAGCACCACCCAGGCAAACAAGGGAGGCAAAAAAAAAAAAAAAAAAAAAAAATTAAAAAAAGAGTCCAAGGAAGAAAAGAAGAAGCCCTAAGGATGTCAGAAAAAGGTAAGAAACAGTGTAGGACTACACACTGCTGTATCACTAAGACCCTACCTCATCCCCCACTTCAGAAATAAAAATGAAACATACAGCTGCAGTATTTTTCAAGTCAGGTCAAGAACTTGTACACAGGCCACAGGAGTCTGTGTATAATATATAAGGGAAGACAGGAGAGTACTTAGATACTGTTTCTCAGGGTTCAGTGTTACACCTGCAGGCCTTTGGTAGAAAGCAGATGCATTCCTATTACTGATATTACTGATGCTTCCAAGATCATGTCCTTGAAAGTCTTGGAAAAGGGCATTCTAGAGATTTAATGACTCTGGAATGACACTGAAAATACACTAAATGTCAGACAGTGGTGGTGCATGTCTTTAATCCCAGCACTTGGGCGGCAGAGGCAGTCGAATTTCTGCGTTTGAGGCCAGCCTAGTCTACAGAGTAAGTTCCAGGACAGCCAGGGCTACACAGAGAAACACCATCTCGAAAAACAACAACAAAAAAACCAACTCCCTCCCCACCCCCCCAAAAAAAGACAAAAATGAAGCTTATAAACACAGGCCTGTACTTCCTCTAGGTGTCAACTGCCCAGGACTGTTTGGGTCCTGTGGACACAGGATGATAAGACAGTGTCTCAGGTAGTTAAATTTCAGCCCCTAACTTTCTCTCAAACTTAGGCTTCATTAACCCCAGACATTACTTTAGACCATGGAACCATCTGATGTCCAAATGTAAGATGACAATTACAAATTTTAGAAGGGGTAAAAAACTTGAGGCCAAGACTGAGATGCCTGAGGAAAAATGTAGAGGCTAAGAGAGACAGATGGTGCAGACAGCTTGGAAGAGGAGTCAACATTAATAGCACTTAGGCCTGACCTAGTATCATGTAAGAAGGTGACTGGTGACTTCGTAAATGGTTCCACTTTTTTTTTCTTAACACACAGGGCATTTTCAAAGAGGCAGCATGTCATTGGAGAATACTGCATGTTCACTAAACTGCTGAGAGCCACTCAACATGGTAACCTCCAGCATAAAGTGTAGCGAGTAGAGTATCAATCTTGAAACCACGAGAAAGGGAAAAGGTATCTAGTGCCTTCTGTACTTTATGAGCAAATTTCCTGTGTCATTTAGATTCCTCTAACAGAGTGGTTTTTTTTAAAAAAAAAAAAAGGCTAAACTTCAGATAACAGCAATACCTAAAATTTAAACCAAAGTAAACAGCTGTGTAAAGGCTGCAGCCCTCAGGCAAGTGATGGAGAGGTGGCACACCTGCACCTTTCTGGAGAGTCCTCCCGGTCTTTCCTCCGGAACTTGCTGATGGTGTCGTCAATCGTGCTCCCGATCTTGTCACTCAGCTCACCTAGTTTGTCACTGAATGGAAATGCACTCTTGTTCTTATCCCACTCTTCGTCCCATTTGGACTTGGGCTCAGGATCGTACCGCTCATCTGTGTCAACAAACAAAAAGAAACAACTAAGGATATTCCATTTGGAAGGTTCTTATAAGAATCCTAGCACTTGGGAAGCAGAGACAGGTAGATTTCTGAGTTTGAGGCCAGTCTGGTCTACAGAGGGCTATACAGAGAAACCCTGTCTTGAAAAA